>NC_142876.1:109926129-110230967 GCF_051225735.1 Oryctolagus cuniculus
GGGATGTGAGTGTCCTGAGTGGCCAAGTAACCAGCTGTGCCACACACCCACCCCACATGCACTGACTTATTTTTTTCTAAGATTTTTTTTTTTATTTGAAAGGCATAGTTACAGAGAGAAAGCGAGAGAGAGAATGGTCTTCCATCCGCTGGTTCACTCCCTGGATGGTTATCACAGCCAGGGTTGGGCCATACCGAAGCCAGGAGCCAGGAGTCTCTTCTGGGTCTCCCTTGTGGGTGAAGAGGCCCAAGCACTTGGGCCGTCTTCCACCACTTCCCCAGGCCATAGCAGAGAGCTGGATTGGAAGTGGAGCAGCCGGGACTTGAACCGGCACCCATATGGGACACTGGCTTTACAGGCGGTGGCTTTACCTGCTACGCCACAGGTTACGGAGCAGGCTGCGGGCACTTGGCTCCAGGGAGAGAGCAAATTCCTAGCGCCACTTGGGAAACCCACTCTCCTCACCCATGTGCCACGCTGTGTTCCACGCTCAGGAGCTCCTGTCCGCAAGACACAGGCGAGAAAGCACAGGGGGCCGGGCACATCCCAGAGCCAGCGGGCCCCCTCCCAGCCAAACTGCCCTGCCCCGCGAGCCCTCTCTGGAGGAGGGCCAGGCTGTGTGGGGCTGAGGGAGACTCCCCTTTGCAGGGACCACGGCACGACACGTGATCCAGACCCAGTGAACCCGAGGGGCGTGTGCTGGCGGCGCCGGGTGTCGGAGCACATTCCTGAGCTCCGAAAGGAGAAATAAAAGTTCTCTGTTGTCTGCGAGCCGAAGAGACAGCAGCGTTGTGGCGTAACCAGGGCCAGATGGGCTGCAGGGCTCTCCAAAGGCCTTTGGCGCATTAGACAAAATAGCCTTCCAGACACACACCCGAGGAACTGTGTCTGCGCCTGGGTATCGGTTACCGAGACAACCGTGGGCTGGGTGCACCGCTGGGGGGTCCGAGGAGGAAGTGCGCCTCTGGCTGGGACCTGCCCAGCCCCTGTGTCCCAGCAGGAGCCCCTCACACATGACCCCTTTTCCAGGGTCCTGAGACCCGTCTGAGGCTTAGACAGACTCTCCATGGGAAGCAGGCAGAGACGGCCCTCATGTCAACCCCTGGGCTAACCCCTCTGGGTGTCAGCTGCGTTTGGCCAGCTTGAGCAGGTCTGGGAGGGACCCAGGGTTCTGCCATGCCACCTGGGAGACCCTCAGGGAGCCCCTCCCCATGCCCAGTCTTCATATGAAGAAAACACACAGTGGCTCTGGCCTAGTGCCCAGAGCAGGCACAACCCCACAAGCACACACACCTGCCACACTAGCCTGCTTCCCAGAGGGGGTCAGCATCTCAGGGCCTGTGGGCTCTGGGCAGTTCCAGCCGGTCAACTCCCTGGCTTCCTTAACTCTGCCCCATCTGCAGAGGAGAAACTGAGGCACAAAGCTGTGAAGTCCTTTGTGCACAGTCCCCGGGAGCCCCAATTCACACACACACACACACACACACACACACGCAGACCTGTTCCTCTCCCAAGGCTGTGCTCCCTGGGGGATACAGCTGTCCTGAGTCCATGCCCCACCCAGCCCTTCCCTGGCGGACCCCGCACCCCAGACGCAGGCCCCGCTGAGCCGCCCAGGTTCAGCAGAGTGGATCCAGAGGACTCCCAGGCCAGTAGCCAACCCCTAGGAAGCAGGGGCTTATAGGCGCGGGGCTCAGGCCTGAGCTTAGTGAGTGCCAGGAGACAGAGCAAGGCTCAGCCTGGGGGATTTCCTTAGCAAGCCCCACCCTGCAGCCCCTCATCCCACCCCAGGAACTAGATCTGCCCTGTTTCTGAGTAGAAGAGATGAAGACAGCCAAGGCCAGGGTCACGTGCACTGTGCACCTGCCACATGCCAGCCTCACTCCCATCTCACAAGTCCTCCAGAGGAGGAAGTTGAGGAGGCCCAGAAAGGGGAGCCTCCTGCCTGAGGTCACACAGGAGGCCTGTGGCAGAGGCAGGATTCGAACCCAGGCCCCTGCAGAGCTCATAGTTCTGTTCAGTCTACCCGCAGTGGCTCAGCCTTGGTGAAGACAAGGGAATTCAGAGAGATGCCCACCACTCTCACTTGTGGCCTTGAGTGAGTGCCTGTGGATCCCTCTGAGCCTCAGCTTGCCAATCTGTACAATGGAGCTCCAGGTCTTGCCCAGGGAGGCCTTCAGGATGAACAAGGCATGCGGGGGTGGGGTGGGGCTCTGGGGACGCTCAGTGTGCAGGCTGCCATCGCCCTCCCTCCCTCCACTCCCTGGAAGGAGGTTTCACGAGACGGAGGCTGGAGGCTGGGGACTGGGTTCTGTTGCCTGCTGTGTGGCCTTGGGCATGCCCCTTCACCCCTCTGCTTCCCCACCTGTTCAGAGGCCATGGCGGCTGGCTTGGCTGCCTTCTCTGTGCCTTAAGTGCTTGATAAATATTAGCCAACTGAAGTTTCAGGACACCTACAGGGCAGGTGTCATCATCCCCATTCTCCAGGTGGGTAAACTAAGGCATGGAGCTGGGCAATCACCCAGCTAGCAAGGGGAGGGGCAGGCCCCTGAACCCTGCTGGAGAGGGCGGGAGCCCAGCGGCCACCGCTGCACACTGCCAGCTCCCTAACGATCACATGGCCACCTCACTCCCAGGGTGGCATGGAGCCTCCCCGTGGTGGCCCAGGGCCTGGAGCCAGGTGCCCCTGCCGGCACTGGCTGCGCTGAATGAAACCAACTCAAGGGCGGGGTCCCTTAGAGGAGTTCCTGGCCCTAATCCCCAAACATGTGGCTGAGGAGCAGGGGAGGCAGAGCTGCCCGGGTGTCCCCCTCGCTGGGAGGGGCCCAGCCAGCAGCGCCTCTGTTTGTACTCAAAGCGGTAGGGTGGGTCCCCCATTCCTGCCTCTGCCTCTGCTGCCCACCAGGGCCCAAGCTGATGGGGCAGGGAGGGGGGAGTAGTCCCCTGCCGGCCCTACCTGGGGAACACAGCTGCCTGGAGACACCAGTCTTTTCCCACCGGCCAGGCGTGGTCTCCTGGAAGGTGGCTGCACCCACACAGCAGCTGCTTGGTGCTCTGAGCTGCTGCCCAAGCCACTCCCCCCCCCACCTGCTCCAGGCTCCACCCCAGCTCAGGAATGCAACCGCTGGGGCGGGCTCCACCTCCAACATGGATGTTCGCACTTTGGGCGGTTCTTAGGGCCCCGGGGTAGGGGGGGGGGGTTGATGGTGGTTCTTGGGTACCTGGGGGTTGATGGTGGCAGGCTGCTGTTTGCTGGACCGCTCCCATGGGGGTGGCAGGGACTCAAGAACACACAGCAGCCAGTCCCTTCAGAGCCTTTATGATTCTTGGGAACAGAAGCCGCAGTGACAAACCCGTCCGTCACCGACCCCAAGGCCGAGGCCTCAGTTGGTTTGATCTCAGGTGATCGGAGACCAAGGGCAAGTGCATTGCTAGTGCCTGGGCATCTGGTCCATGAGTGCAGCACTTGTGACCTGTGGTGATCCCCAAACCCCTGCCCCCAGCAGAGGGAGAGTGGGGGAGACCGTGGGGCACCCCCCGGCCAGGAAGGAACAGCGTAGGTGGGGCTGGGCGGGGCTGGGGCCATCGCAGCTGGACCACTTTTCCTCCCTGCTCTGTGGCCAGCTCTCTGCAAGGCAGGCCCACCTCGGCGTCCCTGGACAGGGAGAGAAATGGGCTCCGAGCACCTGGGTTGAGGTGAGTGGAGGCTGCAGCCAGGCACCTGTTCGCCAGTGCCTCTGCTCTCTCCCGCCAGGAGGCCCTGAGCTGGGGCAGGGACCTAGCTTGGCTACCTGCCCCCCGATCTCCACCTGCTGAGTCGCTCCTACCCCGACCCATGGCTGGAGATGGGAGCCCTGCCCCCAAACCTGCTCTTCTCTGGGCTGGCAAGACCACTGCCCAAGGAGGGAGCTGGGGGGCCCCGGGCCACAGAGGGGCTCCGGGAAAGCAGGTGCAGACCTTGCTTTTATTGAGGGGAATCCCAGATGGGAGAAGCCCTGCACCTTGCAGCCCTTCTCTAAGGCTCACAGCCACCCCTGGCGGTGATCAGAGGCCAGAGGCCTGGCTCTGACAGCGTCCAGGGCTCCCCGGCACCAGGGACAAAAGAGGCCAGAGGGAGGAGGGGAGCCACACCTCCAAAACCCAGAACACCCCGATCCAGGGTTCTGCCGCTAGCTCACAGGGACTAACAAGTCCCTCTGCCAGCTTCCCCAAGCCAAGCCACACCCAGGACCCCTTGGGGGCCCTTCCGGAGGCTGGGGCCTGGGCTCCGTCTTCCACCATGCCCTGGGAGGCAGGGAGACCCCAGGGCTGCCAGCGCAAGGCCCCTGAGGCGGCCCAGCGAGGGACGGTCCCTGCCTCACCTGCTCTTCCGAGCTCACTGGCAGTGGCCGCCAGCACCCCCCAGGTTAGGCAACACAAAGCAGAAGGGGAGTGGCGCAGGAGGTGGGCCCGAGCCGCTGGAGGGGCAGCAGAGGTCAGGGCACGGCGGGGGGCAGCAGCGGTGAGTCTGAGCTCTGGGCAGAGACGTCGCGGGACGGGGGCCCGATGAGCCCCAGGTTGTGCAGGTTCAGGATGGAGTCGGCGATGATGCGGGCCGTGCGCTTCTGGTAGCCGCCCGAGGTCACCATGAGGATGGGCACCTGGTGGCCGCGGACCACCCGGAACACAAGTTCGTCCCGCTTCACGATGCCCTGCGTGGGGGTGGGGAGGCCGCGCTGTCAGGGAGTCCCGCTGCAGTACCCCAGCTTCGCGCTGCTGCCGCCGCCAGCCCCTCCGAAGGCCCCTCCTCCCTGCCTCCCGGGCCAGGACGTACCCCTGGGCTGATGGCCAGCCCCCCGAGGCGGTCCCCCTCCAGGATGTCGGTGCCGGCGTTGTAGACCACGACGTCGGGCAGGTACTCCCGCAGGGCCTTCTCCACGTGCTGCTCCACTTTCCCCAGGTACTCCTCGTCCTCTGTGCCCCACTCCAGCTCCACCTTGCGCCTGATGGCCTCTAGGGGGCGACAGGGAGCTCCTGTCGGGGGCCATGGCAACGCCGCCAACCAGGCCTCCCCGTCCACCCAAGACCCAGCTGCAAAGAGCCGCGGAGAAGCCCAAAAAGGGAGCCCGAGGGGAGGGGGGGCTGGCGCCGGGCTGTGGAGACCCCTGGGGGCCCCACAGTCGCCCAGACGCGCTGGCGGTCCCTAACCCACCGCACAGCCACCGGCCCCTCCTGCCTTCCAACCGCGCTCAGCCAGGCTCTGCTTTGGCTGGTTACGTCCCGCCCACGGGCGTGGGTTTTAACCACTGTGCCAGCTGAACTTCTCTCTGCTGCCTTACTCTGCATTTCCTATTTACCGTTTTGTTTTCAAAGTCCCTTCCTGTTTTCTACGCTAGGGGCGCACGCCTGGGAAAAGATTCGATTTCTGTGTGATTGCCCCTCCTACAAGGACCCACAGCGTGGCCATGGGGCGGGGCCTCAGTTTCATCCTCCGTGAAATGGGAACACCTCCACCTGGAGGGATGCGGGGCACGCGGGGACGCCTCTGCTAGGCCCAGCTTGAGGGCAAGGCTGGGGGGCTGGGGGGGCGGGGGGGCAGGAAGCACAGGAGGCTCACGCTTGGCAAAGCGGTCCCCCGGGTAGATGTGGCGGTTGTAGACGTCCATGATGTACACACGCTTGTCCTCCATGAAGTCTCGCTCGTGGCCGTTGCCCTGTGGCGAGCACACAGGAGCTGCTCACGGCCGCGCGCATACACCTCCCCAGGAAGGCCAGGACTACCGCAGCCCACCCCCAGCAAACCCCCATGGGCCAGCTGCGGAGGCGCAGGGGCCGGGGTTCACCCTCAAACTTGGCCCCACGACCCTAAGCAAGGCCCAGCCCCATTTCCTTGTCCATGAGCGCGGCAGGTGTCAGGTGGGGTGTGGTGGGACCGGGGGTGGGGCGGGGCCTCCATGAGGGGCCATGCTGTGGGACCCAGAGCAGGACCTGGAGCAGGACCCCCACTAGCAGGAGGCCACACAGCCGTGGGGCGGGGTCTCCGCACGCCTCTGATCACAGCCACCAGTCCCGGGAGCCCCAGCTGTGGGCAGTGGCCTCGGGGGCCCTGAGAAACCTGGAATGCGTGAGTGCTCATTGGCTGTGCCTCAGACTGACCGGGGGAGCCGCGGGGAGCCATGGCGAAGGCTGGGGCATGAGGGTGGAACTGTCAGACTGGGTTTCAGGATCAGCCATCTGCCGAGTGGCAGGAGGGGGTTGCGGGAAGGGCAGGTGGGAGGAGGGAGGGAGGACTGTCTCTCTGGCCGGGCTGAGCGGGGCACGGGGACAAGTCTGCAGCTGGAGACACGGGGGAGTTGTGAGCCCGGCCTGATGGGGGTGGGGGAGGCACAGGCCTGGCTCTGGGAGACCCCTAGAGGGAGGGGAGCCCCACGGTGCAGGGGGGTGTGGCACACAGAGGCCACTGGGGACATGCGGAGAGGTTCCGGGGCCCGGGCGAGCCCCACCCTGCCGGGTGCTCACCTGGTGGGCATCAAGGTCAATGATGGTGGCCCTGGAGATGCCCTCCACTCTGTCAAACAGGAACTGCCAGGGAGGAAGGACACGTGAGGGCGGGGACAGGCCAGAGGGGCCGGCCCTGGCACGGCCTCACAGTGAGGGCGCAGCTGAGGGCACACACGCCTGTGGAGCATCAGGACACAGCCAAAGGGGGATGTAGGGCATGTGTGCATGCCACAGCCGTAATCATCGCCTCCCCCGACCCTGTGCAGCCAGGCCCTCCCTCCCGGAACTGACTTCTGCTGCTTTGCACCCTGCGCCCTCCTGGCGCTGTGGAGGCTGCCGTCGCTCCCGCTGGCCACAAGCAACCCTTCTGAGCAACAGGGAAGGAGAGAAAGGATCGGAGCTGGTGCCAGCCCCCGCCCTGCTCCAAGCCTTGGTTCCCTGCTCTAGAATGTGGGGTGAACACAGTCGATGTGAGGGGGTGGGAGATCTGGGGGCCATGGGCGCACCTTGATGGCCAGCGTGATGTCTGCGTAGGCGCAGAAGCCTCCGCCCCGGTCACTGGAGCAGTGGTGGAAGCCACCCCCTGCGGGAGGGAGGACAGCGGGGTCACTTGGAGCCAGGCCCCAGCCCCTCATCCCCCCCAGGCATCTCCTTAGGCTTGAATGAGTCCTGAGGGACCAGGGTGTCTCCACCCCAGGTCGGGAGGCAGCTTTGCCGTCAGTCACCTGGCCCAGAGCTCCACACCTCAGGCGGAGACCCCAGCCCAGCTCGCGCTCGGGCCTGTAAAGTGGTGTGGCTACAGAGACCTGGGAAGGCCCAGGGCGCCCTCTGCTGTTCACAGCTGCCCGTGCAGCGGGCAGGGCCCTGGAGAGCAGGGTTCCCCAGCTCCCAACCCTGACTCCCGGCCTGAGGGCCCCAGTGCCCACAGTCCCTTTCCTCGGCTACCCCTGGGAGGCCCCTGAAGCTGAGCCCAACATGGTTCCAGCAACCAGGGTGAAGCAAAGGCCCTGCCCCTCGCTGATGGGCAAGCGGCCCCCACTGAACTCCTGGCCGGGCGCTGAGCTCCTATAGCCCTGGGAGGCAATGCTCATCATCCCCATTTTATAGATGAGGAGACTGAGGCACAGGCAGGCCCATCAGCATTCCCAGGTCACACGGCTAGGTGATGGCTGAACCAGCATTCCCAGGCAGGCTGGGCAAGGCCCCAGGCTCTCCACCCCCACCAGCCCCTCGGGCAGGGCTTATCCTAACAGCATGGCTACACCTGGCCACCTGGCAGGGCGGCGTGCACGAGAGCCAGCCCCGGCCTTGCAGAGCTCACAGCTAAAGGTTGCAGGGGGCAGAGATGGCGGGGATGGCGGATCCACTCTGAGCCGGCCACTCCCTCCTCGATGAAATGGGCCTGATGACCACGACAGCCCGCTCAAAAAGGAGGCCGAGGTGCAGAGGCTGTGCCGCCGGGGCTGAGTCTCCATGGCGGACGGGGACAAGGACAAGAAAGACGGAGGTGTGCAGTCCTCCGTGGGCAGCCTTGTTGGGGAGTGAGCCCCTGCCCACTGTGGGGACCCCGAGGTGGACAGGTTTCCGGTGAGCTGCTAGAGTTCAGGTGCTCCCCACCGCAGGAAGTGTGCCAAGTGTGCAACACTTTAAGAGCCCATATCAGATGGGGGCACTGGGCATCCCTCCGGGCCCCAGGAGGCTGCAGACCACTCCACAGCGAGGCTCGGGGGCTCCCCAGGGTCCTCCAGCCCCGCCTCCCCTGCCCCAAGCCGGGGGACTCACCGATGTTGATGGCCCAGCCTCGCTCCACGGCCAGCTTACCCGCCTGCGGGGATGAGCAGAGGTGAGGGCGCAGGCAGCCAAGTCCCCCACTCACTCACCGCACTCCTCGCTCACCCATCCCAGACTCAGCCGCCTGCTGGCTCTGAGCTGGGGACACAGGAGACGCCCCCAGCCTGCCAGCAAACCCAGTCGGGCCAGGGAGCAAGTGTCAGACTGGCTGGCATAGGAGATGCACCGAGAAAAAGCCCTTGGCAGGGAACCGGAAGAAGTGGGAGGAGTCGGAGTTGATCACTCTCCTGCCCAGCCCCGCCCCGAGGGCTGTGATTCCCAGGTGGCTCTCAGGGGGACAGTTCTCTGCCCCTGGAAGCGTGGGGGACTCACAGCTTGGGGGTGGCAGTGACATCCATTCAACTAAAAAAATAACGTGCAACTTTGCAAAGCTAAACAGGAAAGAGGGAAGGATCTGCAGGCAGTGAGCCTGGGCTGGACCGGAAGTCTCAGGGCGACAGGTGCAGCATGGCACGTGGGCGGGAAACCCAAGTTGGCTGCGGGGGGGTGGGGGGGTTGGCTTTTGCCACTACCCGCCCTTGAACTCAGGGGCTAGGTTTTCCAGCCACGGGGTGAGCAGGTCCTATTTGTGGCAGGGCGGAGGCGTGTACTGCGTGCCAGCCAATGCCCAGCTCCAAAGGAATTCTAACAAAAGGCTTCTGGAGGCAGGCATGCCAGGACAAAGGCGGAGGAGCCAGCACCGCCCCCAGCTGTGGCCCCGGCGCGCCGCCCCCTCCCCACCTACCATTATGGTTCCTCCCGTCTGGGTCCGGAGCGGCCTGAGCACCTTCCTCTGCACCAGGAAGTTGGGGAGGAAGATGAGAGGGGGGATTTCGGTGATGGTGGCGACAGCGAAGGACCACTGCAGAGAGAGACCACGGCCCTGGACGTCAGGCCGCCCCCACCCCTGAGGGCCGAGGCCCCGCACCCACGGACCAGAGTGGGGGGCTAGTGCCACGGTGGGGCAGGTAAAGACGTCATCCCATACGGACGCCGGTTCCAGTCCCGGCTGCTCCACTTGCTATCTCGCTCCCTGCTGATACACCTAGGAAAGCTATGAAAGATGGCCCTAGTGCTTGGGCTCCTGCACCCGCGTGGGAGACCCGGATGAAGCTCCTGCCTCCTGCAGCCCCAGTTGTTGTGGCCACTTGAGAAGTGAACCAGCAGATGGAAGACCTCTCTCTCTCTCCTGAAACTTTTTTTTTTTAAATCTTAAAAAAAATTTATCTCTTGCTCTATCTCACCTTAAGGATACAGCTGAGACATAGAGAGACAGAGAGAGAGACACAAAGAGAGAAACACAGCGCCATCCGCAACCCTCCAGGCCCCTCCCAACCTCAGGGTCAGCAGAGAGCAGTTGGCAGGAAGCCTACAGCAAGGTCTACCCAGCGACCTCAGTGCGCCGCAGCTCTGTGCTGCCCTCTAGTGTCCAGAACAAGAACTGCATAGGGCTGAGAGTTCCAGCTGCCGCAGGCCTGGGCCTGAAGCTGTGGCGGCACTGGCCAGGGGGAATGGAGGCCCTGGGCAGGGGGATCTTTCAGTCCCGCTCCTCTCCTGCCAGCCACTGAGAAGCAGAACTCCCTGCAAAGGGCCTGCCCTCCAGCAGGCAACAAAGGCGAGGATCCAGGGCACACAGAAGGCATGTGCACCAGGACAGGGACAGAGCCAAGCTCCCTAGGGAAACACCCAGGGCACTAGCAGGACGGCATTGTGAAGAGCCGGGGGCGGGGGTGCAGGCACGTGTGCATCTGTTTGTGAGTCTGTGTGTGCGTGTGTCTTCCTGGAAGAGGTGACGCCTGCAGGAGGTGTGCAGACAAGGAGTTGAGGTAAAAAGGCAACGGCTGGCGGAGACAGAGTTGGTGACCAAGATTAGTCAGAGCAGCCGGGATGGGTGGGGGGAGTTCATCACGCAGAGCCAGCGGCAGCACAGGCGCACACTGTGCCCGCGGCAGTAGGGAGCCACAGGTGGAGCCGGCCCAAGTGCTCCAGCTGCAGTGTGGAGAGCCAATCAGAAGAGAAGCATCAGTCCCAGGGTGGAAGCAAGAGACAGATGCTAAAGCTCTGGGCGATGAGAAGCGGAGGTACTGACTGGCAGCAGGTGGGAGGGGCCCTAGATGAGGCCCAGGTCAGCCTGTGAGGTGACGGCGCCACCCCAGCCGGAAGGCCAGGGCAGGGCAGGTGCCGGGCTTTGCTCTCAGGGGCCACGTGTGCCCTGAACAGCCAGGTTGAGGCTGCAGCCAGAGTGGGAGGAAAGCCAGAGTTCAGGAGAGGCTGGGGAGGCAGACAGGCAGTGGGCACAGCAGGGCAGGGCCCACACGCAGAGCCCAGGGTGATCGCAGAGGGCTGCCTAGAGGTGGGGAGGTGCTCATGGAGCCGAGTCAGAGAGGGTTTCTGGAAGGGTCAGGTGGAGGGAGGCTCGGAGGCTAAGGCAGCCATGAGGTAGGACCAGGAAGGGTGGCCGCTGCCTGCATCCGCTGGAGAGCAGCTTTGTTGGAAGCCGGCCGAGCCAGTTCAACAGTGGAAGGAGCCAGCAGAGATGGAGGGAGGGAGGGGGAGCCAACCACAGGTGCGATGGCGGAAACGGGCTGCGAGGCCCTCAGCCAGGGGGCTGTTGCGTGAGGCTGCACAGGAAGGCGGGACACGACCTATGGCAGGGGTCCTAGGTGTGTGCCGGACACCAGGCTGCCTGTGTGGCCGCCTTCCCAGGCCACAGGCTGCAGGGGGTGGGGGTGGAGGAGTGGGTGCGCAGATCCCGAGGGGCCCCCCCGCTAGGTTCTGAAAGGCCAGGCACCCACGGGGCTCCCACAGGGCCACAGGACACGCCCACACGGGTATGTGTGTGGTGGGGCCGGACTCGTAGGAGAGACCCCTGCCCAGGCCATCAGCTCCGGGCACACACGAGCTGCCAGAGCCTTGGGATGGCTGTTTTCCATGAACAAATGAATGAGCAAATGAGCCATGGAAGAAAACCATTCAGTCTCTGCCCCGCCCCTCGGCTGGCGTCCCCAGGCACTGAGGCCCCAGCAGTCCAGCTCAGCGGAACGCACAGCACGGGCACACGTGCTAAAAGCCCTGTAACTCCGCCCCTTCCCAACGCTGTTTCCAGACTTTCCGACCCCAGGCCTCGGCCCGCCCCTGGCTCTGCGGGGCTGCGGTCACGTGGTCCCGGGGCCAGGCACGAAGGCCCCCCAAGCGCACCAGGAGTCAGCCAACCGGCCAGCCAGGCCCAGCTTCTGGGGATGAGGAAGAGGAGGCACTGAGGCCTTCCTCCAGCCCCACCCTTCTGTGCTGTCTGCACACGGTAGGGAAAGGGCTTTGAGGATCCAACCCCCGTACTTACAGACCATCCTTCAAAAAGTTCGTGGAAAAGGAAAGAGAAAGTAAGTCTAGGGGCCAGTGCTGTGGCAATAGTAGGGTAAGCCACCACTTGCAATGCAGGCACCTGTATCAGAGCGCTGGTTCAAGTCCCAGCTGCTCCATTTCTGATGCAGCTCCCTGCTAATGCACCTGGGAAAGCAGCAGAGAATGGCCCGAGTGCTTGGGCCTTTGCACCCATGTGGGAGACCCAGCTGGGGCTCCTGGCTCCTGGCTTCAGCCTGGCCCAGCCCTGGCCACTGCGGCCATCTGGGGAGTGAACCAGTGGATGGAAGGCCCCTCTCTCTCTCTCTCTGCCCTTCAAACAAATACATCTTTTTTCAAAGTTTATTTTGGTGCAGAAACTTTAGAAAGCTATGCGTCATTTTTTCATAATATGCATTTTCATCCATTTTTGAAGACTCCCTCATGTAATTTTAAACTAACAAAGATTTTTAAAAATTAGAATTCTCTTCTTTGGTCCCACGGGCTGTTTCAAGTGCCCAAAAGCCACAGGTGGTTGTGGACCGTCTGCCTGGACGGGGCAGGCGGGAGTTACCAGTTCTAGGAAAACCCACCTCCACCGCTGGCCGGGAGGACGACAGTGGGGGCGACGTGACCAGGGCAGACTGTGTGGCCCAGGGAGGCGATGGGCGTGGCTGAGGACTGTGGGAGAGGCACGAGGCACGGGCGACATCCTGTGACGATCACCAGCAGTGACCCACAGAAACCAGCAACAGCTGCTACAAGGTGCTTCCAGTGGCCACCGGGCAGGGCTCTGCTGGGCAGAGGACACTTTATCTGGGCCGTGCAGCAGGCTGCAGCGGCACTGCCCCGTCTGTAGATGGGACCTGCCCGGCAGGTGAGGCCCTCTGATAACCCCTCTCGTGGGCAGGGGCACTGGGCACGGGCTGGATGGGAGCCAGGCAGGACCACCTCTGTGGCTCTGCTGTGGGCTGTGTGGAGCTGCGTACAGCCCGCACCTCCATTTGTAGAGCATGGCCTTGGACATGGAAACCTGCAGGTGTGTTCGGCCCTAGTCCAAGCGCTCTGGGGTGCTCACGTCCTCTCTATAAAACGTAAGATCTGCAGTTCCCAGGCACATCCTCCTGCGTACTTTAAGGCCTCTCTAGATGGCCTGCGCTTCCTAACGCACGGCCAGTGCTAGGGAGACAGTAGCTCTATTGTACTGTCCAGGGGAGAGTGACGGGGCGGGGGGAGGGAAGCCTATGCACGCTCAGGACAGCCCCATCATTTCTTACATACTTTCAGCCCACGGTTGGCTGAAATGCCGCAGGGCCCACCCATGCACAGGGCCAACTACGTCACCAAGAAGCGCAAACAGGGGAGCAGACAAATGCACGCTCACATGGACACACCGGCAGGAACAGCACAGACACCCAGAAACCAATTCAGGTGCAAACAATGCAGGAGACTCCATCTGGGGGACCCCGTGCAGCCGTGAGCAGGACTGAGGCGCTGACACCCGCTGGACCCCGGGGATCTTGAAGATTCGACTGCATTTACAGGAAGCGCCCGGAAGAGGCGCATCCCTAGGGACGGGGAGCTGTGTGATGCCTGGGGCGGGGCAGGGGAGGCTGGGGGGTGACCTTGCTGGGAACAGGGCTTCCTTCCAGGGTGCAGGGAGTGTCCCGGCACTGCCCAGAGGCAGCAGCTGCACCAGTCGTGAACAGACTGAACACCACTGAACTGTACACTTTCAAGCAGCCAACGGCTAGTTTTATGTTATGTAAACTGTAACACAATAGAACAGAAGAAAAGGAGAGAGGGGGCTCTTGGAGAAGGAGAGTCAGGGACCCCAGGATCTGATTCCCCCCAGAGACTCTTCGGGGTGGGGTTTCTACCACCCAGGTGCAGAGGGGAAGCCTCCCTCCCTCTATCACTGGAACACCTGGGAAATGTGTCTGCCTCAGGGCCTTTGCACTTGCTGCTCCTGCTGCTTGGAGTATCATTCCCCAGAGCCACGCCGCCCGCTCCCTCACCCCTTCTACATCGCCTCTGATCACCCGCCAGGGCGCCCCTTCCGGACTCGGATTTCAGACTGCCATGTGCCCCACCCCCGCCAGCTCTGTCACCCCCTTTCCCTGCCCCTTCCTCTGCTCGTGGTCCTCAGCCCCTTCGAGCCCCCTGGGCCACTATGCACTGATTATGCCAGTGTGGACAGCAGGAGAGGGGTTTGGTCTGCTGTCCCACCCTGTCCTCATAGCACGTGGGTGGGACTGGGCACAGGGCCCGGGCTGCTGGGCAGAGGGGCAGGACATCAGGTGCGCCCCGGGGCCGGCTGTCTCTGCCCTGAGACAAGAGCCCGGTGCTGAGCGCTCCCTCTCGGCCCCCACACAGCAGGTGTTCAACTCTCTTTCCCTGCCCTGGCAACACCCTGCAAACATGCAGCTAGGGCTTCTTCCATGGCCTGCTAGTCAGGTGTGGAGGCCACACCCGTGCAGGGCCAGGCATGAACCCCAGGACAGGGGTGGGGGTGGGGGTGGGGCAGGGGTGCAGGTCATGCAGCAGCCCCAGGAAACCCACCCTCATCGTCGGTGTGAGGGAGGGGCCGAGAGCTGCAGCCCAGATGCCAGCTGTGTGCGTGGGCGTGACAGGAACAGCACCACGTCACCGGCCTCTGCCCTGGACAAACGCACTGTTCCCACGGCCTGCCAGCCCCTGCCAGGGGTGAGCGCCTGGAGCAGGCGCCCTCACAGCGTCACCCACCGCTGCTTTCCGAACGCGCCACCTCTGCACGGCTACTTGCTGATTCCCCTGTGCCTGGCCGCCCTGGGCGCTCCCTGGAATGCACTGTCCGTCTTCCACAACTCAAATGCAGGCCTGTGGGAGCAGGGAGCCCCCATCGGAGTCTCCCTGTGCGCTCACACACGTTCACAGACTCCTTCATCTTGGTGGCTGAAAAGGCAACGCACAAGTTTCTCCTTTCGCTCTGGCTTCCAGAGAACTCCAAGCCAAATGGGCATCTGGGTCGCCATCCGGATGAACCCTTCCAGCTGACTTATCGACATTCTCCTCCTACCCTGGACCTCCGTTTTCTGCCTGGAGCTTTGCCTGTTAGTACTTTTTAAAAAACTATTGCTATGGATCACATTCACACAGTAGGCTGTTAAGGCCAGGCACGCACCTGCCCTGAACACTTCTCCAGAAAGCACCTCAGGTGGGTGGGGCCCTGGAGCCCCGCCCCCACCCCCAGTCTTCTCTGGGCTCCACTTCCTTCTGTTTCCTCCCTGCCCATCTTCCCCCCACCGCCGGACTCTGGCCGGCCGCTCATCCTGGCTGTGGACTGTGACCACGCATGCCTGGGCCCCAGCAAACCAGCACAGCCCAGCACTGGGCTTCCTGCCAAGGCCTCACACACCTTTCCCTCCTGGGAGCCAGTTCCAGCCTCTGCCTGGTAATCTTTCAGCTCCTCGAAGCTCCGTGTGGAATTCTCACAGCTGAGGCCGGGGCGGGGGTGCGGGGAGGAGGAGGGTAGCCGCCATGACCCGGAACCTGAAGACTCCCCCAGGCCTGACCCACTTCCCCGGTGACCTTGAGCCTTGGCTTCTCTGTGCACGGAGCTCAGGGGCCTGGTGACCCCTGGCTTCCCTTGGGGTTGGGAGTGAGCCTATGGGGGGCCCAGTGAGGAAGCGGACCCACTTCCACTGGGGTGGCCTGGCAGATTCCGACACACCCCCAGCCCAGCCCCCCTCCCACAAACAGGACAAAGTGCCCCCCCTCCCCCCCGAAGTCTGCAGCCACCTCTGGAAAGAGCGCGCAGGCAGCCAGTGGGCCTCGTTCTGTCTGCAGAAGGGACTTGAAAATCTTACAAGGAGCTGCCACATTAAGAAATGCCGCTTAGTAGCCTGGGTCTCTGCCTTCTCTGTGAAAACCCAGGGCTTGGCCACACTGGGCCCATGCGGAGCGGAGCCACGGCTGCCCGCACTCCCCGAGAAGGGGCAAGACTTCTGTGTTTCCCTGCACCCCACCCCAACTTGCTCTGCCTCCTTGTCGGGCCCTGGGCCAAAGCAGCAGAGTTCTGGTGGGATTGGGGACAAGGGGTCTCAGCAGGGGTCTCCGAGGCCTGTCCAGAGCACAGATCAAAACCCACTCGCACAGAAGCCCAAAGCCCCTGTGACATCCCTGCTTTCATCCCCGCTACCGACAGGGAGCTCATCGCCCGTGGGGCACCTCACCCTTCCCTGGAGCTCATCTCTTTAGGATCTCCCTCTCCCTCTCTCTCGGGGCCCTGTGAGGCCAGGCCCTCCCTCCCTCTCGTACCTTCAGCTCGTTGAGATAGCGCCTCGTGTGCACCACCAGCAGGTCCTCCTCCGAGGCCTCCCGCGCCTCCACCAGCATGCTGTCGGTCAGCAGCTTCTCCTCTGTAAGCACAAGGTCCAGCACCTGCTTGCCCGCAGAGCTCAAGGCCAAGGCCACCCCCGCCCTCCCGCCGCCTGCAGTGCAGGAGGAGTGGGCACTGAACACCCTGCACACAGGGATCCTCGCGTTCCCAGTCACTGGCAGTGGCGAGGCGAGCTCAGGTGTGCCGGGACAACTCTCAGAGGCACCGGAAGCACAGTCAATGGCACTGACTGTCCAGGGGAGTCTTCTCGGCACCTCCCCCACCCCCTTCTGAAGGCGCCTCTCTGTCACACCTGCCACCTGCCTCACTCTTGCCCCTCTCTCTCCACCCCAAAGAGAGCAGCACTGGGACCCAGGGCCTGCAGGCAACCATGACCAGGGGGAACGGAGTCACACTGCTGGTTTTCATTCCATTTCTTCTTTGCTATGACCTTCTATTTAGGCCAGGTGAAAGGATCTTTTCCCACCTTGACGATATGATGTTTCCTTTTAAAACAAATCTGGGGGACCGGCACTTTGGCCTATGGGGTAAAGCCCCTGCCTGCGGTGCCAGATCCCATGTGGACACCGATTCAAATCCCAGCTAATCCACTCCTGATCCAGCTCTCTGCTATGGCCTGAGAAAGCAGCAGAAGACAGCCCAAGTCCTTGGGCCCCTGCACCCACACAGGAGACCCAGAAGCTCCTGGCTCCTGGCTTTGGATCAGCCCAGCTCTGGCTAATTTGGGGAGTGAACCAGCAGATGGAAGACCTCTCTCTCTATTTCTCTGCCTCTGCCTTTCAAATAAATAAATAAATCTTTAAAAAAAAAAAAAAAGAAGAAGATTGCTACCTCTTTAAAAAAAAACAGATTTGGGGTTTCATTAAAATTAAAAATCAGCAGTAAATTAAGGCCCAGGTGGCAAGGTCGCAGTGACTGACGCTTGGGAAACACTGTATTCTTGCCTCACCCGTTATACACTCAGACAAGATTCACTCCATTCGGGGGGAAGCAGCTGAGGCGGAGAGCAGGAAGGGCCCGAGGGCACAGGACCATGGTGCTGTGGGGTCCAGGGAAATGAGAAGCCAGGGGACTGTCCCCCTGAGTCACACGCAGAAACCAACACTGGTGGAACCAATCGCACATACTGTCAGATACAACTCCAAGCAGACCTGCTCTCCCTGACAGTCCACGTTCCCCACTGCCCTCGGGGCCAAGGGCTAGCTCCTCTCTCGGGACACCAGCTGAGTCCCTTCCATCGTCATCCTCGGTGGGAGAGGCGGGGTGGATTCAGGCCAACTGCTGCTGTGGGTTGAAGCAGGCAGGAGCCCCTGCGTGGAGCGAGGCACTGGTACAGAAGCCCAGGAAGGGGCCGTGGGGAGAGTGGCTCTGGCCAGATGGGCTGGACTGAGCAGAGGACCACATTCAGGAAGGCAAGAGCCTGCGGGACAAGAGGCAGGCTGGCCCCACCCCACTGGCCAGGGCTCTCACCATCCCATGGCCATGCACCTCTCTCCTGCCCCTCGTCTTGAAGACATGCTCTGCTGCACAAGAAAAACCAGCACCAAACACACTGGAAACGAGCAGCACCCTTCACCTCGAATTTGAGCCTTGGTTTTTTTGGAAGATGCAGAACCCAAGGCTTGTTTTAGATCTGTCTGTGACGAGGGGAGGTGGGCTTGGGCGTGATCGACCGGCCAGCTCCAAAGTGAAACTTGGGCCATGGTGGGATCAGAGGCGGGGGAAGCATCTGAAACAGCCACTGCTTCTCCCTACGCCAGAGAACATTGCACCTCCCTCAGTGACAGGGCTCGGAGCACATCCCTGCACGGGCTGCTGCGATGCCTGAGTGTCCCGGCTACGTCAGACGGCAGACGGCAGGTCACAAGTCTCACACAGCGCATTGCGCTCCCCAGAGCTCCCGCCCAGGTGGCGAGCCTGGAGCTCAGCTCTGGGTGCCCCCCTGCCACTTGGCAGCCGTGTGCTGTGGGCAGCTGTCCAACCTTTCTGGACCCCAGCTTCCCCTGTCTGTGATCAACAGAGTTGGAACAAAGGCGCTCCACCTCCTCAACTCTTTGAACTTCAGAGGATGGACAATGGCAAACTTCAGCGGCCCTGAGTCCACTCATCCCTCCCCTGCCACTGGGCCCCTGGGGGGCAGAGGCAGGGCTTGGGTCTAGGGCGCTGAGGAGTGGGCGTCTGAGGCCTAGACGGCTGTGCTGGGAGGAAGGGGTCTGGAGGCTGGAGGTGTTGCCCGCAGGGAGGAAGAGAGGTGGGAGGAGGGAGACCTGGGCTCCCACAGGGGCTCTCCATACCTTTCAGGAAATTGATCACTTTGCCCCATTTGCCGGCGTCAAAGGGGTGCAGCTTCTCCAGGCCCATGAAGGTGATGTTGTAGCGAGGCGAGTACACGATGGGCCAGCGCGACTCTGGCACATGCTGGTACAGCTGGGTTGAGTGTGGCCTTCGGGGTGCACAAGGACAGACACACAGACGGGACCTCCTCAGTGCGGTGGCTCGGCCCCCAGTGAACGCAGCCCTGGCCGGGCCCCTGGCTGGGCGCTCTGCTCTGACCCCGGAGGTGTCCAAGGTCGCAGGGCAGGTGCACCTGCCGTCTACACCACAGCTACTACCTAACAACTGTGCGGCCCTGGGCCTCAGACACGGGGAAAACGCGCCCAGAATCCGCGAGTCGGGACGGAGGTGGGGGCGGGCGCTCGCGTTGGGAACCCCCGCGCCGCTGACGGCCGCATCGCAGACCCGCAGCCGCCACGCCGCCGCCGTTAACCGCTCCAGCTGTGGCACGGCGGGGGCGTCGCAGAGCTGGCAGCGCGGCCGTCAGACCTGCGCACGTCACCCGTCCCTCGTCCGTGACAAGAGGCGCGGGACTGGCCCCGAGCACCCGCCGGCCTGCGAGCACCGGGCCGAAGCGTCCCTTCGCCCGCCATATCTGGCCCGCACCTGCCGGTCTCCCCCGGCTGCCCGCGCACTGGCGCCCAGGCCCATGGGGACCCCTGGGAACCTCCAGGGCTTGGTTCGGCGCCCACCCCGCGCCCCCAGCTCCGCCGCACTCACATGCCGGGGCCAGGCCCTCCCTGCGCTGGCCGCCGCTCCGCGACCGGGCGGGGCGGGGCCCCGCCCAGGACACGCCCCCGGCCTCGGCCCCCACCATTGGGGGCGGGACTCTTGGAGATTCGGGTCCGCCCCTTCCGCGGCCGCGCTGCGTCACAGAACGATGGAATCCCGTAGGAAGCGCGCCGGCAGAAAAAAGGCCACGCCCCCAACGCGCGTCAAGCGCAGTCCCGCCTGCCTCTGACGACGGCCCAGTGGAATCCCGCCTGGCTCGGAAAGCCACGCCCCCGGGGGAGGGCCGTTCGGCCTCTCACCAAGGCGCGTCACGGAGGTGTAGAACGTGCGGTGCAGCTCCGCCCCGGGGGCGTGGCCTCCGCGGCCCGGCCCCGTCCGCGCCGCCTGTTTCCCGAGCTCCGCCCAGCACGGTGAGAGTGAGCGCTGGGCACCTTTGGTTCGCCGGCACTCCGTGCCTTGGGCGCGCTGTGTGACCCTGGGTTAGCGTCCGCGCTCTTTGGCCCGTCGTTTCCGCTAGGAAAAAGTGTCGAGCGTGGTTCCCAGGGAACTGAGCCCGAGTGCCGGGTGCAGCCCGGACAAGAGACAGGCACTGCAAGCCTTGGTCTCCGGGCCCAGAGGTGCAATTCGCGCACGGTGCAGCCGGGAGTCCTCCCCACCGAGCCCCAGGGGCAGCTGGGGGTGTCCATGGGGCTGGGCCCAGGGAGGAGGCCCCAACAATACAGCCCCACAGGACCGAGACAATGGGCCTCTCTTGTGCGCCCAGCCGCCGACCACGCCGAGGCAGCTGACCGGAGGGGCTGCCAGGCGCAGGGCAGCTGGGCTCCCTGGTGGCCCCGTGGAGGCGTGGGTGTGACATGGTGGCCTTGGGGCACAGGCATTGAAAGTGCCTTCCACGTGCCTGTCACTTGATTGCGTGGTGGCATTTGCGTCTTGCAGCCTAATCCTAATTATATCACGAAGCTGCTGAGTTTCAGGCCTGCGCTAAACCCCGGGCTTGGCCGGCTGCCAGTGCAGCTGCCTGGCAACTTGCTTCCATTCTCTGGGCTCTGCCTCTGCACCTGAAATGAGGTGAGGACTGGCCCGGGCCTCCTGGGGAGGCTGAGAGAATCAAGAGATAATAAGGTCGGCTGTTCTTTAGAGAGCACCTGTTCTGAACGCCTTATGCGCCGAGAATTCTGGCAGCAACCCCAGGGGCCGAGCTGTGGCTGTCTCCACGTGAGGGAGGAAGATGCTGTGACCCACGAGGGTGAAATGGACAGGTGTCAGACACAGCCCAGTAACGAGGACTCGGGCATCGGGCAGAAACGTGTGTGCCAGGGCCCTGGGTCACACCCAAAAGTTTCCTTCACTTGCTCTGTGGTTTGGGAGAGCGCACGGAGGCTGTGGTTGACGGGATGACGGTCTGGGGCAGGCTGGACCTGGGAGCCATGTGGGTCTGGTTAAGAGGTGTGTTAGGTTGTGTCTTGATGCCGAGGAGGGAGACAGTCAGGGGAGCCCCCAGAGGTTGGGGAACACTCACCCACAATGCCAGCCTGGGCCTCCCGCCGACACTGCCGTATGTGGGAGAAACAACCTGTGCTGTTCAGGCTGTTGTACGGGGGCCTCTCCCTTCTCTGCAGAGATGCTGCCCTGGGGACCCAGCGGGGGGGATCTGAGCGCCTTTGCCAGGCTCCAGTTTAGGGAGTGAGCTGGACCTTGAACCAGGAAGCAAGGTCAGACATACAATGTGCTGACTGCTGCGGGAGGCACAGGCTGAGCGTGGGAGGCAGATAACAGACAGCAGCTCCTGTCTGTCCCAAGCGTCCGATCAGTCTGGGCCTCCCGCCACCTGCTAGGTTAGGATGTGGAGCGGGGCTCAAACCCAGGCGCTGCACTGACATGGGAATCTGGGATGCCGAGACCCTGAGCTGCCGGCCCATCGCTAGCCAAACACCCGCCCAGTGTCTTACAGTGTCATTGTAATGAAAGGCAGTGACTTACTGAACACTGCCCACTTATTCTTTTCCCTTTCATGATCTCGGAATGTATTTCAGCTTAGAATGAAGAAGAAACCTCCAAAATCGAACGCTTCTTTTGAAAACAGCAGGCACCCATAAGACGGGATTGACTCCAGAAATGTGTCCAGCATGTCAGTCGCAGGCGATATCAGCCAGGGCGATGCATCCTCTTTAAAGAGTTAAAGCCGGCCGGCGCCGCGGCTCACTAGGCTAATCCTCCACCTTGCGGCGCCGGCACACCGGGTTCTAGTCCTGGTTGGGGCGCCGGATTCTGTCCCGGTTGCCCCTCTTCCAGGCCAGCTCTCTGCTGTGGCCCGGGAGTGCAGTGGAGGATGGCCCAAGTACTTGGGCCCTGCACCCCATGGGAGACCAGGATAAGTACCTGGCTCCTGCCATTGGATCAGCGCGATGCGCCGGCTGCATCGCGCTGGCCGCGGCGGCCATTGGAGGGTGAACCAACGGCAAAGGAAGACCTTTCTCTCTCTCTCTCTCTCTCTCACTGTCCACTCTGCCTGTCAAAAAATTAAAAAAAAAAAAAGTTAAAGCCACACCTTTGCAGTCAAGACAGCACCTGCTTGCATGCCAGCACCTGGATTTCTGCGGATTTAACACAACATCAGAAGAGCAGCACTGTCAGCCAGTGTTTGTTCAGTCACTCGCTGCTGAGTATAATAAAATGTGTTTGTTTTATTAATGAGGAAATGATTTTTAAACAAGCGAGGAGACCGGAAGTGCAGAGGCCTGGAGGCCAGCTGAGCTTGTTGAGGAGAAAAGGACCCAGATTTTTCCTGGCTCGGGGGAGACTCCCCGGCCAGGAAGAGAGGGCCCACTGCACAGGGTCTGCTGCACCCACTGAAGCTGCGAGATCCCTTAGGGAACTGACGGGAGACAGGGCAGCGCCAGGCTGCCAACCGTGGGGACCCCTCACCCTTAACCTGAAATGGGGAGAGAGGCATGGTTTTCCGCAGCCAGTGAGAGCTCTGCTGTGGGCCTGGGGTGCCTGAGAGAAGGCTCCGACTAACCGCGGGGTGAGGGGGATGCCCCGGCTTTGTCTCTGCCCCACTCCCGGGGCCCTGCTGGCACCTGCCACTGGCCAACCCCGACTGGAAACCTTGGTGGCAGGGTCCATGAGGGGCAGCGCCCAGCAGGGTACAAACTGGCAGGCAGGTCTATGAGGTCTAGGGAGGGGGGCAGAGACTAACCACTGAGTTCTGGGAGAGGCGAGAGCTTGGTCATTCCCCCAGCTCCCTCGGAGCCGCCACTGCAGCAGGAAACGGGCCTGTCTCCCGTCCCCAGCACCGCCTGCAAAGGTGGTGGTGGCCTGGGGCGTGCCCAGGGCTTGCCATCATGGGAGCCTGACACTCAGTCCCGGCTGCTGCCACCTACCAACCCCACCCTGAGGCAAGGAGCTGGTCCAGCCTGGTGACCAGGTGAAGTCCAAAGGGAGGAGAGATCACTCCATTTGTTAGAGGCCCCAGCCCCAGCCGGAGGAGTGGCACTGGGCCTGTGGAGACCAGCAGGGCTGTTTGCAGGCCCTGGGCCCAGAGAAATCATCACTCCCAGCTCCAGGCTCCCAGCAAGCAGCTGTTTGCTTGGCTTCAGAGGACTGGTCCTGAGGGAATTCTGGGGCCTGGGAACTCATTAGTCCACAGCGCTGCTGGAAACAGACACAGTACGCACACACATGCACACGTACACACACTCACACGTGCTGTTTCTCCCTCAGCTGCACAGATAGGAGACACGCAGCCCACAAGTACAGGCACACAGCCACAGCACCACACCCCGTACACAGACAAACGAAAATGGGTGCAGATGCATGGCCAGCTCACAGAGAGCCACACCCTCAAGGCGCTGTGGCCACGCCCAGGCCTGCACCTGGCTCCCCCTGAGTCTCATGTCCCTGACAGTCCCAGGATGAAACCAAGATGCCGAGAATGCGGGGGCCCTTCCGCAGAAGAGAAAGTACCTGGCACACAGCAGGTGGGGAGAAGGGAGGGAAGGAGACAGGCGGGCTCACACACGGGCGTGGTGCCAGGGCAGTTCAGGTCTGCTGGGCCCAGTATTCACTCAACAAGGCACAGAGGGATCCTGTCCAAGAGGACTTAGACTACAATAAGAATGGGTGATCTTGGAAGGGGGCCCAAGTCAAATAAGGAACCCTGGAGCTTAGCAGGAAGTCTGCTCCATTACATGCACCAAACACAGAAAAATGGTCCCACTGTTACTGGTGAACGGTAGGGTTCTTGTCTTCGCGCAAGAAAGAATTCAGGCGTGAGAAGAGAATAGTGGAAAGTAAAGTAGCAAAGTTTATTAGGGAAGAGACATCTGTAAGAACGGATGGGCACCTCTCCAGACAGAACCTGAGAGAGAGCGCCCAGTCGCTCGGACTGGGGGAGAGCGGGGTTACATGGCTGAGTGGAGAGATTACACCTGCGCAGGCCTGGTGGGCAGCTCAGCAGAGAGGCAGAGGGCTGCGCACACAGTCCGGTTGAGGCCGGGGGTTTTAAGGAGATGGGTCTTTGTCTTCACACATCTCCTCCTGAAACGAAGGATTTTATGGATATAAATATTAAGAAGCTCCTATCTGAGTTTTCCCCTGAAGGTATCAGACAGGAGGAAGCCTAGCTGGTGCTGTCCTAACCCAGGATCCAGAGCAGGGTATTTGAAATGCAGATACTGGGCTGCATCTGGGAGATGGTGGAAGACTCTCAGGCAGAAGGGGCGGGGACCCCCACCTGGCAGGTTATCAGGTAGAAGGGGGCAGGGCAGGATGCGAACACTGGGCTGCCCCTGAAACGTTATCGGGATGACTTTGAGATGCAGATGCATGTGCTGGACGTAGATGTCTTCTCTTTAGGCCTTTGTCACACACACATAAGCTTCTATCTGACTTCCCACCTAACACCATGAATGCATGGGTCCAGCTCCCAAGACACATGCATGCACACAGCACGTGCACCCACATACACACACAGGGTATGCACATGGGCACACAAACATGCACACACGGACACACACACAGGCACACATTCTCCCTGCTCCCTCTCCAGCCTTCAGGGAGGCCCCTGCAGCCCTCGCACTTTGCTGTTTGAGAGGAGCCCACCTCAGGCCTCACCCCTAGACCCCCTCAGGCCTCACCCCGAGACCCCCATCCCCAGGACAGGAAGCAGCAGTGGGAGATCCAGTGGTCTCTGGAGAGTTGTGGCCAACCCCCAGGGGCCAGACAGGCCAGAGCCAGCCACACTCCCAGCACTCACCTCACATCCCCACCCCAGCCTTCCGCCTTTTCCTGAAGAGGGGAAATGGGTCCAGAGAGGGCGGGCGTGAGCCGTAAGGCAGATCCGCGCAGAGAACAGCAGGGCATGACCACCTGCTCACGGGGAAACAGTTCAAGTTTTTCTGGAAAGCAGGAGGTTTTAAAAGGTTTTTTTTTTTTTTTATACGGAAAGTATAAAGAAATGGGAAATGCTTTTTAAGGCCACTGCGCAGGTAGCCACAGTGGCATTTTAAAGTTAATAGATGCACAGTGCCAAAGAAATCTAGAAAACTCAGTGCCAAAGAAATATAAAATGAAAATTAAAACCTTTGTGGGACCGGCATTATGATTTATCAGGAAAAGCCACCGCCTGAAACATTAGCGTCCCATATGGACACAGGTTTGAGACTTGGCTGCTCCACTTCTGATCCAGTTTCCTGTTAATGGCCTGTGAAAAGCAGCAGAAGATGGCCCAGGCACTTGGGCCCCTGCCACCATTGTGGGAGAGCTGGCAGAAGCTCCTGCCTCCTGGCTTCAGCCTGGACCAGCTAGGGCTGTTGCCGCCATCTGGGGAATGAACGAGTGTTGGAAGCTCTGTCTGTCTCTGTCTTTCCCTCTGTAACTCTGCCTTTCAAATAAACAAATACTAAAATAAAAAATTTTCTTCTTTCCTATTAGAGGCACTCTCCCTGGAGATGGCCACTCTTGGTTGTTCCTCCTCGAACACGTGGGTGTGCCAGCAGTTTTTTAAAAAAGATTTATTTATTTATGTATTTGAAAGAGCTACAGAGAGACAGAGAGAAAAAGAGAGACAGCTTCCATCCGTTGGTTCACTCCCTAAACGGCTGAAATGGTCAGGGCTGGGCCAGGCCAAAACCAGGAGCCAAAAACTCCATCTGGATCTCCAGCACATGAATGGCAGGAATCCGGGTCCTTGAGTCATCTTCTGCCACCTCCCAGGTGCATTAGCCGGGAGCTCGATCAGAAGGGCCCAGCAGCCAGGACTCACACTGGGCCTCCGACATGCATGCAGAGGTCCGAGGCGGCGGCTCCGATGCCCACCTCACTCCAGCGGCTCTGCTTTGTTCCGCTGTGTCACTGCGTCCTCCGTCTGTGTGTCTGGATTTCAGCTTCTGTGCTCTTACAATGTCCCAGCAGTGTACCTGGGCAGGTGTACTGGGCTCATTGCAAGTATTTCTGAAGGGTCACATAGAAGTTTTAAGTCTTTTTCTTTTAAAATATTTATTTATTTTTAAAGTTTTATTATTTATTTGAAAGAGTTATAGACAGGCAGACAGAGAGTTAGACAGACAAACAGAAAAGTCTTCCATCTGCTGATTCATTCCCCAAATGGCCCCGATGGCCAGAACTGGGCCGATCTGAAGCCAGGAGCCAGGAGCTTCTTAGAGGTCTCCCACGTGTGTGCAGGGGCCCGAGCACTTGGGCCATCCTCTATTGCAATCCCAGGCCACAACACAGAGTTGGATCACAACTGGAGTCCATATGGGATGCGACAGTGCAGGCTATAGCTTTACCTGCTATGCCACTGTGCCCACCCTGATTTTTTAATTTGTTTGAGAGGCATAATTACAGACAGAGAGAAGTAGAGACAGAGGAAGAGGTCTTCCATCTACTGGTTCACTCCCCAAATGGTTGCAATGGCTGGAGCCAGGCCAAGCTGAAGCCAGGAGACAGGAACTTCTTCTGGGTCTCCCACACGGGTGCAGGGGCCCACGCACCTGGGCCATCCTCCACTGCCTTCCCAGGTCACAAGCAAGAGGTGGATTGGAAGAGGAGCAGCTGGGACACAAACCGGCACCCATATGGGATGCTGGTGCCGCAGGTGGAGGTTTAACCTACTAAGCCACAGCGCCAGCCCCAGTTTTAATTCTTGTAAAGATCGCAACACGCTCTTCAAAAACATGGTGTTATTTGATACTTCCATTAACAGTATGTGAGAGGCTCTGTCTCCCCATACTCTTAGCAAATTTTGTCAATCTGGAGACTGAAAAGTCTGAACTCAGTGTTTTTTGCTTGTTTGTCGTTTGTTTTTTTTAACAACCTTACTGAGATACACAGTTGTCGCTGCACATCCACAGGGAGCTATGGTTCCAAGACCCCTGCCCCACCCCCACCCCACCCCCACCCCAGGATGTCAAGTCCCTTTTATGCAATGGTCTGGTATCTGCACAGAAACTTCCTGTACACTGGAATCATCTCTCGGTGCCTTACAAAGCACAATTCAAGATGAATATGATGTAAATCGTTGTTAGACTGTGTTGTTTCACAGTGCGCACCTGCTCAGTATGGACGCTGCGTTTTTCCCCAAGTCTTTTAGACCTGAGGCTGTTTGTTCTGCAGATGCCGAATCCATGAAAATACAGAAGACCAGCTGTCACTCGTGTGCTCCCCGATGCACTGTTGACAGTGTCCAGTTCCGTAGTCCTGTGTGTATTCAGAGTTGTTCAGCTGTCACCACCATCACTTCTAGAGGATTTGCATCACCCCAGGAAGAAGCCCTGTGGCAGTCCCTCCCCTTCCCCAACCCTGAGAAACCATTTATCCATTTTCCACACCTGCTCTGGACACTTTATGTAAGTCAAAAAAGCAATGTGTGTTGGTGGTCTTTTGTGTCTGGCTTGTCTCACTTAGCTCCACGTTTTCAAGGTTTATCCACAGTGCAATGTGTGCTAGGGCTGCACTCCTGTTCATGGCCCAGTACTATTCCACTCTCTGGCTACAGCTCCATTTGTTTATTCCGCCCTCCCCTGATGGGCACTGGGTTGTGTCCACCCTAGGCTGTCCTGAGTAACACGACTATGGAGTGTACCCCCACTTCCTGGGGGTACACAGACCCAGGATGCAGTGTCTCTGCAACAGGCATTTCTTGCACCTCTGAGTGGGGGTTATAAGGGCTTATTGCCCCTTCACTGTTCCCTTCTACCCCCCTCCCCTTCCCCCTGCCCCATTTCCTCCCTTCTGATAAGACCCTTGGTGCAGAACCAGCTGGGACTTCCCAGAGACTCCTCGCAAAATAACTAGCAAAACAAATGAAACATAAGGGGAGAAGTTCCCAGAAGCTTCAAAGAGCCCCCTACTCCCCACGACCTGCCAGCTGCAGCCCTCTCCCTCCCCGGCAGTGGCAAAGACCCCAGCCCTGATTGTGCTTTGTACACAGTGTCTGCAGAGACTGCCGCCAACCTCTTTGCTTCAATAAAGCAGCCTGTCTGTGTTGAGGTCAGTCTGTCTCCCTTTTATGGAGGGACGAAAGGCAAGATCTCTGAGCAATTCCAAACCCAACACTGAGCACCTTCACGCACTGTCCACTCAAACCCATTGCCTGTCTTACTGTCGAGCTGTCTGCCTGTGTCTTGCTGTTTGAGCTCTTTGTTATCAAAGAAGGTTTAGTCCACACTGTCCAACAAGAGTATTCTCAATGTATTCTTCAGACTGTCATTTGTGACCTTCAGAAGTTAGATTTTATTTTTTATTTTCAGAGTTCATCATCTTTTCTTTATAGGCTTTCAACCAGTTTAGTAAGGTCTTTCCCACTCTGTAAGTTTATTTATAACTTCAAAAATCTTCATGGTGGAGCCAGCATCCCACATGAGCACCGATTCCTGTCCCGGCTGCTCCACTTCTGATCCAGCTCCCTGCTAATGCACCTGGGAAACCAAGAGAAGATGGCCCCAGTGCTTGGGCCCTTGCTACCCAGGTGGGAGACAGGGATGGAGTTCCAGGATCCTGCCTGTGGTTGGGACCAAGCCCAGCTGGTGTAGCCATTTGGGGAGTGAACCAATGGATGGAAGATAACTCTCTTTCTCTCTGACTATGCCTTTCAAAGAAATAATTTTTTTTAAAAGATTTCTTTGTTTATTTGAGAGTCAGAGTTACAGAGAAAGAGGGAGAGGCAGATCTTCCATCCACTGGTTCACTCCCCAGATGGGCACAAGGTCCAGGGCAGGGCCAGGCCAAAGCCAGTAGCCAGAAGCTTCTTCCAGGTCTGCCATGTGGGTGGCAGGGGCCCGAGCACTTGGGCCATCTGCTGCTGCTTTTCCTAGGTGCATTAGCAGGGAGCTGGATCAGACGTGGAGCAGCCGGGACTCGAACCGGCTCCTGTATGAGATGCTGGCACCGCAGGCGGCAGCTGTGTTCGCTTTGCCACAACACTGGCCCCAATAATCGGTTTAAAAAATAATAATCTTCATGTTTTTTCCTTCTCTCCAGCTGCCTCTTTTTCCTCTCTTCCTCCTTCTCCCTCTGTTCACCCTCTCCTCTTCCTCCTCCTCCTTTTGTAACATTTAAGACTTCAAACCCTGAGGGGCTGACATTCTGGTACAGTGGGCTAAGCGTCTGCCTGCAATGCTGGTGTCCCATATGGGTGCTGGTTTGAGTCCCTGCTAACATGTCTGGGAAAGTAGCAGAAGATGACCCAAGTACTTGGGCCTCTGCCACCCATGTGGGAGACCTAGATGGAGTTCCAGGCTCCTGGCTTTAGCCTGGCCCAGCCCTGCCTATCGTAACCATTTGGAGAGTGAACCAGCAGATGGAAGATCTGTCTTTCTCTCCCTATTTCTCTCTCTCTCTCTCTCTCTCTCTCTCTCTTTCTCTCCCTCTCCCCCCCCCCCACCGTGTGTGTATGTGTATGTGTAACTCTGCCTTTCAAATAAATAAATAAATCTTAAAAAAAAAGATTTTGATCTATTTGGGGTTTATCCTGGGGTTAAAATCCAGCGCTCTTTCTGAACGGTCATTATCTCAACATCGCCACTGAAGAACCCTGCTCATTGCCACCCTGTGAGAATGGCGCTTTATCACGCAGCACCTGTTCTGGGGATCCACACCTGCTCTGGGACGCTCCGCCCAGTGCTTCTTCAGTCTGGCTGCACACTGGAATCACCTGGGACAGGTAAGAGCACACCACTATCTCCGTCCCCCCTGTCTTAGTCCATTTTGCCTTGTTGCAATGTAGAGGAAATCAGGCTGCAAGCAGAGACGAAGGGAGGAAAGCGGACCCCCAGCGCTAACCTTGGAAAGCGGCTGCTTCCAATTATCTGGCGAAGCAGCTGTGCGTGGTGATCGTGTCTAGGGAGGAATGATGTCCTGAGTTCTGCTTCTGAAACTCCAGCCATAATCTTTCCTAGAAATCTGCCCCGGGTGTCTCTTTTATAAACATACTGGACCCACCGACCATTGGAACTGTGGTCCTAAGTCACAGAGGCTGCAATGTAAAGCCACCGACGCTGTTACGGCAAAGGTATGATGCTGATGAACATATGAATATTGTTAAGAAACTTGGGATTGTTGCTCAGTGCTCAGGAAAATACTCCAGCTGAGCCTGCTGGCATAACAAACTGCTTGATCCTCCACTGTTTCTGGTGCCTGTGTGAACCAAAGCAGTGGAAGATGGCACACATGCTTGGGCCCTTGCACCCACTGGGAGATGAAGCAGCAGCTCCTGGCTCCTGCCTTCGGTCTGGCCCAGTCCTGGCTGTTGCAGCCTTTTGGGGAGTGAACCAGTAGATGGAAGATCTCTTTCTCTGTATCTCTGCCTTTCAATAAATAAATCTTTAAAAAAAAAAAAAAGTCTCAGGGTCGGCGCTGTGGTGTAGCAGGTAAAGCCACCGTCTGCAGTGTTGGCATCCCATGTGGGTGCCAGTTTGAGTCCCGGCTGCTCCATTTCTGATCCAGCTCTCTACTATGGCCTGGGAAAGCAGTGGAGGATGGCCCAAGTCTTCGGGCCCCTGCACCCACGTGGGAGACCCGGAAGAAGCTCCTGGCTCCTGGCTTCAGATCAGCGCAGCTCCAGCCGTTGTGGCCATCTGGAGAGTGAACCAGCAAATGGAAGACCTCTCTCTCTCTCTCTCTCTCTCTCTCTCTCTCTGCCTCTGTCTCTCCTTCTTTCTCTGTGTAACTCTGACTTTCAAGTAAATAAATAAATCTTTAAAAAAAAGCCTCAGTGATGGTCTTTTTCAAGCTTCTGCTCATATTGCATCTCATTCTACTCCGTTTGCCAAAGCAAGTCACCTGGCCAAGTCTGCAGGCAGTGTGGGAGGGAGGGCAGTGGCAAAGGACGCAAATATTGGGAAGCACAAATCACCAGGGCCATTATTGCAATCAGCACCAGCAGATGGAAGCAGCATCCTTAGCAGGTGGGACTGTGGTCTCCATGGCAACTGGCCAGGCCCACTGCGGAGGTCCAGAAGGTCCCAAGGATACCTCAGTGGGGCTGCCGACCCCTGCCTGCGTGGGACTCAGCACCACGTTCAGTCCCTCCAGAGTGTAGGTGCATCCTGAGGACTGGAAGCCGGGTCCTTGAATTGATCCCTCCTCCTCCCAGAGGAGTGGAAAGAGAGCTGAAACCAAGGTGAAAATAAAATGAAAAACTCAGAGACAGGTACAGTTCATGCCTGCCTGAGTTCATAGGCTCTCTGGCAAGTCCACTGCCATAAACAGAATACTTGCCTTTCGGTGGAAAGCTGCGAGGGCCACCAAGACCCTAGGGCGCAGAGAAATTTGTCCCAGGACAGAGAGAAAAAACCGTCTTGCTCCCAGGAATTGTCCCCTTGAGGCCAGCAGGGTCCTGGAATCCCAACCAGCATAACCCCTCCGATCGTTGTCCAGAACACACAAGGCCAGGAGGCTGATGGCCTCGGGGGAGGTGTCCCTGTGAGCTCCCGTGGGGACCAGGAACCTGAGCCTGTGGCTCCCAAACTGGGTGGCTGCTGCAAACACTCAAACTGTTTCTTAATTGGAGTCTTCTGCTTAATTAGCTGCTTCCTGAGCAGCTGGTACTCCTGTTTGGAAATCGCAGTCAATACCATCTCCTCTGAATTGGCGTGTCCTCTCTTCTCACCTCCTCTCACACCACTGGCAGTGTGCATTTGCCCAGTGGGACCTCTGGGGAGGGGGTGCGGTCACACAGTCAGCCTGGGGGGTGGGGCAGGCAGCTGTTCTCAGCACCACCCCCTGCTCTGGGGACTGCGGAGGGCTTCACAACCCCGCGAAGAGACAGGACTGGGGCACCGGCAAGGCTGCGTTCTATCCCGGATCTGCCACTAACCCCTTATGTGACGAAGTTACCCATCTCTGTCCGTCTCTGGGTCTCAGTGACCAGGAAAAGTCTCCCCCAAATAAGGGTTAGCAGATTCATCAAATAAAAACGCAAGACGTTTAGCTACATTTGAATTTCAGTAAGCAGCAAATAACTGAGTATGGTCCAGGCGACATTGGGATATGTAAGTACTTATCTGAAATTCAGATTAAAGTAGGCATGCTGTATTTTATCTGACATCCCTCCCCACCCCCACCCCCCAGGGGAAAATTCTGTCCCTCCCCCCCGGTGGAGGCAGGTGGAGGCAGCCTGATGCACTCAGTGGAGGTTGGGGGTTAGGCACGCCCGGGTGGGAACCACCCACTCCTGCGTGACCTTGGCGAAGTCAGTTCACCTCTCCGAGCCTGCCTCCTGAATTGTGAAATGGGCGTGTTAATTAATCCCTGATGCCTTCTGTCTCTCTCAAAGCAAGTGAACGGACTCAATTAACATCCCCTTACAGACTGCAGAGTGCACGACCAACAGGAACGTTTATGGAGAACCTGCTGTTGGCGACATGGGGATAACGTTAGCAGTACCGTCAGACATGTGCAAGAAAAGCCTGCGGCTGTTCTTCGCAGCAACCTTCCACGAAGCAAAATCCCATCAGCAACCTGCAATTGCACTGTTAGGAACTGACAAGAAAGTAGATGCTTTAGAGGGAGAAAAAGATGCATCGTGCAGGCCTGGAGTCCTGCCTGGGTCCCATCCGAATAGGGCGGGAGGGGCCGTGGTGGGCGCGAGGCGCGAGGCGCGAGGTGCACTGGTCCAGGGGCAGTCTCTCATCTTGCGTCTGGGCCTTCGAGACGCTTCTGCCGGTAGGGAAGGGCAGGCTTCTGGGCAGGCCGCCGCCATTGGGCAGCCACGGCCACGTGACTCGCGCTCGACCAATGAAAACCGTTCCTGAGCCCGCCCCTGGAGCCGCCGGCGGCCATCTTTGTCGTCGATCTGGGAGCGCCTTCCTGAGAGAGGCGGATTTGGCCTGCAGCCGAGGGTGAAGATGGGGGCACGTGGTCCTTTGCCGTCGTTTGAGCCAGGCCTGGAGCTAGGTCAGCGCTTGCTCCGGCCGCTCGCCGCCTCAACTGCATTTTCTGTCACTCGTCACTGACTGTAGCTTGCGTGTGTTCCGCGCCTGACTGGCCTCAGGGAGGAGCCAGCATCAAGATGCGTGGAGAGACGCCTCAGAGCGGGGGGCAGCCCTCCGGGGGCCCAGCCCGGGGCTTCTAATGGATTCTGCCGCCATCTGACGGCGAGCACCCACCCGGGTGCCGCCCCCTCCGTGGCTTCCTGGGCCTTGAGAAAGCGGAGACCCCCGTGAGGTGCAGGGCACCCCAGGAAAGGCCAGGTCCATCCGTGCTTGGGGTGCCGTGACCACACGTGCTGTGCTCCCCCAAACCAGGCTCCTCTCCCGGTCGGTGACTCGCTGGCCGAGGGGCAGAGCCCTTGCCACTCGCACCCCGTCCGCAGTGCTTGGAATGAACCTGGCCCGGGACGCCCGAGCTGACTAGTCCACACGTGGCTGAGGAGCCCACAGGGCTAGGCAGTGACTGCTAAGTGGCCATTTTCAGGCCTCAAGCTTCAATATGGGCCCCGAGTTCCAGTTCCCACGTGGATGAGGCGAGATGGGATATCCTGATGCCCGCCTCACGTAGTTACTGTGAGATTAAAGAGACGCATGAAGATGCTTCAAAAGTTAATCGAGGGGCTGGTGGTGTGGGCCAGCGGGAGAAGCCGGCCACTGCGTCCCTGGCATCCCATGTGGGCGCCAATTGGGGTCCTGGCTGCTCCACTTCTGACCCAGCTCCTTGCTGATGTGCATGGGAAAGCAGCAGAAGCCGGCCCTAGAACTTGAGTTTCTGAACGTCTGTGGGCCCTAAACTTGCTGCTTTACAGTGATTGAAGGGTAGATTGGCGATCATGCAATTAGACTCTTTACAGACCTAAGAATCTAAGCTCCGCGGAAGGCATTAAGTCCTCCCGGAGCCGCCTCTCCGAACCACGGACCCGGCACCCTGGGGATTGGAAAGGGATTCTGGCCCGGCTGCTAACGCCCAGCCAGGCGAGACCGGCGGGAAGGTGCAGCCTACCGCCTCGTTGTGCCACAAGGTGGCGCTGTGGAACACCAGCCCTGCAAAGTCGCGCTGGGAGCCTGGAATTCAGAGAGGCGGTCAAGGACAGCCCTGGACAAGGCCACAATTGTGAATCGTGATGGGGGTGTGAAGACGAGGATGAGGGGGTCATTTATTTTGCGCTGTGTGTGTCCTGTTAGAAGGACTCGGGGTTACTTTTGTTTGAATGAAAGATCTTCCATCTGCTGGTGCACCTCCCCAGAGATACTTGCAACAGCCAGGGCTGGGTCAGGCCAAACCCAGGAGCCAGGAACTCAGTCCGGGTCTCCACGTGGGTGGCAGGGACTCCAAGGACTAGAGCCATCACCTGCTGCCTTCCAGGGAGTGCGTTAGCAGGGGGTTGGACTCCAGCGCACTCAGGTAAGTGGCACCAGCCCCTATTCCCCACTTAAGGAAAAGAAGGTACTTTTTGAAGTGGCATTTTGCTTCTTTGTCACTGTAGGGCCAGTTGTTATTTAGAGAAGAATCATTGAATGGCTCTTCCTAGGCAAAGAAACCTCCGTTTAGGGGGGCTCCCATTGCCTGGGGAGGTGAAGATTACAACGGGACTCCTCATTGAAGGTGGTGTCTGCAGAGGACAGGAGAAATTTTGCCAGAAATTGGGGCCAGATTATCTCTTGGGCACGAAGGAATCAAGACCCTGGCATGTTGCCTTTTTTTTTTTTTAAGATTTATTTATTTGAAAGTCAGAGTTACACACAGAGAGAGAGGGAAAGAGGGAAGGAGAGAGGTCTTCCATCACTCCCCAATTGGCCGCAATGGCCAGAGCAGCGCCAATCCAATCCGGAGCCAGGAGCCAGGAGCTTCTTCCGGGTCTCCCACATGGGTGCAGGGGCTCAAGGACTTGGGCCACCCTCCACTGCTTTCCTAGGCCATAGCAGAGAGCTGGATTGGGAGAGGAGCAGCCGGGTCTCTAACCGGTGCCCATATAGGATGCCGGCCCTTCAGGTCAGGGCATTAACCCGCTGAGCCACAGTGCCAGCTCCACCAGCATGTTGTCTTTTGAGAGGCCACCATGGTAAACTTGTGGGACAGACGAGGCCTATTCCTGGCCACAAAGCCCATGTGAGAGTGGACACGTAGGGCACTCCTGCTCAGTGCCAGGAGTCCCTGTGTGGTGGCAGAATCTGGGGACAGTGGCTGCAGATGAGCTTATCAGCCAAAGCCGTGAGCAGTGCAGGGCTGTGCTGCGGTGTCTGGAAGGATCCAGGCCCGCATGCAGGGCACTGCTATTCAGCGGCAACACCCCACAGCTGGGACAGAAGCGGCCACACAGGCACGGGGCTCTGCGAGAGGCGAGGCGTGGTCTGCTTCCCTTCCCAAGGGTTCCTTCACGGCACTGGGCCGAGTCGTCTCCGGAGTTTCCCCAAGACTCAGGGAGAGAAACCATCCTTATCTACACATGCAGCCAAGCCTGTTTTCATTAGAAAAATGACAGCTGTTCGCCACTGGTTCCCAGCCTGCCAGATAAAGTGCATGTTGCCCCTCGTTTTGTTAAATCGTCTTTCAATGAAAGGTTTTTTCTCCGTTAGGTGCAGCCCCTGCCTGAGGATTCTCTTTTCCTTTGTGTGTGTGCTCCCAGATCTGTGTCTGTGACTGCAAATCCATGGTCTGGATTGCTGAGATAAGGTGTAATTACCTCCCACTTAAAATGGCCAAGTACACAGCTAAGATCATGGATTCCACTTCCCCAGCCTCAGCATCCTACCAGGAGTGTGAAGTTCATCTTCCGTTTAAAGAGGAGGCCACTGGCACTCTGAGAGGTTGAGATAATCTGGGACAGTCCACAGTGTAGAATCCAAATCTGGTGAATCATTTGCAAAAGCAGGGGCCGGCATCCCGTATCCGAGTGCCAGTTCAGGTCCTGGGTCCTCTACTGCTGATCCAGCTCCCTGCTAATGTTCCTGGGAAGAGAGTGGTTGATGGCCCATGTGGGAGACCAGGATGGAGGTCCTGAACTGTGACTTTGGCCTGTTGGCAGCCATTTGAGGAATGAACCAAAGGAGGGAAGATCTTTCTCTCTCTCTGCCTTTCAGATCAATAAATATTTTCAAAAATATTTATCTCAATATTGTCTCAATATCTGTCTTTAATTTTTTTTTTTACTCTGCTAAAGTACACACAGTTTCCCCTCTTAAGCTTTATTCATTTGGTCTGATATTTTGTACCCTTGGACCAGAGTCTCTCCCTTCTTCACCCCTTAACCAATTTTTCTCACATTTACTTGAGAGGCAGAGAGACAGAGCTCCCGTCTGCCAGTTTCTTCCCTATGAAGCCAGGAGCTGGACATGCAATCCAGGCCTCCACGTGGGTGGCGGTGCTGGCCCATCTCGTGTTGCCTCCCAGGGTCTGCGTCATCAGGGAGCTGCTGGGGGACGCAGTGCCTTCCCTGACAACTGCTGGGCTCCGTGCCACCCCTCGTTTGGAAGGGAGCAGATGGGCGGCTGTCACAGTCCTGTGCACCCATCAGCACTGTCCACCTCTGGACGCGCTCACTCTCCCACACTTCTGTCCCCATTAAACACCGTGTGTCCCCTGGCAACCCCCATTCTACGCTGCGATTTAACTGCTCACGTAAATGGCATCATAGAGTATTTTTGTGACTGGCATGCGTCACTCAACGTCTTTGGGGTTTGTCCACATTGTAGTGCATGTCAGTGCATCCTTCCGTTGTCACATGGACCGATGTTCCATTGCATGTGTGTGGGCCATGTTTGCTATGTTTGTTCCTCTGCTGATGGACATGTAGGCTGTGCCCCCTGTTGGCTGCTGTGGCCGCAGTATACACACATCTATTCGAGACTCTGCTTTTGGTTCCTTGGCAGAAGTGGGAGTCCTGCAATGTGTGGTGGTTCTTCTGAAATCTGGGGGGAGCAACTGCACCGTTTGCATTCCCAGCAGCAGTGCTCAGGGTCCCACCTTCTCTATATCTTCCTGGACAGACGAATGTGTTCTGTGTTTTGATAGCATCTATCCTGTTGATGTGAGCAGATGTCTCCTTGTCACTTTGATTTGCAACTCCTGAAAAGCCATGCCTTTTGCAGTGTGACAGGTGCAGGGACCAAGCAGGTAGATGATGATTAAGGGCACAGACTATTGAGTCAGTCTCTCAGGGTTTAACGCCTGGATTGGCCTTCCCACCTGCAAGCTTTCCGGTGTTTGGGTTTTTGCATCTGTAAAATGGGAATACAGCAGTACTTACTTCCCCAAGTGTTGGGAGGTGCCTATGACAGCTGGACATAGCACACCATAAATGGAAGCACATTGGATGTCCACATTTAAAGATTAATTATTAAAATTTGAAATACATTATATTTCAGTTAAGATATAATGTACAGATCGTAAGTATGAAGGAACTTTAAAATGTTTGCAGAAAGTAGAAATACAAGATAAGTTTATCTCGGTGCAAAAATTTTTTGAAATACATGCATTCAAAGTATCTTCAAAAAGTTCATGAAGGGCCAGTGTTGTGGCATAGTGGGTAAAACTTCCAACCGTGACGCTGGCATTCCATATGAATGCTGATTCCGATCCCAGCTGCTCCACTTCTGATCCAGCTCCCTGATAATGGGCTGGGAAAAGCAGAGGAGGAGGGCCCAAGTGCTTGGGCCACTGCCACCTATGTGGGAAATTCGGATAAAGCTCCTGGCTCCTGAGACTGGCACTGTGGCGCAGTGGGTAAAGCCTTCGCTGTGGTGCTGGCACCCCATATGGGCACAGGTTTGAGTCCTGGCCATTCCACTTCTGATCCAGCTCTCTGCTGTGGCCTGAGAAAGCAATGGAAGATAGCCCAAGTCCTTGTACCCATGTGGGAGACCTGGAAGACACTCCTGGCTTCGGATTGGCCCAGCTCTGGCTGTTGCAGCCATTTGGGGAGTGAACCAGCGGATGAAAGACTCTCTCTCTCTGCCTCTGCCTCTTTGTAGCTCTGCCTTTCAAATAAATAAATAAATAAATATTAAAAAAAGAAAGCAAATGGAAAAATAATAAATGAAGTTTTTTTAAGATTTATTTTATACATTTGAAAGACAAAGTTACATAGAGAAGTAGAGGCAGAGAGAGAGAGAAGTCTTCCATCTGTTGGTTCACTCCCCAAATGACTGCAATGGCCAGAGCTAAGCTGATCCTAAGCCAGGAGCCTGGAGCTTCTTCTGGGTCTCCCACGCGGGTGTAGGGGCCCAGGACTTGGGCCATCTTCCACTACTTTCCCAGGCAGTAGCAGAGAACTGGATTGGAAGGGGAGCAGCTGGGACTTGAACCAGTGCCCATATGAGATGCTGGTGCTATGGGCCAGAGCTTTAGCCTGCTGTATTACAGCACTGGCCCCTGAAGTTTTTTGTTTGTTTTTAAAGAAAAAAGCTTCTGACTCCAGTGGATGGAAGATCTCTGTATCTGTGTCTTCTCTCTCCCTCTATAACTCTGCCCTTTGAAAAAATAAATAAATCTTGAAAATTTTTTAAAGCTCATGAGAAACACGTACTAATAAAAAGCTAGGGGAGCAGCCTTTCAGCCTAACACTTAGGATGTCACATCCCACATTGGAGTTGCATGGATTCGCTTCCTAGCTCCAGTTCCTCACTGCAGCTGCTTGCTGATGCAGACCCTGGGAGGTATCAGTGACAGTGCGAGTAACTGGGTTCGTTCATCCTTCCTTCCTTCCTTCCTTCCTTCTTTCCTTCCTTTCTTTTTTTTCTTTTTTCTTTTTTTTTTTTGACAGGCAGAGTGGACAATGAGAGAGAGAGACAGAGAGAAAGGTCTTCCTTTTGCCGTTGGTTCACCCTCCAATGGCCGGCGCACCGCGCTGATCTGATGGCAAGAGCCAGGAGCCAGGTGCTTTTCCTGGTCTCCCATGGGGTGCAGAGCCCAAGCACCTGGGCCATCCTCCACTGCACTCCCTGGCCACAGCAGAGAGTTGGCCTGGAAGAGGGGCAACCGGGACAGAATCCGGTGCCCCAACTGGGACTAGAACCCGGTGTGCCGGCGCCGCTAGGCGGAGGATTAGCCTAGTGAGCCGCGGCGCCGGCCCTCTTTTTCTTTTCTTTTCTTTTCTTTTCTTTTCTTTTCTTTTCTTTTCTTTTCTTTTCTTTTCTTTTCTTTTCTTTTCCTTTTCTCTTTTCTTTTCTTTTCTTTTCTTTTCTTTTCTTTTTTACAGGCAGAGTTAGACAGTGAGAGAGAGACAGAGAGAAAGGTCTTCCTTCCGATGGTTCACCCCCAAAATGGCCACTACCGCCTGCATGCTGTGGCTGGTGCGCTGCGCCCATCCAAGCCAGGAGCCAGGTGCTTCCTCCTGGTCTCCCATGCAGGTGCAGGGCCCAAGCACTTGGGCCATCCTCCACTGCCTTCCCAGGCCACAGCAGAGAGCTGGACTGGAAGAGGAACAACCGGGACAGAATATGGCACCAGAACCAGGACTAGAACCCAGGGTACTGGTGCCGCAGGTGGAGGACTAGCCAAGTGAGCCGCGGCGCTGGCCATAGTAATTGGGTTCTGGCCACCCACGGGGAGCCCTCGATTGGCCTGGTCCAGCATCAGCTGTTGTAGGCATTTGGGAAGTGAACCAGCATTTGGAAGCTCGCTCTCTGATTTGCTTGCTCTCTCTCTATCTCTCTCTCTGTCTCTCAAATACATAGATAAATACAAATTTTAAAACTGCATGGATTTCAAAGTTACTTACACTGAAACTGACATTTTTTAGTTCAGCTTATTCTATGACCTTAGTGGAGTCCCTGCGTGCATGGCTGTGCTGTCACACAACCTTTCCATCGCCTCTGGAGTTCGTCGTCGAGGGCCAGGACTCTCTCTCCCTACTAGAGGCCACTGCTGCTGTGACTTCCAGTGTGACAGAGCTGCACCGCCTGTTCTGGAACCTGTGGCATTTTGCTTCTGGCTTCTTTCATTCTAGCGTTCAGGTTTATCAGTAACAGCCTCCTTTTTGTTGCCTACTTATACTCCATGTTACGGATATACCATCGACTAGTACTCCACGTTACGGATGTAACACCTACTAGTACACCATGTTACAGATATAACACTGACTAGTACTCCACATTACGGATATAACACCTACTAGTACACCACATTACGGGTGTACCATCGACTAGTACTCCATGTTATGGATATACCATTGACTAGTACTCCACGTTACAGATATAACACTGACTAGTACTCCACGTTACAGATATAACACTGACTAGTACTCCACATTACGGATATACCATCAACTAGTACTCCATGTTACGGATATAACACCGACTAGTACTCCACGTTACAGACATAACACTGACTAGTACTCCATGTTACAGATATACCACGATTCACGTGTTCTCCCCTGGAGATATTTGGATTCCTTGCAGCTTAGGGCTCCTATGAATGAGGCACCTTTGAACATTTGTGCACACACACAACATTGGTGTGTACGTGTGTGTGTGAGAGAACCCACCATGTTACTTGAGTGAGTATCTAAGAGTTCATCGGGGTAAGCTCTTGCTTTGCTGTATAGCTGATTGCCCACGGTTCTCAGAGCAGTTGTTCTGTTTGGGTTGCTCCCCAGCTGTTGCAGGCTCTGAGCAGCACTTGGCGTTGTCACTCTGTCATTCGAGCTGTGCTGAGAGGAGGGGAGGCCATCTCACCATGCATTTTTCTGGTGACTAATGAGCGTGGGTATTTTTTCACGTACTTCATTTCCAGTCGTGTGCCTTCTTTTATGAAGTGTCTGGTTTTGCCCATTTTTCCGATCAGAATTTGGTTTCTTATGAATTTTTTGGAGTTTTAAAAAATAGGTTCTGGGAACAGTTCCTTTGTTGGATATAAACATCGTGAATATTTTTTTCCAAATTTATGTCTGGCTTATCAATGTCTTCTTTAATTTTTTAGAAGCTGCCTAGGAGGATAATGCACATGTAATCAAGTGTGCAGACAAGTATTTACAGGGTATACATTGGTGTTCTGACACACAGGAAGCCAGCATCGTATTCACCATAGCGAACACATCCATCACCCCAGAGATTTTCTTGTGACACTAGTGATTCCTCCCACCTGCCTCTCTCAAGCCCCGATCCCCAGGAAACCACTATCTGCTCTCTGCCACCACAGGGAGTCTGCGTTTTCTGATTGCTTCTCGCCCAGTGGGTCCTCCCTCGCTTACCTGGTTGCACAGGCTTCTGTGCGGTGGTGCACTACAATGCAGAAGAGAATGGGTGACCCTAGGCACGCTTGCCTTGTTGCTGTAGTGATGAAAGTTTGTATTAGACTGAAGGGTCCTTTCTCCTCCTACTTTGCTGAAAGTGTGTGTGGAGTGCTTCTTCTGCCTCCGTGACGGTTGTGTGATTTCCTTTTTTCATCCTGTTAATGTGATGATATACACTGATGGGGTTTTGCACATTGAATCAGTCTTTCCTTCCTGAAATAAGCCCTACCTGGTCATGATGTGTTATATTCTTATTTATTTTTAGATTCTATTTCCTGGTATTTTGTTAAGAGTTTTATGTGTATGAAGATTATAGATGTGTAACTTTGTTTTCTTGTAAAGTCTTTGTACAGGTTGGGGCCAGGGTCATGCTGGCTCACTCGAAAGAATATGGAATCATTTTCTGTTTATTGTGCTCTGAAAGGGATTGGGTAAATCTGTATTATTTCTTCCATAATGTCTGATAGAATTCCCTGGAGTAGCTGTCTTGACCTGGAGTTTTCTTTGTGGGGAAGTATTTTGGTAAAGATTTAGTGTTTTTTAACAGTTAAAGGACTGCTGACATTTTAAAATTTATTTTTGTGTCCATTTTGGTAAGTTGTATTTTCAAGGAATTTGTTAATTTTATTTAGGCTGCCAAATTTATCGCATAAAGTAGTTCATAATAGTGGAAACTTTAACACCTCCACTTAGTAGATAAAAAAGCAAATGAAACATCGGTAATAGTAGGAAATATTTAAGCAACATTATTAACAAACTCATCTTGATTTAGGCGCTGTGATATAGTTGGTTGAACTGCTGCCTGCAGTGCCAGCATCCCATATGGATGCTGGTTCGTGTCCTGGCTGCTCTACTTCCTATCTAGCTCCCTGCTAATGACCTGAGAAAGCAGCAAAGGATGGCCCACGTGCTTGGGCCCCTGCACCCATGTGGGAGACCTGAAGGAAGCTCCTGGCTCCTGGCTCCTGGCTTCTGTCTTTGGATCGGCCCAGTTCTGGCCATTGCGGCCTTTTGGGGAGTAAACCAGTGGAGAGAAGATCTCTTTCTCTCTCTGTCTCTGTGTCTCTGTCTCTGTCTCATTCTACCTTTCAAATAAATAATCTTTTTAAAAAAGAATATGATACCAAACAAGTACAGAATAACATTTTCAAGTAGCCATGAAATAGACATAGTATATAGACCATATCCTGGGCCATAAAACAAATTTGAAAAGTCATATGAAAGTAGGTGTTAATAAAGTGCTATCTTTCACATCCATTAAGATGACTATAAAAAAAAAAAAACAAGCTGGAGGCAAGTGGTGAGCCTAGTAGTTAAGGTACCCATGTCTCACATTGGAGTACTTGAGTCTAGTTCCCACTTCCAGCTTCTAACTCCAGCTTCCTGCTAATGGAGACCCTGGGAGGCAATAGGTGATGGCTTGGGGTTGGGTTCCTGTCACTCATAGGAGAGCTGTATAGCACTCCTGGCTTCTGCCTCGACCCGGCTATCGTCCTTGCAGGCGTTTAGGGAGTGAACCAGAGATGGACAGGAGCTCTCTCTATCTGTCTCTTCAAATCAGTAAATAAAAATTTTTAAAAAATGCCAGGTGATGGCAAGGACATAGAGAAATTTTAACCTTGTGCTCTGCTGCTGGGAATGTGAAATGGTGCATCTGCTACAAGCAAACCAGATGGTGGGTCCTCAAAAAATAAACTAAAACATGGTTCAGCAATTACATTTCCGAGTATGAACCCAAAAATTGAAGGTGAGGTTGCCAAGAGATATTTGTACACCCATACTCACAGCAGTGTCATTCTGTATGGCCAAAAACATGGAAGCGATCCAAGTGTCCATGGGCAGACGCATGGATAAGCCAAATGAGGTCTTGCATATAAAGGAATACTATTCAGCCTTGCAAAGGAAGGCAGTTCTGTCCCACGGATGAACCTTGAGGACATGATGCTGAGTGAAAGAAGCCAGTCCTGTTGAGTCTGTCTCTGGAGAACGCTAAAGCTGCTCTGAGCACTTAGATCAGCAAGATGAAAAGTGCCAGTCAACTCGCTGAAGATGAGAAGGAAGTTGAGATTCCTTGGCCAGGGCTTCACAGTCCACAGTGTAAGGGCCAGGATGGGACTCAGGCACCCGGACTGTGGATCTGGGCTGTGCCAGGTCGTAGTGGGTGCTCTGTCAGGCCTGTGAGTGACAAGCTCTGGGGATGGGCAGTGACCAGGCTGGTGCTGTGTGGTACTCTGAGGGTGGAAGTGAGTTGTGGATGGAGAAGCTCAGGAAGGCAGAGTGGGATTGGTGCAGGTCGGAGTGCATGAGCTGGCTGAGAGGGCAGTGAGTCCTTTGTCCCTGCAGGTGCTCAACAGTGCAGTCAGACAGCCGCTTTCCCGAACTTAAAACTGTGATTGAGATGAGCATTTGGTGCAGGTGTTAGGATGCTGCTTAGGACACCTGTACCCTCTACTGGAGTGCCTCGTTCTGGTGCTGGCTCTGCTGCCAATTCCAACTTCCTGCTGATGTTCCTGCCTTGGGAGGAAGCAGGAGATGCTTACATACGTGGGTTCCTGCACATATGTGGGAGACATGGATTGAATTCCTGGCTTCCATCTTTGGCTTGGCCCAGCCCTGGCTATTGCAGGCCTTTGGAGAGTGGACCAGTGAGTGGAAGATCATTGTTTATCCATCTCTGTCTCTCTGCATTACAAAATAAATAAGTACATACATATGAAAAACCTGCAATTAATTTTATATTCAAATCAGATATTTAATGGACCAGAAGCTATTATGCCACCCTAGTATATAATATTTTTAAAAATTTTTAATGCCACATTTTTCTGGTCATTTGGCTAAATACCATGAAGATATTTTTTAATAAGAACATGATCTATTCTCCTGTCTGGAAAAGAAATAATTAAATCAACAAGCAAAATCCTCTGGTCTTCAGGAGTATGGAGAGGGAATTCTAATCTCAGCCCAATCCCAACCTCCAAACCCAGAAAAATGCAGCAGGCCCAGGTTATGTGTCAGGCTCTGATGGGATCCAGGGCACATCACTCCATCTCCCCGGTCTCAGCATCCTGGCCTGGAACATGGGAATAAGTGTGCATGTGCTGTCTCTTCAAAGGCTTTTCCCAGTGGCTGCGTCTGGTGCTTTGGTTTTAATGAGGACAAAAGATCACAGATGTAGGCGGCATCTGAGAAGTCAGAAGCTGAATGTACACGCGGAGGGTGTGGCTCGCTTCTGCCTGGGAGGAAAGAAGCATATGTTGAAAGCCAATGCTACTCAGGCGTCCACACGTAGCCCTTTTATGCTGAAAGATGCACTCAGTTCTGTGCTGGGCCTGCATCTCATCCCACCTCGGGGATCGGACTGGCACTGGCACTGGAGAACCACCGGAGAGCCCTTCCTGGGACACACATGTTCCCTTTCCCTTTTTCTTTTTTTAAGATTTATTTTACTTATCTGAAAGACAGAATAACACACACACACACACACACACACACACACACAGAGCAGTCTTCCATCTACTCGAAAAGTGGTTGCAAAGTAGGGCTGGGCCAGGAACTCCATCTGGGTCTCCAGGGTGGGTGGCAGGGGTTTCAGGTACTTGGACCATCTTCTGTTGCCTTCCCAGGCACACAAGTAGGGAGCTGGATCAGAAGTGGAGCAGTGAAGCAGCCAGGACTTGAACCAGCGCCCACGTGGGATGTTGGCATTGCAGGTGGCAGCTTAACCAACTGTGCCACAGTGCCTGCCCCTTAATTACTAATATTCTGGGCTGCTCTGTTCTGAGCTCACCCTTGCAAAATAAAACAGATACTAATTAATTAGCAGAGAAGAGAGGCTATAGATGGATTGCGTTCCCGTGTTCATGGAAAATGACATCTCAAACTCAAGTGAGAATGAAAACAGGAAAAGAATCATAATTCTCTCTTTTTTTTTTTTTGAAAGATTTTATTTTTATTTAAAAGGCAGAGTTACATAGAGGCAGAGGCAGAGAGAAAGAGGTCTTCTATTCGCTGGTTCACTCTCCAGATGGCTGTAAGAGCCAGAGCTGTGCCGATCTGAAGCCAGGAGCCAAGAGCTTCTTCTGGGTCTCCCATGCGGGTTCAGGGGCCCAAGGACTTGTACCATCTTCTGCTGCTTTCCCAGGACATCGGAGAGAGCTGGATTGGAAGAGGAGCAGCCTGGAATCAAACTGGCACCCATATGGGATTCCAGCACCGTAGGCAGCGGCTTTACCTGCTACGCTACAGCGCTGGCCTCTCTTTCTTTTGAAAATGTCACTGGAAATCTCCTTAGCCTGTGTGTTGGAAGAGTTGAGTTTAATGCTTTTTTTTTTTTTTAAACAAATGGCCATATCTGAACTTTTTCTAAAAAAGTATTGATTTGAAAGGCAGAGTGGCAGAGGAAGAAGGGGGGAGGGAGAGAGAGATAATCTTTTTTTTTTTTTTTTAACAGAATGGATAGAGAGAGAGAAGGTCTTCCTTTTGCCGTTGGTTCACCCTCCAATGGCCGCCGTGGTTGGCGTGCTGCGGCCAGCGCACCGCGCCTATCCAAAGGCAGGAGCCAGGTGCTTCTCCTGGACTCCCATGGGGTGCAGGGCCCAAGGACTTGGGCCATCCTCCACTGCACTCCCGGGCCACAGCAGAGAGCTGGCCTGGAAGAGGGGCAACCGGGACAGAATCCGGCATCCCAACTGGGACTAGAACCCCGTGTGCCGGCGCCGCTAGGCGGAGGATTAGCCTATTGAGCCACAGCGCTGGCCCAGAGATAATCTGTTATCTGATGATTGACTGACTCCCCAATGGCTAGAACTGCTAGGTTTAGGTTGGGCCTTAGCCAGGAGCCAGAAACTCCATCTGGGTCTCCTACATGGGTGGCAGGGGTCCAAGCACTTGGACCATCTTCAGCTGCTTTCCCAGGCACATTAGCAGGGAGATGGATCAGAAACAGAGGAGCTGGAACTCAAACCAGCATTCACGTGGGATGCGGGTGTCTTATAAGCATCGGCCTATGATGCTATACCACCTCTGCCCTGGGCTGTAATTCTCACTCTCCCAACTCCATGACTGTGTGAGCTTTCTGCCCTTTCCGGAGGCTCTGTTTCCAGATCTGTGAAATGTGGTTGGTTTTATCTGCCTGTGTGAAAGAAATTATATTGGGCAACAATGGTAACCCTGTAAAGAGTTGTTTACCATAAATCAGTTAGAAAGTAGGCTGTAAGCATCATCATGACTTGGGCAGGAATCCTCTGTACATGAACAAGAAACAGATTCTGTCTGAGACAGCCCCTGACTTAGTGGTTCGATTTGTAATTTTTAAAAAACATATTTTTATTTTGTTTTAAAGTGAGAGAGGCAGAAAAGAGAGAAAGAGATCTTCCATCTGCTGGTTCATTCCCCAAATACCAGTGAGAGCAGGTAACATTCCATGCTATGCCATGACTGTTCATCCTTGTGTCTGTTAGCTGATGGACAACTGTGTTATTTTGGCTTTGGGGCTACTATGAATAACGCTGTTGTGAACAATCATGTACAAGCTTTTTGTGTGGACACATGTTTTCTCTTCAGTGTTTACATGGAACTGATGGAAACTTTGGTGAATTTAATCCGCTTTACAAAATGGTTATGTTATCTTGCCTGCTCACTGACAGTGTGAGGGTCCTAGTTTGCCCATATCCTGGCCAACCTTGTAGCTGTCTGTTTATTACTGTTGTTATTAGGTGGTGGCTCGTGGTTTTGGCTTGTGTTCCTCTGGTGATTAAGGATGCTGGACATCTTTCCTGTGCTTGTTGGCCATTTGTAAGCCATCTTTAGAGAATGTCTCTTCAGATCCTTTTCATTGTTGAGTTGTAATAGGACATCTTTTATACAGTGAAATGGAGAAAAAAAATCTTAGAACTCTGGCACACAATAAGCACTCAAGAAATGAAGTACAGAACAGAACAGAACAAAAGATAACAAGAGCGATCCCTTGAAGAAGGGCCAAGTATTGTCTCGTGAAACTTTTGTTTCAGTTCTGCAAATGCATGTAGGACTTGGATTTCATGAGAATTGTGTTTCTTACTTGGATTGTGCTAGAAAAAGTCCAAACCCTGCAACTCTGAGGACTTGCAGGTAGGCAATGAATTGTACATGCAGATTCAAAACCTCTCTTGCTTTTTTAAAAGATTTATTTATTTTTTTGAAAGGCAGAGTTACAGAGTGAGGGAGAGAGAGAGAGACAGATCTTCAGTCTGCTGGTTCACTCCCTCTATAGCTGCAACAGCCAGAGCTGGGCCAAGCTGAAGCCAGGAGCCAGGAGCTCCTTCCAGGTCTCCCATGTGGGTGCAGGGGCCCAAGCACTTGAGCCATCTTCTGCTGCTTTCCCAAGCACATCAGCAGGGAGCTGGATGGGAAGTGGAGCAGCCAGGACTCAAAGCAGCGCCCATATGGGATGCCAGCACTGTAGGTGGCAGCTTAACCCATTATGTCACAATGTCAATTCCCCTCACCCAACTCTGAAATCCAAAAAACCTCTAAGGCTACTTTCCCAAGATATTGCAACAAAGTTCTTTGGTGGTAAAAACTGACCTAAAATGAACTAAGTTTATTTAAAGTCTGCATGTGTCCCATTTGGTGTGACTATTCATATTTCACTGAGAAAAAGCAGTATGTTGACAAGATGCTGCTGCTAAACCCACTGGGAGTGGAAATGTTTTAATTAAAAAAAACACAACTATCTGCACCTTTTACCTTTCCAACTAAAAATAAAATCCGAAACACAGCTGGTTTCTAAGTTCTCAGTAATGCTTGCAGACATACAAATTGGCTGAGCCAATTTACACTTCTACCAGTAGCAGGAGAGAGTTCATTCCCCCCCAGTCTCTGCCCAGACTTGATATTGTCAGACTTGAAGGGTTTTGCCAATCTGATCAGTGACAAAAGACAGCTTGTTGCTGCTTTCATTAGCATTTCCCTGGTTAACGAGGAGGAGGAGCAGATTTTCCTGTGTGTTTGGGCCATCTGGGCTCCCTCTGCTGCGAGCTGTCTGTTCATGTGTCTTCCCTCCTTTTCAGGCGTGTTTCCTTTGCTTTCCTCAGTTGGGGCACAGAAAGCCATACCCCTAAATGCAGTATATGTAGGCTTGCTGGGCAGTTTGCGCTGAAGGAGACTACGGGGCCATGCATGGGAGTGCAGGGAGAGGCCTTGAGAAGCAGGTGCCGTTGGCCCTTTTTGTGAATTTTTCTTTCACTTGATTTTATGCATCTAATTATTTCCTTTGAAAGGCCAAGTGGCCGGGGTTAGGGGGCTAGAGAGAGGGAGACAGATTTCTTCCATCTGCTGTTTCATTCCCCAAATGCCTGCGACAACTGGGATTGGGCCAGGCTGACACCAGGAGCTGGGAACTCCATCTGAGTCCCCGCCAGTTGTGGCAGGAACCCAAGTGCTTGGGCCCTTACCTGTTTCTTTGCAGGCACATGAGCAGGGAGCTGGCTGGGAAGCAGAGGTGGAAGTCACTCACAAGCACTCCAGGAGGGGAGCAACGGCTTACACTGCACCCAACACCCACTTGCGTGTCATCTTCAATTCCTTCTGTCCACAAACACTTTGAAGCTCCTTTATGCTTAGTTGTTTATGATTGGAATTCACCCAATGACTGTGGAGTCTGGACAGTCCCGTGATCTGCCATCGGCAAGCTTGGATACCAGGGAAGCTGGTGATGTGAATTTGCCAGGGAAGCGGTGGGTGTGACTCCCAGGCGAATCCACAGGCATGGGGGCAGAATGGGAGGGGGCCTTGTGTGTCCTGGAGTCTTAAGGCTCCCAGACCAGGCGCTCTGAGGTGGAAGGGCAGGAGAAAACGGAGAGCAGGTGTAGCACGGAGCGTGTTCGCCACCTTCCACCTTTTGTTTTCCTCGGGGTCTCAGTGGGCGGGCTGTGGCCAGTGGGGAGGGCTGCCTCCTGGACTGACTGCACACGTTGCAGGACTATCAGACACATCCACAATGTTTGGCCAGCTCTCTGGGCACCCCTGGGGCCAGTCAGGTGGGCTGGGAAACTTCTGGAATGCAAGGAGGAGGGACCCTGGGGGTGACTGAGGACTGTCTGCCCAGGGCTGCTGGAGTCAGGTTGAGGCCACTGGGGTAACACCAGCATGCCTGCGCTCCTGCGGTCCTGAGGGTGTGATGAGCTGGCCTCAGTCACTCTGTAGGCTGTGTCACCTAGCAGTACATGTGAGGAAGAGGGGAGAGAGCAGGTGAGGAGAAAGGGCCCAGGGGTCCCCAGGAAGCTCACCGGCTGCAGGCAGTGGTCTGCGATCCTGGGAAGTGGGCACACCTCTTCTTGAGTAAGAGAAAATACACACGTAGAAAACATACCACACGAGCAGGCAGCATGTCTGGGCACTGATGAAAAGCAGCAATTCCTGTAATTAAGTGGTGCCATTATCTTATGCACCATGAGGTTCTGGGAGGCCCTTTGCAGAGGTGGAAGCCATTCCACAGCTCCCAATCATCTTCTTCCTTTGTTTCCCCACAAAGCCGAGGTCTGCAGCTCAGAGGTGGCGTTGAAAGTCTCTGGGGGGTTGGGATGAGGGGGGTGGCCCTTTCCTATTTCCAGGATCCACACTGAGACCTAGCAGCAGACTCAGGTGATGAGGAACTGACATTGCTGCTGCTCCAAGCCGATACCACATGCCAGGGGCCAACCTGGGGGGCAGGACCCGGCCTGGAGGTGCTCTGCAGTACAAATGGCAAATGGCTACTCCACAGACAAAGAGGATGTGGCTGATGCTGTGCATAGCTGGTTAAGCTGTGGCTTGCAGTGCTGGGTGCTGGTTCAAGTCCCAGCTGTTCCACTTCCCATCTAGCTCCTTGCTAATGCACTTGGGAAAGCAGTGGAAGATGACCCAAATGCTTGTGCCCCTGCACCCATATGGGAAACCCAGAAGAAGAAGCTCCTGGCTTTGGTCTGGTCCATCCCCAGCCATTTTGGCCATTTAGGGAGTGAACCAGCAGATGGAAGATCTGTCTGTCTGTATCTCTCTCTCTCTGTTTTGCTCCCCATAACTCTTTCAAATAATTTATATAATATATATATATATATATATATTTAAAACCACAAAGATAAGAGGGGCAGCACATGATTTTTAAGGGCAGAGAGCTAGAGAGGGAATTTGTGGATTGGAAGAGACTTAAAAGATATTTCCACGACTTGCTATGTGCACTTTACTTGGATACCAATGTTTTTAAAGATTTATTTATTTATTTGAAAGTCAGAGTTACACACAAAGAGAAGAAGAGGCAGAGAGAGAGAGAGAGACAGAGACAGAGAGACAGAGAGAGAGACAGAGTTCTTCTATCTGATGGTTCACTCTCCAGTTGGCCACAATGGCTGGAGCTGCACCGATCTAAAGCCAGGAGCCAGGAGCTTCTTCTGGGCCTCCCACCTGGATGCAGGGGCCCAAGGACTTGGGCCATCTTCTACTGCTTTCCCAGGCCATAGCAGAGAGCTAGATGGGAAGTGGGGCAGCCGGGACTTGAACCGACACGCAGTGGCAGCTTTACCTGCTACTCCACAGTGCTGGTCCCTGGATCCCAATTTTTTATTTTTTTTTTTGGACAGGCAGAGTGGATAGTGAGAGAGAGAGACAGAGAGAAAGGTCTTCCTTTTTACCGTTGGTTCACCCTCCAATGGCCGCCACGGCTGGCGCGCTGCAGCCAGCGCACCGCGCTGATCCGAAGGCAGGAACCAGGTGCTTCTCCTGGTCTCCCATGGGGTGCAGGGCCCAAGCACCTTGGGCCATCCTCCACTGCCTTCCCAGGCCACAGCAGAGAGCTGGCCTGGAAGAGGGGCAACCAGGACAGAATCCGGCGCCCTGACCGGGACTAGAACCCGGTGTGCTGGCGCCGCTAGGTGGAGGATTAGCCTATTGAGCCGCAGCGCCGGCCTGGATCCCAATTCTTAAAACACAAACTTAAAAAAAAAAAAAACAACCTGAGACAGTTGGAGATTTGAACTCTAACTGAACACCCTATGGTGAAGGAATTACTGCTGATCCTTAAAGTGTGATACTAGTGTTGCTGTTACATTGTATACGAAAGCTGCTTATCTCTAAGAAATACACACTGAAATCCAGGTGGAATGAAGGGTGTCTTGGATTTGTTTCAGAGTGGTACCAGGCAGGGGTTGGCCACAGGAGTAGAACTGACCTAAGGTTATAGCCTTAGGACTAGACACTCATGGGACTTCATTACCCAAAGCTATTTCAGAGTCCATGGAGAGTGGAATGAAAGCCCATTTGTTTTGGTGCAGAAACATTTGGAAATCCATGTATGTTTTCATCACACGTATTTTCCACGGAGTTCTGGAGAGTTCATACTCTTCCATCTCTCATGGTGCCTGTTGGAGGTTCTCCACTGTGAAATGATTTGTTTCAAATAACTAAGTTGTTACAAAATGATGGTGGATGAACCCTGACTGCAGGCCACAGAAAAAGCTCATTGCCTTTAAAATTCACTTGATCTTTCAGGTTGGAGAAGGGCAAGGGTCAGCCAGGCTGTCTTCCACATGGTCTCCTGGGTTTTCTTCCTCTGACAGCCTGGGAGCCTTGGGCCAGAGCCTTCCCCAGGAAGCAGTATCTCCGGGTCCTCATGGCATCCCTTTGTTTCCTTGTATTTATTTAATGTCTGCTTCTATTTTGGCAACTGATACTGGTATTCTATTTACAGAAGGGACAAAGTTTGCTCCTTAAATAAATGGACGTAAACACTTTGATTTACAGACAAGTAGGAAATAACAGTATCTGTGGTACTGGGGTATTATAAGGATTTTTCTTAGGATGCTGGGAAGTGGCAGAAGTTTGGGAGGTGCTGATATAAGCCACAGGAAGCATTTTCCTGTCTTGTTTTACTTGTAAAGTAGGAAATTGGCTTACACCAATCTTTTCCATCCCCGAAGGTCTCTGTGCACAGGGCAGAACGCTCTGTGTAGGCATCTCAGGAATTGCTGACACCCAGGGCAGAGTGGAAACTCCATGCCCCGAAGGTGACTCCTGGCTGGGGCCTTGACCTGAAACATGGGCCAGGGATGTGCTGAAGGATAATGTAATGGGGGCAATCTCAAGGGGGGACGGCTGTGCCCATCACCGTGTCATTTTTCCGATTCTCTTGAATCAAGTATACACGCACGCACGGGTGGTCAGCAGGCCGTGTCCACCCACGTGTGTTTCATTGGGCTCTCTGCTTATTTATTTATTTATTTTTAAAAGTATGTATTTATTTTATTTGAAAGGCAGAGGCATAGAGAGGTCTTCCATCTGCTGGCTCACTCCCCAGATGGCTGCAATGGCCAGAGCTGAACTGATCTGAAGCCAGGAGCCAGGAGCCTCTCTGGGTCTTCCCATGGTGGTGCAGGGGCCCAAGGACTTGGGCCACTTTCTACTGCTTTCACAGGCCATAGCATAGAGTTTGATCACAAGTGGAGCAGCTGGGACTCGAACCGGCGCCCATATGGGATGTCAGCACTGCAGGCAGTAGCTTTACTCGCTACACCACAGCGCCAGCCCCTATTTATTTATTTTTTAAACATTTCATTTATTTATTTGAAGTGGGAGTTAACACACACACATACACAGAGATAGAGATAGAGAGAGAGAGAGAGATTGTCTTTTATCTGCTGGTTCACTTCCCAATTGGCCACAATGGCCAGAGCAGCGCCGATCTGGAGCCAGGAGCTTCCTCCGGGTCTCCCATGCGGGTGCAGGGGCCCAAGGACTTGGGCCATCTTCTGCTTTGCCAGGCCATAGCAGAGAGCTGAATCAGAAGTGGGGCAGCCTGGTCTCATACCGCCGTCTATATGGGATTCTGGCGCTTCAGGCCAGGGTGTTAAACTGCTGCACCACGGTTGCTTTTTTATTTGTGTAACAAAACTCTGTTGAGATACCTGCAGGTGCCCAGGCAATCGAGAGCACAGGGAGACACCATGCCCCTGTGCCCCCAGAGGTCACTACATGCAAAGCTAGAGGCCGAGGCACTGTTAGGACTTGACATAAATGCAAGCAAGATGCAGACTGTTCCCACCCCTCCTCCCAGGAGTGGCCTCATCCCCTCACCCCCACCCCTGGCAGTCATTCATCCTTCTCTATGTCTGTAACTTTGCCATTTCAAGACTGTGATGTGAATGCAATTATATGGGGTGTACCTTTTCTGTTTTTTTCCTCTTCACTCAGCATAATGCCCTGGGGGTTCATCACCAGCTGGCCCCTGTCTAAGGCTGGGTGACACTGCACGCCATGACTTGAACTGTCACCCATGGAAGGCCCTGTGGCTGCTGCCACTTTGGGCTTACCAGCAACAAAGTGAACCCTGCATGTACATGGGTTTGTGTGAACAGTGGTTTTTATTTCTCCGGGATCTCAGAGTGCGTGTTTGTTTTTAATTAGTTGCCATCACTTTAAATCAAGATGTTTCACCTAAAAATCTGTGTTATGATTTCCCTCATTAACCAGAGGATCTAGAAACATGAGGCCACAGGGAGTCAGTATCCTAATTTGGCAAGAAACCTCCAGTTCAGTCCCCTAATCTGCCACTTGGTTCCTTAACTTATTTATTTACCTGTGTGTTGGGGGAACACACACACACACACACACACACACACACGGAGGCTTTTTTTTTTTTTTTTTTTTTTTTGGACAGGCAGAGTTATACAGTTAGAGAGAGAGAGAGACAGAGAGAAAGGTCTTCCTTCCGTTGGTTCATCCCCCAAATGGCCACTATGGCCGGCATGCTGTGGCTGGCACACCACGCCGTTCCGAAGCCAGGAGCCAGGTGCTTTCTCCTGGTCTCCCATGCGGGTGCAGGGCCCAAGCACTTGGGCCATCCTCCACTGCCCTCCCGGGCCACAGCAGAGAGCTGGATTGGAAGAGCAGCAACCGGGACAGAATCCGGCATCCCAACTGGGACTAGAACCCAGTGTGCCGGTGCTGCAGGCGGAGGATTAGCCAAGTGAGACGCGGCGCTGGCCCACAGGGAGGTTTTCATAAAGTTTGTGGAACATGTCTTACGAGAAAACTGTGCATAACTTTCACATTTTTGCACCAAAATAAATATATCTTTTAATTCAATTTTTAAAATTATTTTTATCAGGGCTGGTGCTGTGGCTCAGCAGGTTAAAGCCCTGGCCTGAGAGCCGGCATCCAATGTGGGCACCATTTTAAGTCTTGGCTGCTTCTTTTTTTTTTTTTTTTTTTGACAGGCAGAGTAGACAGTGAGAGAGAGAGACAAAGAGAGAAAGGTCTTCCTTTTCCGTTGGTTCACCCCCCCCAATGACTGCTGTGGCCAGCGCAAGGCACTGATCCAAAGCCAGGAGCCAGGTGCTTCTCCTGGTATCCTGTGCGGGTGCAGGGCCCAAGAACTTGGGCCATCTTCCACTGCAATCTTGGGCCACAGCAGAGAGCTAGACTGGAAGAGGAGCAAACAGGACAGAATCCGGCGCCCTGACCAGGACTAGAACCCTGTGTGCTGGCGCCGCAGGCAGAGGATTAGCCTATTGATCCACAGTGCTGGCCGGCTGCTTCTCTTCTGCTCCCACTCTCTGCTAACACAGCTGGGAAAGCAGCAGAAGATGGTCCAAGTCCTTGGGCCCCTGCACCCACGTGGGAGACCAGGAAGAAGATCCTAGCTCCTGGCTTTGGATTGGCAATAGATCTTTTTTTTTTTTTTAATATTGATTTATTTATTTGCAAGGCAGAGTTACAGAGAGGCAGAGGCAAGAGAGAAAGGTCTTGCATCGCTGGTTCACTCCCCAAATGGGTGCAATGGCCAAAGCTAAGCCGATCTGAAGGCAGGAGCTTCAAGTCTCCTACGAGGGTTCAGGGTTCCAAGCACTTGGGCCACCTTCTATTGCTTTCCCAGGCCACAGCAGAGAGCTGGATTGGAAGTTGAGCAGCCAGGACTTGAATGAGATGCTGGCGCTGCAGGCAGCAGCTTTATCTGCGACACCACAGCACCAGTTCTGATAAATATATTTTTTAAAAAATCATTCTTATTTACTCGAAAGGCAGAGAGTAACAGAGCACTCGCATCTGCTGCTGGTTTACTCCTGAAATGCCACAGTGGCAGGGCTGGACTGGGGCAGAGTCAGGAGCAGGGAATGTGATCCACATCTCTCACATAGGTGGCAGGAGCCCACGTACTGGATCCATGACTGCTGCCTCCAGGGTCTGCATTAGCAAGAAGCTGGAGCAGGGACTCTGACCCAGGCACTCTGATGTGGGCTGCAGGCATCCTAACAGCTGGGCTAAATGCCTTCTCCTGCATGATCATTTTTAGAAAGTAACACATTTATTTTTATGTATTTTAAAGAAAGAGGAAGAAAAAGAAAGTGAGATTGAAACTGATTTTTTAAAAAAATCCATGTATAGGTTTTGTATTATATGAATTTTCTGTGAAGTTTTTTTTTTTAAGATTTATTTATTTATTTGAAAGAGTTACACAGAGAGAAGAGAGGCAGAGAGAGAGAGAGAGAGAGAGATCTTCCATCCGATGGTTCACTCCCCAATTGCCACAATGGCCGGCACAGCACCGATCCTAAGCCAGGAGCCAGGAGCTTCTTCCGGGTCTCCCATGTGGGCGCAGGGGCCCAAGGACTTGGGCCATATTCTACTGCTTTCCCAGGCCACAGCAGAGAGTTGGATCAGAAGTGGAGCAGCCAGGTCTTGAACCGGTGCTTCAGGCCAGAGCATTAACCCAATACGCCACAGCACTGGTCCCAAAACTGATTTTCTGTCTGCTGGTTCATTCCCCAGCTGGGCCAGGCTGAAGTAAAGACCACTCAGTCTGGGTTTCCACGTGACTGGCAGGGGCCCAACTACTTGAGCCATCCCCCGATGCCTCCCGGGGCATGCATTAGCAGGAAGCCAGAGCCGAAAGTAGAGCTGGGACTTAAACCCATGCACTGGGACATGGGATGCAGGCAGCCCATGTGGTGTCCTAACAGCTGTGCCAAATGCCTGTTTTCTGTGAATGTTTTGAAGGCCCCTCGTGTGTATTACTGCTGTGTATGCAGAAACCTGTTAGGTAGGAAGTCAGTTATGAGCTTATGTGTGTGTGACATTTAAAGAGAAGACATCTACGTCCAGCATATGCATCTGCATCTCAAAGTCATCCTGACAATGTTTCAGGGGCAGCCTGGTATTCGCATCCTGCCCTGCCCCCTTCTACCTGATAACCTGCCAGGTGGGGGTCCCCGCCCCTTCTGCCTGACAAATCTTCCACAATCTCCCAGGTGCAGCCCAGTATCTGCATTTCAACCACCCTGCTCGGGATCCCCATTCTCCAGGGGTCTTGCTCACCCTTCCTCTAAACTCAGGATAGCACCAGCTAGGCTTCCTCCTGTCTGATACCTTCAGGGGAAAACTCAGAAGTTTTCCTTTGTTCCAAGAGGAGCAGAGGTGGGGAAGCAAGACCCATCTCCTTAACACCCTCCCCCCCCTCAACCGGACTGCTGGACTGGGTGCTCAGCCCGCCTGGTCTGGCCAGGTGTAATCTCTCCACTCAACCATGTAACCCCCCCCCCCCAAGTCCGAGCCACTGCACTCTTGCCCAGGTCCTGTCTGGAGAGGTGCCCATGCATCCTTACGGATGTCCCTTCCCTAATAAACCTTGCTATTTTACCTCCCACTACTCTTTGTCTCACGCCTGAATTCTTTCTTGTGCGAAGACGAGAACCCTGCATTTCTCCGGTAACACTAACGTCTTCAACTGCACTCAGGTGCCTGTGGGAAAGGCGCTGGGTGACAGCTCGAGCACCCGAGTAGGAGTCCTTTTCAAGGGAAGCCAGCTGACTGCTGTGGCTACTCCAAGCCAGAGCAGTCCACTGTGTGAACACGAACACAAAGGAAAAAGCCTCCTAGACACGCACTCTGGGGCTGCGTTTTTCTTACAAAAGAGAATGCACTAGAACTTTCCCAGCAGAATGCCCGCTTCCACACAGGAAGACCTCCCCACCTCTGGAGATGACATCTCCCAACAGTCACTTCCCTGGGCTGGGCCCTTCAGGCTTTGAAGGGGATCCCAAGGCGCCCCTCACCATGTCCAGAAGCTCCGTGGTGCCCGAGGGGGCGGGGGTCTGCAGCCTGGTGAGACATCTGTGTCCAGCCCAGAGAACGCCTTTTCCAGGTAGTGTCTCGGCTGGGCTTGCGTTGTGGAATGGAGGGTAAAGCCGCCACCTGCGGAGCTATTGTCCCATATGGGTGCTGTCTCCTGATGAGCTGCCCTGCTTCTGATCCAGCTCCCTGTTAATGGCCTGGGAAAGCAACAGAAGATGGCTCAAGTGCTGGGGTCCCTGCCACTCAGGTGGGAGATGCTGAAGAAGCTCCTGGCTCCTTGCTTTAGCTTGGCCCAGTCCTGGCTGGGGGAGTGAACCAGGAGATGGAAGCGCTTGCTCGCTCTCTCCCGAACTCTTTCAAATAAGTAAAAAACGAAAGAAAGAAAAAAATAATTGAACGTTGCATTCGCTCATTCAGTGGCAGTTGGTGTGGGTTTTTCTGGGTATACTCAAGTCTCCCCACCCACTTCCTGGCTCCTTACTCCTGGGCCTGGGCCTGCGTGCTCCTCCTCTAACCCCCAACTAGTCTGGGCCCCCCCCCCCCCAGTACAACCGTTTCAGAGGCATTCAGTACCTGCTGACCTCATTCCTTGGTGCAGGTCAGGATGGGCACAACCACAAATCAGCCCCCAGAATGCACGCGGGAACTTGGCCATGTTGAAACTTTGGCGGAGTGGTGCGGAGACACAATGGTGCAGGCTTCTCAGGTGTGACCCTGGTGCTGTCACTGGAGAGAAGTCTTGGGGTTCTTGTCTTCTCGCAAGAAATAATTCAGGTGATTCAGGTGTGAGAGAGCAGAGTAGCAAGGTTCTGTTGGGGACAGAGAGAGAGTGCCCAGTCGCTCAGACTAGGGGAGGCCAGGTGACATGGTTAGATGGAGAAAACATACCTGGCAGGCCAGGTGGGTGGCTCAGTGGAGAGCAGAGAGCGGAGTGTGGGTGCTTTGTTTAGACTCCTGGTTTTTAAGGGAGTCTTCCCACCGACTTTCTTTACCTCTGCCCCCTTCTCCAGGCCGAAAGGTTTGCTGAGTTTAATAAGAAAAATCCCTTCCCAAGTTTACTACTGGTGTTGTCAGACAGGTGGAGTCTTGCTGGCGACAGGACAAGGGGTTTCCCCCAGGTGCCTGACTTGGAGGAGAATGTAGAGGTTTTACTGCTCAGTGTTATCAGGCCAGGGTAACCCATTTGATCCTGGGGAGAGAGAATTCTCCTGGGAGCTTTCCTTGGGGGAAGGGCTGGGAACACCTGGAAGGTTACCAGCCTCTGGGCAGGGCTTTGATGTAGGCGCTGGGCTGCTTCCAAAGTCAGCTTCTGTGCCTTTGCATTTTCCTCGGGCCCCTTACACACACAGGCTCATTTCTAACTTCCTACCTACCAGTGCGACTGCTTACAGCTTCTTGAAGACTGAGAACAGTCAGAGCCTGGGGAGCTGGCGGCCCCCAAGGCCGTGGGGCTTTCAGGCTAGTCCAGTTAGTTTTCTCCCCGAAAGGGGCTCAAAGGCGACAAGGCCTACGCCTCTGCCCCTCTTCCGAGCAGCATGGCTTCGGTGGAGGCACCGTGCGTCCCAGCAGTCCCCTCGCAGTCGGGGAGCCGGCGGCCCTGTTCCGCCACGAGGGGCGCCGAGCAAGGTGAATGACCGCTGCACGGTTGGGAAGCTCCTGGGTGGCGTCCGGTTCAGTTCACGCGCCCACTACCACCATGCGGCCCAGGCGTGCGACCGGAGATCTGCGCGGGCGTCCCTAGGCGCGCGCACTCAGCCCTCCCCACCACCGCAGGCGCGCGCCGCGCCCCACCCCCACCCTGTGTCCCGCGGCGAGCTGGGTGCGCCCCGGGGCCGTGCGGGCTTGAGGCCGGGGGTGGGGTCGCTGCAGGCTCGGCCCCCTCCAGTTCCCGCGCTCGGCCCGCCAGGGCCCAGGAAGTGGCCCTCGCGGCGGCCCACGCCCCGCCCCCTCGCTCCCGCGCTTATCACCTGCCGGCCCGGCGCGGGCCGGGACCGAGGACGCGCGGGGGAGCGCGCGGGCGGGCGGCCGGGTCGCCGGAGGTGAAGCGCGGCGAGGATGGCGGCGCGGGGCGGGGGGTGTCCGCGGCCGCTGCTCACGCTCGCAGTGCTGTTGGCGCTGGGCCCCATCCCCGCAGCAGCCAAGCTCAACATCCCCAAAGTGCTGCTGCCCTTCACGCGGTCCACGCGCGTGAACTTCACCCTGGAGGCCTCTGAGGGCTGCTACCGCTGGTGAGGCGCCCGGCCGGCGGGGCGGGCCGGGGAGGGAGGCGCTCGTGGGCCGGGCTGGGCCCCAGCGCCGGGTCGGCCCGGCCGGCGCGTGCTGCAGGTGCGCCGGCGCGGTGAGGCCGGCGGCTGCGGGGTGGCGGGGGGAGAGGGGGTAGGTCCCGGGCGGCCTCCCGGCCCGCGGCCTTCAGGCCCGGGCTGGCGCCTGGGGGCTGGCGGGGCCGGCAGGTGCGCGGCGAGCGAGCACTGGGTCACGGGCCTGCCGGCGGCGGCTTCCACCGCTGCTCGGGCTGCCGCGGGTCGCGCATGACCTGGCGGCGTGCGCGCGGGTCGCTGCCACTGCGCATGGCGCCGCCGGGCCTGGGCGCTACTGCAATGGGAGGCGGCCTGGCGGCTGCGGCCTGCACGTTTACAACTTGTGCGGACGAAGGGGCCCCTGATGGGGCTGACTTGGGAACGGAGGCTCCTGGCTTTGAATCGAGAGGGAGGCACCGGGGTCTTACTTTCCCTTCAGTCCAGGACCCTGGGGCAGGTGGTCAAGTCGCTGCCAAGCCCTAGCCTGGGGACTCGGGTTTCCGCAGTATCTGGTACTCGGGGACTCGTCCCGGGCGCGCGTCTGATGTGATCAGTGGCTTGTGGATGTGGAAGGCGGTGAATCGTTCTAGTTCGGCTGAAGGGTGTTTGGTGGAACTTCGGGAGGCCCGTTGTACAGATGGGAGGGGCGAGGCCAGGGAATGGTTGGTGGGGTCTGCCTAGGTGCGCGACCCGGTTGCTTTTCTGCTTCCCTCTGGGGGAGCTCTGGAGTTGAGTGAATTCGGCCTGTGGAATCCCAGCGAGGAATACAGTTAGAGGCCTCTGACTGCCAGCCCTCTTCATCTCTAGGGGCCCCGGGCTGGGCCCCGAAGAGGGTGATGCAGAGCCGCTCGAAGCAGGTTGGAGGTTTCAGTGGGTGGCGCCCGGGCCTCACCCTTGCCTCAGCACGCGCCCTGCTGGAAGTGAAAGGGCCCTTCCCGCCCCACCCTCCTTGCGCACTTTGGCTGCCTCTTTCATCTTCCCACCCCGGTAGGGTGCAGGCAAGCGTGTTCTAAGTGTATAGGGACGTCAGGCTGCACCCACGTCAGCGTGCTGCCCAGGGCCTGGACCATCATTCTCTATTACTTTTCCCTTGTGCTCATTGGATTTTAAATTTTGTTTACTTTTTAAATGATTTTATATATTTATTTTAGAGGCAGAGTTACAGACAGGGAAAGGCAGAGAGAGGTCTTCCACCTGCTGGTTCATTTTCCAAATAGCCTCAAGGTGTGGAGCTGGGCCAATCAGAAGCCAGGAGCTTCTTCAGGGTCTCCCTGGCAGTTGCATAGGCCCAAGCTCTTGGGCCAGCTTTCACTGCTTTCCCAGGCTATAAGCAGGGAGCTGGATCAGAATAGGAGGAGCCAGGCACGAGTGGAGGACAATATGGGATGCCGATGCTGCAGGCGGAGGCTTAGCCTACTTACTAGGCCGCAGAGCTGGATGCTCCTGTTGGATTTTAGAAAGTTCGCCTTTTGAGCCGGCGCCGTGGCTCAATAGGCTAATCCTCCACCTTGCGGCGCCGGCACACCGGGTTCTAGTCCCGGTTGGGGCGCCGGATTCTGTCCCGGTTGCTCCTCTTCCAGGCCAGCTCTCTGCTATGGCCAGGGAGTGCAGTGGAGGATGGCCCAGGTGCTTGGGCCCTGCACCCCATGGGAGACCAGGAAAAGCACCTGGCTCCTGGCTCCTGCCAGGATCAGCGCGGTGCGCCGGCTGCAGCGGCGGCCATTGGAGGGTGAACCAGCGGCAAAAGGAAGACCTTTCTCTCTCTGTCTCTCTCTCACTGTCCACTCTGCCTGTCAAAAAAAAAAAAAAAAAAAAAAAAGTTCGCCTTCTGAAAGAAGTGTGTTGAGTGGGCCCTAGCGTTTGGAGTTCTTGATGCTCAGGCTGACCTTGGCCTTCACGTGAGGTCTGTGTCCTGGCCCTGCCTATGGCCTTTGTGTGGCGGAGAGGATCAACTGTTCGTTTATGCCCTGGAGGACACACGTGCTAATTCTCTGGTTGAAGTTGTCTGTTTTGATATATGGGCACGAAAGAGGAAGCTGGTTAGTACAGGCAGCTGGCTTCAAGTGAATCCCTTTGGACCTATTTGTGCGCTGCTTCCTCTGAGATCCTGTGGCTATACTCTTTGTAAAATAACAACTTTTTTTCCCCTTCTAAGTGCATTTTCTTTTCTGAGAGGAGCTGATGATGTATGTTGGTGGATTTGAGTTTACTCGTAGGAGGAAGAGGAAAACACTCCCCTAATCTCCGGTGCACCGGGGAAGAGCTAAGGACCTCAGACCTCGCTTGGTGTCTGATCCGCAGCCTCTGTTGCAAACGCCTGACTCTTTGTGGTCTTCTCAGATGATTGCTGGTTGCAGTTTCCCCTCCACTTCACAGGAAAGCATTCCGTCATTCCTGGCGTAGTCCTGTATTGCTTTAGCTTGAAAGACCTTCCTCAGGAGGCATGAGGAGCCGGCATCTTTTCCCAAGCCACAGAGCCACGGTCTAAGCCTCGGAAGAAATCGCCTCTTCATCCAAGGGGCTCAGCTTCAGCTCTCTGAGCTCTGACGTGCAATTTTCACCCATCCGTGGAGTTGGCTGCTGAGCGCCCAGGGTATTGAAATCACTGCCCGAGCTTCAAGTTCACTCTTCTGTTTCTTGACTTGATTGCATCAAATCACTGGACAGCTTTAGGGCGGGGGAAGCCCTGGCAGTCATCATGTCTGCCCCGGGGAAGTCTGAGCCGCCGGAGGTGGGAGTGTGACAGGGACTGGGTTGGACCTTCCCTGCCCCATGAGACCAGGGGACGCCAGACTCGAATTGAACACCTGCAGTTGCATCCAGCCGGTAGAGCTTGTTGTTCCAGACATTCCTGATTCTTAGATGTTTTATGTGTTTTTGAAAGTGCTTCATAAAGTATATTTTATTGGCTCCTTTGAAAGGTATATTTTCCGATACAAAATAGTACAGGGAAAGCTGGGCAAATAGAGAAAGGAGACCCTGGCACAGTCCTTGTAGGTCTTGATTTCCCCCCCTTGCAGCTCGGTCCTTGCATTGCCTCAGACCTGCCTCTGGCCTCTGAATTGCATCTTCCTCCAGCTGCCAGCTGCCATCAAAGCCCATGTACCTCTCTGCTGCTTCAAGACCTCCCCGTGTTTCCAGTGTTTTCCAGGCTCTGCTGGGGAGAGGTGGCGCCATGCATTTGTTCTTTGCCCTGCAGTCTGAGTCCCAGAGTGTGTGGCTTCTGAGCAGGCTGGTTTCCCAGAAGTAGAGCCCAGGACAGGATCCCTTTGCCCTGTGCTGTGCTAGGAAGCAGGGGAGGGGGAGGAGGGGAGCAAGCCCCTGCCTCTGGGGTCAAGTTGCACTGCAGGTTGTCCTGCCTAAAGGAAAGGTAGGACCAAGCTTTTGAGTTTTTTTGTTGTTGTTGTCTTTTTTTTTTTTTTTTTTTTTTTTTTTTTGCTCGCTCTCAACCAGCCATTGGCTGACTCTGGAGGCAGGGGCGTGTTGTGCAACCTCCTGGGCTCTGGGCGGAGCGTCCTGTTGTCAGCCCCGAGCTGTCACTCCCCTTGCCTGCCATGTTTGCCAGGCTTGTTCTGAACTGGGGTGCAGCTGCTCTCAGATGCGCAGGGGCCATCTCAGCCGCTGGAGTAGGGGCTGCCAGGCAGGCAAGTAGAAGTCCTTTTTTGGGCCAAGGAGGACGAGGGCCACTGCACTGGGGACCTGGTCCTGGGGGTGTGCCAGATTCTAAGCAGCTCTGGTGATGCTGAGGGAATCAGGGCATGAAAGACCCCCTGTTCCTCTGTCTTGACTGACCTGTGGCTCTGGCAGTCAGAGGCCAGCACCGCCTTTGGTTACAGACACCTCGCGTTCCTCTGCTGGCCCCAGTGCCAGGAAGCAGCAGCCAGCCAGCCCCCTTGCCGTCCTCTGTCGAGTGAGGCTGGAGAGCCCTCTGTGAATCAGAGCACCACCTGGCCTGGTGGCCTGGTGCAGCGCCCAGGGGCTCGGCCTCGGAAGGAGACACAAACAGTTCCTAGGCTGGAAGCTGGACAGGGAGGCAGTCGGGCCTCAGAAAAACCCTTCCGCAAATTAAAATCAACACTTTACAAAGTAGAAGCTCAACAGCAAAAAGCAAGATGCACTCAACTAGTCGCCTACCCTTTTACAACTTCTGTGGCCCAATCATTTGCCTTCCCTGACCCTTACTTATACTTTGGGCCCTCTGTGCAGGCGGTTTCCCCCTCGCCCCCATGTTGTGCACTCTTCCTAAGACTGAATCTCTCTCCTACTCCCTCTGCCAGGGGTCTCAGAATCGTAGATTTTGGTCTAGGTCATTCGTGGCAGGTGGTGGTAGGGCCTAGGGCAGTGAAGGCCCATTCTGCCTGAGTGCTACAGGGCCAAATACTGTTGGGGAATGTGGATTTCACAAGTGAGGGCCGCAGAGTCACTTAGTAAACAGGGGACAAGTGCGTGTGACTCTTCAGTAACCTCCTTTCCTCTGTTTGACGACTGAGGCCATGACGGTGAAGGAGTGGGTGTTTCCCTCCTCTCTGGCCCTTGGAGTTGATAGCAGGAGTTAAATAGTTAAGACAGGATAAGTAGATGCATTTGACACAGAGTAAGTCTGTGAAGGAAGTAGATTTTGAGATGAGGATTGCAGGAGGTGGCGTGCATTTTTGGGTGGGGTTTGTAGGACAAGTCTCTTTGGAGTTGAGCTGGGACTTGAATGGGGTCTAGCTGGAAAGTATGGCAGGTGCCCAGGCCCTATGGAGAGTCTGAGCTTGTTGTAAGAGCACAAAGAGGCATTCGTGGTGAGGGCAAGGGTGCAGGGAGGTGAGAGAGGTTGGCAGAGGTCTGGCCACATGGGAGCTTGTGGGCTATGGTTAGAGACAGGAAGAGGGTGGTGGGGTCAGGTGTTGAGCGGGGCAGGACTGGGCCTGGCCTTCTAGGCCCTACTCTCCCGGCTGCTGCTCCCTGGCCCCCAGGGCTGCATGCAGCTGTGCCTCTGCAAGGCAGGACAGACCGACAGCCTTTAGCAGAGCCCTGGAGGGGTGTTTCCTTCCTGTTCCTTTGTGGGTGCCCTGTTCCGCCTATGCTCTTGTAGCCCCTCAGCATAGATTTGGTGATGCAGGCGCTGTCTGTGCTGTGTGGGCTGGGCCCTGCAGGGGCATGGAGAGGGCACTGCATTGTCCCCCCAACCCCCAGTTCTTTTGCACAAATCTCACTTCTGTTTTTTCCCACTGTTACTTTTTGGCTGATGGTGAAGTATCCCCGGCTTCTCTTGTTGCCTGCCTGCCTCCTGCTCCCGTTTGTGGGGAGTGGGGAGCAGCTCCTCAAAGGGACCCAGCCGGACCTTCTGTCCCTCTCCCGAGATTTGCTCTCAGTCCATCAGACTTTTCTCAAGATCGAAGTTTCCTTTGGTACCGATATATGTTGTTTACATTTTTTTTCTTTTAAGTTTGAGCGTAAAATTGACCCTCTTATGGTCAATTTTTTTTGCTAGGTGTGGAGCTCCGTGGTGGTAGGCACATCTGTGGTGTTGTGCGGCTGTCACCGCTGTCCATGGCGGGACTCGTCAAGTCTTGTAAAACCGAAACCCTGGCCCCCTTCAACGTTCGACACCCCCTGCCTGTTCCCTCCTGCTCTCTGTCCTGGCAATGTGGCCCCATTTTGGTTAGTACTTGGTCACTGCGCGTCCTCCCAGGGGGTGGGCAGATGGGCCCAGAGTGTTTGTGCCGCAGTGTCCCCCTGCCACCCCAACCCCACCCCAGCTCCCTGGGAGTTTTCTGTTTGTGCTCCTTTGTAAGCTTTCCTAGGCAAGGAGTGTTTGAGTAAAGGAGAATCTATTTCAAAGAAAAAGGTAAGAAAAGGAAACAAGTAGTACCTGGAGGTGACAGGCCTGGGCAGGTGGCACACAGACTGGAGCCAGGGGCAAAGGCTTCCACGTCGCCCCTTGTTGCATGTGTGTGCACACGTGTGTGTGGTAGTGGGGAGCAGAGGAACCCAAACTGCAGAACCAATTTTCTGTTGCTCCTTTGTGTGTCATTCCCCACCTAACCCTGAGAACAAAGACACAAAGAAAACCCCCTTTGACTGTGACTTTCCACTCCACAAAGGAGGGCCCAGGCCAGCAGCCGCGCCCCACCCTCCCGAGCAGAGCGTGCTCAGAATTAGACTGCGAGCCCCAGAATTGTGCCCAGGCCTCGGTGCGCAAGGGAGCGTGCGGTGCCTCTCAGCAGCCGACACCGCCCTGCCTGGGCCCTCCACGGGGTTTTTGCCAAGTTGGTGACCTGTTGAACGATGCCGATACATGGTGGTGGGGGGGGTCGAGACAGGTGCAGGGCAAGGCTGCCTCTGCCAGGTCTGCACCCAGCCCCTCCTGTGGGCTGCACAGCAGGGGTAGGAGGCCTCTGACCTCCCAGCACTAGCACAGAGAAACAAGGTCTGGTGCAGACCAGGGGTCCAGAGCCTGACAACCCTGAGGCCCTTTTCAAGGGATGTGGCCTTACGCAGGTCACTTCATGTGCAGTGCAGGTTTCCTTGTATATCGCTGGAGGTCTTCCTGGATTGCTGGGAGGCAAATGGAATGCTCAGGTTGTGTTTCATTGTGTACTTGACACGGTAGGAGTGATGGTTACTGCTGCTGCTAGTTTCAAATACAGTACCAGGATCAGGCATATGGCTTAGCAGTTAAGATGTCACTTGGGAGGTCCGCATCCCATATTGGATTGTCTGGGTTCCAGACCCCCTCCACTTCCTTTCCAGCTTCCTGGGAGATGGCAGGTGATGGCTTAAGTAGTTAGGTCCCTACCATTCACAGGGGAGACCCTGATAAAGTTCCAGTCTCCTGGCGTTGGCCTGGCCCCAGCTATTGTGGGCGTTTGGGTGAGTGAGCCAGCAGGTGGGAGCTCTGTCTCTCTTTCTGCCTCTCAAACACACATATAGCACTTGTGATCTGAATAAAACAGTGTTAAGGCTTAAGGAACTCACTTGGGGTTGGGGATTTGTGCATCCTCTTTGAACTGCTGTGATAGGAAGGCCAAACCAAATTGGCTGCAGGAAGACAAGGTCATGCTCTTTGGGCTCCTGATGAGGACAAGGCCACGCAGAACTTGTGTCTGGCTTCCATGCTGCAGGAGCTAATGTGAGGTCGCCGGGACTGGGCTCCTCCCTCTTTGCATACTGACCTTGGCCATGTACTCCCCTGGGTAGCAGGATCGGGATGCTGCCCGATAGCCTCCCAGGTTCAAGGCCAGTGGGCCTCCGTCACTGCACTTGTGGCTGTGCTCGTTTTGGGCACATCCTTGAGTCTGAGCTGCCCTCTGTGGCCAGGCCCCTGTCCTGGGCCTCCCTGTTTCCAGAGGAGGTGTGAGCCCTCCAGGCTTCCACGGACTGAGAGTGGGGAGGAAGTGGCCTTGGTGCGTTCAGGCTGCACTGACCAAGTACCATTGCTGGGTGCATTAGACGTGTTCCTGACAGCTCCGGGAGCTGCAGGTCCCCAGATTGGAGGGCTGGCATGGCGGGGGCTTGGTGAGGACCCTCTTGTTGGGTGCAGGAGAAGGAGAAGCAGAGAGAGAGAGAGAGAGAGAGAGAGGTCTTCCATCACTCCCCAGTTGGCTGCAACGGCCAGAGCTGCGCTGATCTGAAGCCAGGAGCCAGGAGCTTCCTCTGGGTCTCCCGCGCGGGTGCAGGGGTTCAAGGACTCGGGCCATTTTCCACTGCTTTCCCAGGCCATAGCAGAGAGCTGGATCAGAAGTGGAGCAGCTGGAACTCAAAACTGGTGCCCATATGGGATGCTGGCACTGCAGGCGGTAACTTTATGCGCTGTGCCCCAGCACCGGCCCCAGGGGGTGCCCTTTCTTATAAGGCCACAAAGCCTCCCCACCTCGTGATGCCCTTTTCAGTATAGGATGTGAGGAGGTCGTAACATCCTGGGGGAAGGTGTTTAGGGGGTGGCCCAGACTCCACACACATCCAGTGTGGGAACCATGCTGCCCTGTGGCTGCCCCGTGGGTGGCCAGGAGGCAGGAGGCGTGGCCTACAAGGACATGGGTGTGGTCAGGGAGGATGCAGAGAGGAAGGGAGATAGGGCAGCCTTGTGACCACCCTGGCTCAGCCTCCCAGCTGTCAGGTGGGTACACCTGGGTTCTCGCTGTGCAGAATGCTGGACAGCTCTCAGAACACTTGGAAAGGTGCCTCAGTGCCTTCTGTTCCACTTGGCATGTTTGGAAAAACCATGTGTGTCCTGAAAAACCTTCTCATCAAGAGAATGCCAAGCCAGGTGGGCTCACCTATCATTTCTGTGCAGCATTTAAGGAAGCCAGAAGGGAGAGGGAAGGAACTGTCACTTCCTCACCCAGCCTCTGTGAGGCCACCATGGGGATGAGTGCAGACTAGACTCAAACATCAGGAGGACGAGAAAACCAGGGGCCCTAAATACAGAGTCCCTTAGCAGAACACTGGCACTTGAAACGCAGAGGATGTCACAAGGACAGTGGGTTACAGCCCAGGAAAGCAAAGTTGGGTTAAATCAGTGTAAGAAAGCAGCCATGTGTCTGTCTCAGTGGGTGAAGGGCATCCATCACCCATTCATGGAAACCGCCCATGCCCGCCTCCCCTCTGGGGCACAGCACCCGCTTCACCCATGTTCTCTGAGCCGCTCAACGTTGCAGCCCTCCCCTTCCAGGCTCTCTGTTTGTCCAAGCGCCCTTGTCACTCAGCTGCCCTTTTGAGTTATTCTTGTTGTGCCCCGACCAACGTGCTGGCTCTATGGAGGCGGGGGTGCACAGGAAATTCGCGCTTGATTCTGTCCCTGGCGCTGAGAACAGGGTCTAGGACACCACAAACCACCCAGCGGATGTGGATTCAGTGAACCACCAGAGACTCTAGGGAGCCCCAGCTGCCTGGCCTTGGGGCGGGGTGGGGGGCAGGTGGGTTTGCCAGAAACCCTGAGGGTGGGGCGGGATGGGCGCAGGTGGGAAGGGGAGGGAAACAGCATAAGCGGAGGCGGGATGGGTCGCCTTGGAGGGGTCCTGTGTGGTCGGTGGTGTAGCCGTGTCCCAGCACCTGAACCCGTGCTTGTAGCTCCCAGCATGTGGCTGGTTGGGCGGCATGGGGGCTTCATTCAGGCAGGAAGGGGACAGGTTCAAGTGCAGATGACCACAATGGGGAAGGAACTGCACTTCCTCCTTTCATTACTTAAATAAGCCCAGCTGCACTGTGTTATAACCCAGCCTCGTGTGCCTGACCCGGTGGAAGTGTGTGCTGCAGCGGGGTTAGTGTGCTGTTAGAGATGTGCACCCGCCACCACCATCCCTCCCAGGAAATGCCGGTGCCATCGGCGGCCATTCTGTGTTCTCCTCTGCCCCCAGCTTCCCTCTCCACTCCCACACCCACACAGTCACTTTTCTATTTCCTGTTGGTATATTTGCCTACTAAGGACATAGTTTTGAATGATTCCCTCTGTGGCCAGTGCTGTGGAATAGTGGGTAAAGCAACCACTTGCAGCACTGGAATCCCTTGTGGGTACTGGTTCGAGTCCTGGCTGCTCTACTTTGGCCCAGGAAAGCAGTAGAAGATGGCCCAAGTGCTTGGGCCCCTGCACCTATGTGGGAGACCCAGAAGTTCCTGGCTCCTGGCTTTGGACTGGTCCAGCTTTAGCCACTGCGGCCATTAGGGGAGTGAACCAGCAGATAGGAGACACTCTATCTCTCTCTGCCTCTGCCTGTCTGTAACTCTGCCTTTCAAATAAATAAATAAATCTTTAAAAGATTCCTCCCGTCTTACTGTAATTCTGTGTCCTTTCCTCAGTGCCTCCCGTTGTCCCCTCTCTGCTAACCACTGCCACTGCTGGTTACCACCGCGCCACTCGCTGCTCTGGCGGATCCGCTTGTTTAGATTGAGCTGAGCATGATGGTGCGTTGTTGATGCTTCTGTGCCTGGTGTGTTTGACTGTTGAAGTTGATTTGTTCCTGAGATGAGGAGCGTGGTGGGGGCAAGAGGCGCGAAGTCACCACACAGACCCCAGGAGTTGGGTGAAAGCAGGCCTGAGGCAAGCAGCCTGCAATTTCAGTTGCTGCAGCAGCTTATATAGCCAAGGCAGCCAATCCAGTCAAGGGGCGGTCTATGCCCTAACCAATCACAGCCTGTTGCCAGACAGGCTCTGTTGTCAGCTGCCATCTTGGCAAGACCTTCTCACCTTCTCATGACCTTCTCACCTTCCCATTCCACCACATTTGACCTTGCGTGATCTTCTCTGGCTTCATCTGTGCTGAGGCGAATGGACAGGATTCCACCGTGTAGCACAGCACATGCCCCCTGTGCATCGTCTGTGGATGGACACCAGTGGCTTCTGTGTCCCAGCTGCTGTGGCTGAGCCTGGGAGAGCAGCTGTCTCAGCACACTGCTTTTCTCTCGTGGATAGACACCCAGTGGTGGGATCGCTGGATCTGTGGGGGCTCTGCTGTTAGCATTTCGAGGACCCTCTGTGCTGTTTCCCACAATGGCTGAACTAATGTGCATTCCCACCAGCAGTGGGCAGGGGGTTCCCTTTGCTGTCTGTCCTTGCTAACACGAGGAGTTAGAAGGGTGAATAGGCAGTGAGGAATAAGGAACCAGGTGTGTGTGTGAAACCTGCCATGCACAGATTAAACAAAAGACATTTCCACAAGCAGATGGACAGATTGATAGGGAACACAGCGGGTCCTGCAGCACGCCCATAGGTAACCCTATGAGAGGCTTGGCCCTGGCGTCGGAGCAGGACGCACCAGAGCAGCACTCTCAGGGGCTTAGCAGCACATCAGGTAGACGTAACCTGCCTGCCGTGGTCTGCTCACCTGCATTTCTCAGCTGTCACATCTCCCAAGTGGTCAGCGCTATAGCCTTTGGTGACTGGTCAGGAACCATGACCGCTACGCAATAGACAAAAAAGCGAAGCAGAGCCCTGACGTGTTGGAACTATGTAGAAGAATGGATGAGCACAGGGCCAGCGCTGTGGCGCAGCGGGTTAACTCCCTGGCCTGAAGCGCCGGCATCCCGGAAGGGCGCCAGTTCCAGTCCTGGCTGCTCCACTTCTGATCCGGCTCTCTGCTATGGCCTGGGAAAGCAGTGGAAGACGGCCCAAGTCCTTGGGCCCCTGCACCCAGGTGGGAGACCCAGAAGAAGCTCCTGGCTCCTGGCTTCGGATCAGCACAGCTCTGGCCGCTGCAGCCAATTGGGGAGAACCATTGGATGGAAGACCTCTCTTTCTCTCTGCCTCTCCTCTCTCTGTAACTCTGACTTTCAAATAAATAAATAAATCTTTGGAAAAAAAAAAAAAGAATTGATGAGCTGGTTTGAGCTCCCAGTACTCAGACCTGGACGGACCCCCGCCTTGGGGAGACCTCCTGGCCAGCGGGAGTCCCTCTTTCTCAGTAAAATCTACTTTCACTTGCTTTGCTCACCGCTCTCATTGTCTGTCCTGGAAGAAAGAACTGACTGAACTCCTGTCACACCAACGCTGGATGTCTTTCGCTGCGATAACAGCGGTCCTTTTTTTTTTTTTTTTCTCTTTGAAAGTTTATTGTTATTTAAAAAAAAAAACAGAATTTACACATTTTACATTCACCTTTCAGAACATTTAATGGTACCAAAGACATTTTAAACCCACCAGCTGCTTGAAACAGCTGCAGATTTACCATGTTCTAGTATTAAAGTGATTTGAACTCTTTGGAAAAATTGGTGTAACATTAAGCCCTAAGATTTCAAATTCCCAGATGAGGAACAAAAATTATAAATCAGGAGGAAATTAGTAAAAATTCAAGGTTAAGAGGAAACAACAAGAGAAAAACAGAACAAAAATATTGTAAAAAAGAGGATTTCCCTTTCCCTCCCCCGGGTTAGGTTACAAAATGCAATCAACTCTGTCTCACACTGCTCCCCCTCCCCCATTTCTCAGAAGAGCCTTCCAGTCCTAAACACAGGATTTGTAGCCTGATGGGCACATCAGTCCCTGGGATCGAAATCTGGCCCCCGTCAAAAGTTTAAAAAAAATAGTGAGTTAGGTAGACATTCTTAAATACTGTTACCCAGATATGAGAAACATCCTGGCTTTGCTGAAAAACAGAAATCTGCCTGAAGAACAGAATGGCTGCGTGGGTTGGGATAACAGTGGTTCCGACCTGTATGAGGGATGTCTCACTGTGGCTTCCTTCACCGCTCTGATGCTCACTTTTCTCCTTTGAGGAGCCAAGTTCCTGTGGTCAGAATCACACCTGGCACTGTGGGACCACAAGCCCCACCCCGTTTGGTAGTGCCTCCCTGTCCCTAAATTTGAGCTGTGGCGAGTGCCTTACGTTGACTGTCCCATCTACTCCACCCAACCCTTGCAGTAGGTGCCATCTTTGTTTTATTGTGCTGATGCAGCTATGGAGGCCCAGAGAGGTTAAGTCGTGTCTTTGGCGTCACACAGCAGATGAGTGGCAGCCCCTTCGATCTTAGAACCTCAGCTCTCCCCACCTGTCCATGGAGGAGAGGATTGAGGAGGAGAGAACTGAATGGGGCCCTGAGCAACACTGCACTGCCCCAGGGTGCACGTGCTTGTGGAGGCTGGTGAGTCCCGAGATCTCTGCTAGAGAGCTGGAAGAGCTGCAGGTGCGGCTCTTGGCTGAGGGCATCGGCCCAGCGATGTCCCAGCTCAGAGACTGTCAGGCAGGGAGGGTAGAGCCCCTCTGACTCGGTCTGTGCCACTGACTGGACGAAGACCCCACACCAGGAAGGGCAGCAGCCGTACTCAGTGTTGAGGTTTCTGTGCTGACCCCGTCGTCCCCTAACGCCCTCACATGGCCAGGGTAATGTTCGAGCAGACACCTGGAGCTCTGGCCCAGCCAGGGGGATATGGCCAGTTACCCATCCCTACCCCCAGTGCACTTGCATTTTCTGATAGATGCCACCATCCCTTGATGTTGCTGGCTCTGCAGCAGTGCGAGCTGTCACCTCTTTAGCTCCACCCGCACTCCCTGTCCCTCCCTGCCTGGCTGGCTGGTGAACCACTGTGCCTGGCCATGTCCTCCCTGTGCCACAAAGGTGATTCTTCTCTCCTGGAGCAGAGATGTTCGTGAGCCGTGCACACAGGGCCTGCACTGGCATTCCCAGCGCAGCAGAGGACCAGCCCACATCTCCAGGGGCCTCCGTCCTGGAGTGCCTGGGCTCCTGTCTGGCCCAGCCGTGTCTCCAGCAGCAGAGAATGTCCTGCTCCTAGGCCCCAGTGTGGCCTTAAACCAACCCCACTTTTTTTTTTTTACTTACTTGAAAGGCAGAGTTACAGAGAGACAGAGGCAGAGACAGAAGGGTTGGGGAAAGGTCTTTCATGTACTGGTTCACTCCCCAGATGGCCACAAAGGCGAGAGCTGTGCCAATTCGAAGGCAGGAGCCAGGAGCTTCTTCTGGGTCTTCCACGCGAGTGCAGGGGCGCAAGCACTTGGGCCATCTTCCACTGCTTCCCCAGGCCACAGCAGAGAGCTGGACTGGAAGTGAAGCAGCTGGGACTCTAACCGGCCCCCATATGGGATGCTGGCACTGGAGCTGGCGGCTTTACCTGCTAAGCCACAGTGCCAGCCCCCAACCCTGCTTCTTTTGAGGTTCAGTTGATTTATCTGTCAAATGAGAACACAGCAGTAGTTATCTTGAGTTGCTTTCAGTGCTGGAGGTAGGGAAGTATTTTACATAGAAGTTGGGATGATAAGAAAGCAAAGGTTAGTGGGGAGTAGCCGGTTCCTGGCATCAGAATTGACCACTGTGCAACAATGTATATGTTTCTAGGCTGTTTTTTTTTTATTATTTTTTAAATTTTTTGACAGGCAGAGTGGACAGTGAGAGAGAGAGACAGAGAGAAAGGTCTTCCTTTTGCCGTTGGTTCACCCTCCAATGGCCGCTGCGGCCGGCGCGCTGCAGCCGGCGCACCATGCTGATCTGAAGGCAGGAGCCAGGTGCTTCTCCTGGTCTCCCATGGGGTGCAGGGCCCAAGCACCTGGGCCATCCTCCACTGCACTCCCTGGCCACAGCAGAGGGCTGGCCTGGAAGAGGGGCAACAGGGACAGAATCCGGCGCCCCGACCGGGACTAGAAGCCGGTGTGCCAGCGCCGCAAGGCGGAGGATTAGCCTAGTGAGCCGCGGTGCCGGCCAAGGCTGTTTTTAAATAAAAGCTTGCAGATAAGGGTGGACTCCCCTTGATGGCCCCTCCCAAGTTCCATCCACCCTGCACCCCAGGCAGTCTCAATTTGAGTTGGGTGCACACCTTTCCTTCCATGGTCTCCTCCTACCAGCAGTTCCTAATGTACTTTTTTTTTCTGAAGGTTTTTATTTAATGAATACACATTTCATATGTACAGCTTTTAGGGATATAGTGTTTCTTCCCCCCCATTTCTGCCCTCCCATCCCACCTCCACTCCCTTTCCCATTCCATTTTCGATTAAGATTCGTTTTTAATTGACTTGATATAAAGAAGACCGACTCTGTACTAAGTAGAGATTTCAGTTGTTTGCACCTGCACAGGCACACAAAATAAAAAGTGCAGTTTGAAGGCGAGTTTTACCATTAATTTTCATAGTATACCTCATTAAAGCCGCTATGCCGCACACCTGTGAGGAAGGCAGGCTCAGCGATGGCCCTGTCCTGTGGACAAGCAGTGCTGGACTCTGCGTCTTCTGTGCTCTCAGAGGTGCCCCTGTGTGTGCCCAAGAAGGAAGTCAGGTTGCTGAAGGGCATCCTTGTCCTGGTTATGGAAAAGCCCACCTGGACTGCAGCCTCTTGGGCATAGTTGGGATGACCTCCCCCTGCTGGAGATGCAGGGTCCTGATGCAAGGAGGGTACACCCCCACCACCCCAACAGGTGACAGGGTGGGAGGGAATTGACTGGCTTGTAGGATTCAGCCACTCACCCCTCCCCCTGACTGAGGGAATGTGTGTGTGTGTGTGTGTGAGTGTGTGTGTGTGAGTGTGTGTTTGGGGGGGCCCTCTCCAGCATTATCTTATCTCCAGGCTGGGCTTATTGTTCTGTTATCAGCCTGAGGGCTAAGAAGTTGGTTAAAGGTGCAGCCCCTGCTTCTCCCAGGCTGGGAGGTGGCCTCAGGAGCTGGGGGCCCCTGCTGTTCTGGATTGCCTGGGTCACCAGCACTGAGCTTCCTGGGTGGGATTAGCACCCTGACAGAAGTGAGCGCAGAGCTGGAAGCTGCTGTGCAGACCCCAGAGCTGTCCCTCTCTCCAGCTGTGGGAGAGACGTGGGTGCGGGTGGTTTGTGAGCCTGGTCGAAGCTGAGCAGACTGAGTGTGGCTGTGAGCAGGTAGAGCCTGGGCAGTGCCACAGTCAGAGTCATGTTTGGGCCGTGTTGGATCCCATTACAGCATTGGTGCATCAACCCAGAACTTGGTAAAATGTGGCTTCTTGGCCAGTGCTGTGGCTCACTAGGCTAATCCTCCGCCTGCGGCGCCAGCACCCCGGGTTCTAGTCCCGGTTGGGTGTCAGATTCTGTCCCGGTTGCTCCTCTTCCAGTCCAGCTCTCTGCTGTGGCCCGGGAGGGCAGTGGAGGGTGGCCCAAGTGCTTGGGCCCTGCACCCACATGGGAGACCAGGAAGGAGCATCTGTCTCCTGGCTTCGGATCGGCGCAGCGCACTGGCCGTAGCAACCATTTGGAGGATGAACCAATGGAAGGAAGACCTTTCTCTCTCTCTCTCTCTCTCTCTCTCTCACTGTATAACTCTGCCTGTCCAAAAAAAAAAAAAAAAAAAAAAAAAAAAGTGGCTTCTTAGAGATTTTAAAACACACGGGGGAGTGTGGGGACAGCACAGGGTTTTAAGGGCAGCAAAGCGACTCAGAACTGAGATGGTGGCTGCAGGATGTGACCTGTCTGTCCATGCCTGCAGACCAGAAGGCCAAGTGGGAGCCCTGGGGGAAACGCGGGCTGAGTGACAGTGATGTCAGTGTGGGAACCGCTCTGGCAGGGTGTGCTTGTGTGTGTATGTGTGTGCGTGCATGCATGCGTGTGGAAGGGGCAGGAGTGCGTGGAAACGCCACACTTTCCACTCTGCTTTGCTGAGCACTTTTTTTTTTTTTAAAAAAAGGTGTATTTATTTATTTATTTGGAGGCAGAATGACAGAAAAAGAGACAGACAGATACACACACACAGAGACATTTCTCCACTGGTTCACTCTGCAAATGGCCATAACTGCTGGGACTGAACCAAAGCCAGGAGCTCCATCCTGGTCTCCCTCATGGGTGAAGGGGCCCAAGCATTTGGGCCATCATCTGCTGCCTTCCCCAGGTGCAGTAGCTGGATTGGAAACTGAGCAGTTGGGACTTGAACCTGTGCTATGACATGGGATGCTGGTATAATAGATGGTAGCTTAGCCTGCAGCATCACAATACTGGCCCCTCTAAAACTGCTTTTTTTTTTTTTTTTAAGAAAAAAGATTTATTTGTTTATTTGAAAGAGTTACACAGAGAGAGAAAGAGAGGCCTTCATCTGCTGGTTCACTCCCCAAATAGCTGCAACGGCCTGAACTGTGCCGATCTGAAGCCAGGAGCCAGGAGCTTCCTCCAGGTCTCTCATGCGGGTGCAGGGGCCCAAAGACTTAGGCCAGCTTCTACTGCTTTCCTAGGCTATAGCAGAAAACTGGACTGGAAGTGGAGCAGCCAGGACTTCAACCGGCGCCCATATGGGATGCTGGCACCACAGGCATCGGCTTTACCTGCTACACCACAATGCTGGCCCCCTAAAACTACTTTTTAATAACAACAAAGTCTTTAGGCCCACATTGTAGCATAGTACTGTCTGTGACACTGGTATCCCACATGGAAAGAGTTCCTGGTTCCTGGCTTCCACCCAGCCCTGCCCTGGCTGTTAAATCCATCTGGGGAGTGAACCAGCAGATCGAAGAACTCTCTCTTCCTCTCTATAATTCTGCCTTTCAAATAAATGATAAATAGATACACCTTTAACAACAATAAAAACAGTCTGTTTAAAAAAAGAAGTTCAGTGTTGTTTGCTTGTTTGTTTGTTTCTTTGTTTATAATGGCAGTAGAAGATGCACATGTGTCTCGCATTCCGTTTCTCTGGGACAGGAGCTGAAGTGCATGTCTGGCCTCAGCACAGCCCTGCAGGGTAGCCCGCGTGGTCACGGGGGTTTCCAGACAGGCTCTGGAGGCCGAAGAACACCTGGGGACAGCCCATGGAAGGGAGTGGGCTCTGTGAGGGGAATTCAGGTCTCTGTCCAAGAACTGTCTGTGCTGACCAGGACCCCATCTGAGAGGGACTCGATGCAGTTAGGGACCTAGAAAAGAGGTTGTTGCTGTCTTTTGGTTTGTTTGTTTGTTTGTTTATTACTTGTTTGAAAGGCAAAGTCAAAGGGAGGGTGAGATCTTCCATCTGCTGGTTCACTCCCTAAATGCCCCCAACAACTGGGACTGTGCTAGGCCAAAGCCAGGAGCCAGACACTCCATGAAGGTCTCCTGTGTGGGTAGCAGGAACCCAGATACTTGGGACATCACCCGTTCCCTCCCACAGTGCCGGATCAGCAGCAGAGACAGACAGAACTCTGGTACAGGGTGCAGGTGTCCCAAACAGTGGCCAGACCCCACCTCTGCTTATTTGTGAGGAGGGGCTGGGATTGCAGCCCTGACTTGGAGCCCAGATCCCTGGCTCCCGGGGCCACGGGCTGAGATGCACTGCGCTGCTTCTCAGACAGCGGAGTGGAAGGTGAGGGGTTCCTTTTCTGCCACAAGTTCTTTTTTTTTTTAAGATTTATTTATTTATTTGAAAGGCAGAGTTACAGAGAGGCAGAGGCGGAGAGAGAGAAAGAGAGGTCTTCCATTTCTTGGTTCATTCACCAGATGGCTGCAATGGGCAGAGCTGAGCTGATCCGAAGCCAGGAGCCAGGAGCCTCTAAGTCCGCTCTTGCTCTTGTGCATTGTGTGGGTCTGGACAGAGGCTTGCTGATGGGCGTCTGCCGTTAGAGTGCCCTGGAGGATCATGCCCCTGCCCCAGGATCCTCTGCTTTGCCTGTGTCCCTCTCCACCCTGGTTTTTGGCTTTTCATTTCAGAGTGTGGAATAAATTTCTACCTGTAGGAAAGTTGCAGAGATCGTGCAGAGCCCAGCTTCTGCTTAGCCTCACCTGACCCCCAAGCACATTTGTCAGACTAGAAGCTGGCAATGGACTGCGAGTGTCCACTGAGCTGGACGATGCGGCTGGTGCCAGGCTCCTGACAGGTCCTGTGTCCCCACAGCCAGCCTAGGATCCCACGCCTCCATAAATACCGGCAATCATCATGAATTCTGTGGTACGCTCTCTTACTTCCAGTCGGTTCTGTGAGTGTGCATGGGAGTGTGCAAGTTCTGTGAGGATGTATATGTGAAGTGTGTGTGTGTGTGTGTGTGAGTGTGAAGCCTAGTGGCCTTGGACATACACCTGAGGGTCCTGAAGCTGCCGTTACAGGAGCCTGTCTGGCGTGGTGTGAGAGGCGTGATCACGGGCAGCTGGCTGTGTCCCGTGTCCAGCTGTGCCTTCCCAGCCGCTCTCTGAGGAAGCCCTGGGGGCCTGCCTCAGGTGCTTCACTTCCTTCCTCTAGCTGGTGCCTGAGGTGCCTTCCCAGCATACTTTCTGGAGAGTCAGCTGCTGGTCTGCAGGCTTCTGCGGCTGCTTGGTGTGTGCCTGGTGGCATAAGAGTGGCCAGCACCCACAGGAGTGCATGGAGAGGCCACCATTGCCCGCCTGGCTCCGGAGAGGCCCTTGGTCTCCAGCCAGTAGCTTTGGCCATGTCCTTTTGGGCGGGTTTCACACCAGAGGTTTTCAATACCAGGCTGTTGCCACTGGTGCCCTCACAAACACCTCAGACTGTGGCGGTGGTCTCCACAGAGGCTGGGGAGGCTGCCTGTCGCAGGCTGTACTGGTGCCACCCCAGAGATGAGTGCCCTCACCCGCACCCCTGCGGGCACTGCAAGGCTCCTAGCACAGCACACCTGGCTGCTTCCTACCCCACAGCTCTGCCTGGCTACTGGCTCCCAGCCTTACCCCTGACCCCCGAATGGCAGCCACTCACAGGACCCCTCAGGCTTCCCTGGGCACCATCTAGAGCTACGGTAACAGCAATGCTTCCTCAGCCCTCTTGGCACCATGCCTGCTGGACTCTGTCCCTGGTCCTTATCTCAGACTGGACGCTGGTGTTTTCTAGTGTTACAGAGAAACTGAGGCACTGGAGCCAGGCAGCTCCCCCTACTCCGCCCCACCCCGTGACCATACTGCTGCTCGGTCATCTTGTTGGCCATCTGGGTCCTTCGCTGGCCTCTTCTTCTCCCAGCTCAGCCTCAGTGTCTGCCCTGGGAGTGCTGGGACTATATGTCAGTGGTCTTCATCACAGCTGGGGGGTCTCTAGGGTTTGTGGGATCCTTTGGGAGTGGAGATACTGCCTAGCAGGCATCTGTGTGCCTGACCCAGGCTGGGAGTCAGCCAAGATGCCCGCATCCTCCTCACACACGGCATTGCCTCGCTGACTGCCGCGAGCAGTTTTCCCAGTGACAGAGTTGTGGTGGTCACGATGGTGCCCCCACATCTGCCACTTGCTTTCTGTGGTTTCAGGGACATTTGGTTGCTGACAAAAACAGTCCAATGAGAGACTTCAGAAACAGTCAGCTGATGAGTTTAAATAATCGTTATTATAGTATATGGTTATAACTGGTCCATGTTAGTGTCAGCTGTCGCTATGCCTGCTTATAAACTTTATCATAGGTGTGTGTACATACAGGAGAACATGCAGCAGATGCAGGATTTGGTGCTACCCACGGTTTTAGGCAGCCACTGGGGGTCTTGTAACGGATCTCCTGCAGTTGAGAGGTGATCACGTTATTTCTGCATCTTAGGGTGGCTTCGAGCAGTGCCCATGTGTTGAACCCTAATGCTGTTTCTGGGTGTAAGCCTCCCACAGGAGTTGCTCCATGGGGACGGTGGGCTGAGACCCATGCCCTGTGGTGCTCATGTCGGAGGGGCTTCACCTGTGCTGTGATTCTTCTCGGCTGTGAAGCTGGTGTGAGGCTGCTCATTCACCTGGTTTCTGGGCTTGGGTCTGGGATGGAGCCTCAGGTGGGGAGCTGCCCATGGGCCCAGCTATGCCTTACAGGAGGATGAGTTCCCGTATTCTTGCTGCAGGTCGTCCACCCGGCCGGAGGTGGCCAGCATAGAGCCCCTGGGCCCCAGCGAGCACCAGTGCTCCCAGAAGGCAGTGGTGCAGGCCCGCCTGACCCAACCTGCCCGCCTGACCAGCATCATCTTCGCAGAGGACATCAGTAAGGGCTTTGTGTGAGCTGTTCATGTGGGTTCCCCCTCGTGGAGCCTGCCTTTCTGAATTGTTTGTTACCCCAAAAGTCTTAACACCTACAAGCTCAAAATGAGGAAAGTGGCCCCAGTCTAGGGAACTCACCTTTCCCTTCCCTATCTTCAGTTGCCATATCTTGGGTGTAAAATAATTAGAGAACGATGTGATGTGCTACCGAGCATCTGTGCCACCCACCGTGCACTATATGTGTTCAATCTGCTGTGGGGTTATTTTGAATGTTCAGTGGTGTTCCTCAGAGGAGGTGGTCCCATAAGCATTCCCTTGCCTTGGGCAGTTAGATCGTCTTTGCATGTTTGTGTCAGTGTTGTATCTAAAAGTAAATGTTCTGGGGGTGGGAGTTAAGGTGCTGCCTGGCATGCCCGCATCCCTTTTCAAAGTGCCTAGGTTTAGTCCCAGCTCTGCTTCTGATCCAGGTTCCTGTTACTGTGCCCCTGGGAGGCGGCGGGTGGCTCATGTACTTGGATTCCTGACATCCTGTGAGAGACCCAGATGGAGTTCTGGTTCCTAGCTTGGCCTGGTCCAGCCCCGACTGTTTTGGGGAATGAGCCAGTGGAGTCCAGGAAAATCTCTGTGTCTCTTTGCCTTTCAAATACAATGAAAATAAATAAAGTGAACATTTTCTATACAGAGAACAATTTGGGGTTCTTCTGGGCTATTTCCTTACCAGGAAGGATGCCCAGTTTTCCTGGGTCCCAGCAGATGGGTACCTTTAAAGCTTTGATCCACAGGGGCCACACAGCATTAACAGGGCACAGCATTTTTCTGTATGGCTGGAGAACGGCTAGAGCAATTTTGTGTTGCACGCTGCCACCCAGGAAATGTCATCTACGTCCCTTATTCCTGGAGCAGCCCTAAATAGTCTGTGTGTCCACGCCCGCTCCCATGGTGAAGTCACCAGCAGTGTCATTCCTGCTCTCCATGTAGGGACAGGACTTCCCTGGCTCGTCACACTGTCAGCCTTGTTCAACTCCATGGTCACACCTTGAACAAACTGACAGTTTTCTAGCGGTGGGTTTGTTTGCTTGCTTTATTTTGTTTGTTTTCCCACACACCTTTCAGTGCTAGCATTCAAGCTGGAGAAGAGGAGACAGGCCAGGAAAATGCCCCTGAGGTCCCAGTTAGCTCCCAGGAGGGCTCTCCAGGCAGTGGTTTGGGCTTGGCTTCTACAGGGGAACTGAGTTCTTCACCTGTGGTGGTGGTGGTGATGGTGATGTGTTGCTGGTTGCCATAGTCACTGCAAGAGCATAGGATCACCGGGCCTGCTGCAGGGTCCTGGAGGTGGGCGTGGGCCGGGCGCTGTCCTCGGTGCTGACCGCCCCTTCCCATCCCTGTAGCCACGGGGCAGGTGCTGCGCTGCGACGCCATCGTGGACCTCATCCATGGCATTCAGATCGTCTCCACCACCCGCGAACTCTACCTGGAAGACTCCCCTCTGGAGCTGAAGATCCAGGCACTGGACTCAGAAGGTGAGGACGTCCTCTCCCCTGCCCATCAGTGTCCTCTTCGGTGACTGTGGCCTCTCTCTGTCAGGCTGTCCTGCATCAATCCCTGCTGTGCCCCACCGTGGGCTCCTGCAGACAGGGACCTGGAGTTGGTGCCAGAAGTTGAAGAGGCAGAAACTGCCTCTGACGTGTGTCCTGTGCCCAGCCTGCTGCTCCTGCTCAGGTGCCTGTGTGTGCAGGGCTACAGCAGATGCTGGGGGCAGACCTGACCCGTTCCGTGGCGGCAGTCCTTGGGAAGCTGGCGTTCTGCACAGTGATTGGAAGCAGGAAGGGCTGGCTGGTGGCCACACTCAGCTTCCTGGTGCAGGCCAGTACCCTGGCCAGGAGCACTGTCTCCTTCACGTCACCGGAGGCCTCTGTGGTGCTGGGCAGACTGCCTTGGCTGCAACATGACCTTGGTCAAGAGGGGCAGAGTGGGACTGGTGTTGTGGCGCAGTGGGTTAATCTGTGGCCACAATACCGGCATCTGAAATGAGCACCAGTGCCAACTGCTCTCCAAAGCAATTGCGCCATTTTAAGCTCCCGCCATCCAGGAATGTGGTGCCAGTGACCCGGAGTCCTACGCATGCTGCTGTCCGTCTCTTTTTAGTCGGGTTAAGCTTTTGGTTCATATAATCAGATCATTTTTGAGTCACTTTTTCCTCCGAGTGTGTGTCCTTACTCCTTGGGCAGTCAGCAGAGATGTCAGGAGTAGGAGGGTGGCTACCCCTGGCCCTTGAGGACCACTGCTGGGCCAGGCCTGCCTCACCCACAGGCTTGCTTCTTAGGAAGACAGATTATTTTGGTCAAATGCTTTGAGTTGTGAGAAACCACAGGATTTTGTTTGTTCTGAGTCCTCAGAAAGAGAGATTCTCTCAGAGAGAGAGAGAGTGAGAGAGAGAGAGTGAGAGAGAGAGAGAGTCTTCCATCTGTTGACCCACTACCCAGGTGGCTGCAATAGCTGGGCCAGGCTGAAACCAGGAACTTCATCCATTGGGTGGCAGGGTGCAAACACTTGAGCCATCTTCTCCTTCTTTCCCCAGGCCATTAACGTAACTGGGTTGGAGGTGGAACAGCCAGGGTACAAACTAGAGCCCTTATGGGATGCCGGCATTGCAGGCTTGACTTGCTATGCCATAATGCCAGCCCCTGCATGTGGTGTTACTTAACATTGGGCCCGAGGCCCCCTGAAGGCCCGCCAGGCCCTTAGAGCTCAGGCTGTCTGAGCCTGGCTCCCTCCTATCACTCTGGGGCTCCAGGAGCCTCATAGTCAAGGTTAAGAACAGTTGGGTGAGGCTGGAGAGTCCAGGATGCTGCCCCTCATCCCTCAGCGTCTAGTCCTGCCCTGGGAGGGAGGGTGCGGACTTCTCGGGCAGTGTGACCGGTGCCTGCCACACTGCGTCCGCCATGAGCAGTGCAAGGCAGGGACAGACAGTCCTGGGTTCCAGTCCAGCTTAGCCCCTCCCAGTCACCTGACTGTGAGCACGTGGCTTCCTGCCTGTCTGCCTTGGTTTCTTCTTCCTGCAGCAGAGGCCTTGGCACCTGTTTACAAGGGAGGTGCTGCGCACGGCTCTCCTGAATGAGACACTCCCGACTCCTCTGCCCGTGGCCCTGGGCACTGGACCCTGTCACATTTCTGTCTGCCCCTCCAGGGAACACCTTCAGCACCCTGGCAGGGCTGGTCTTCGACTGGACCATCGTGAAGGACCCAGAGGCAAATGGGTTCTCAGACTCCCACAATGCACTGCGGTAAGAGGGGGAAGCTGGAAGAGGGGTTCCGTGGGTTCCTGGTGGGGCTGGGGGCTCTCGTCCTTGTCAGCAAGGGGCCTGGGCTGCCTGCCTGCATTCCAGTGACTTAGAGGGAGGTTTTGTCTCAAAGGGTTGTACCAGCACCTGGGGTTTGTCTCGCAGGCAGCTGGCACAGGTCACCAGAGGTCTTGGGGTGTACGGGTCGTGTTTGTGGCCCCCCGAGAACAGTACTTCGGGAGGCAGGTCCAGAGGGAGGCAGGTGTCGGCCAGAGGGATGTCCAGGCTGCTTGGACAGTTCAGTCCTGGGCCGTGCTGCGGCTTCCCTGTGCTCTGAAGCTGGGCAGGAAGTGGCTGTCCAGATGGATGGCGCACAAGGTAGGGTTGTCATCACAGTGGGACGCTTCCTCAGCCAGGGCTCCTATGGAACCATTATCCCAGTGTCCTGCGTCTTCTGGTGCCTTGTTAAATACCTTTTAAAACATTGTTTCACTTGTTTATTTTTATTTTATTTGAAAGGCAGACAGAGATGGACAGATAGAAATAGACAGATGCCAACCCTGAGCCAGGATCCCGGAATTTAATCTACATCTCCCACATGGGTGGCAGGGACTCAGTACAGGAGCCATCACCGCTGCCTCCCAGCGTGTGCGTCCGTAGGGAGCTGGACTCGGAGCAGAGCTGAGTCTGGAGCCCAGGCACTCTGCAATGGGAGGCGGCTATCCCAAGCCCCATGTTGACATCTCCATTGAGTGTCCACCCCCATTTTTTTTCTTATTTATTTATTTATTTTGACAGGCAGAGTGGACAGTGAGAGAGAGAGACAGAGAGAAAGGTCTTCCTTTGCCGTTGGTTCACCCTCCAATGGCCGCCGCGGCCGGCGCGCTGCAGCCGGCGCACCACGCTGATCCAATGGCAGGAGCCAGATGCTTCTCCTGGACTCCCATGGGGTGCAGGGCGCAAGCACTTGGGCCATCCTCCACTGCACTCCCGGGCCACAGCAGAGAGCTGGCCTGGAAGAGGGGCAACCGGGACAGAATCCGGCACCCCGACCGGGACTAGAACCCGGTGTGCTGGCGCCGCTAGGTGGAGGATTAGCCTAGTGAGCCGCGGCTCTGGCCCACCCCCATTTAATAACTGGTTAAGGAGCGGAGTCCCTTTGGGGGAGGACAAATTACTATTTTATGATTTTTGTAACAATTTTGGGCCCCCACAGTGCAGTTATAAAGTTGTGAAGGGAACCTGGAAGCTGTAGTCTGCCCATCTCAGCCAAGCTTTGCCAAGTGTTACCATTTTGTCCTCTGGCACAGAAACTCAGGCCAGAGTCCCATCAGCTTGGTCTCTGTCGGCCTGGGTCGGTCTTTGGGTCTGAGGTGCCCAGGTGACATCAGGGACCCGAGCACTCCGGGTGGTGACAGTGCAGGTGTTTGGTAGCACGTCCCTCCCTTCGGTTTACCTTCTGTCCCCTTGTGACTGGACTCAGAACCTTGTGTCTTTGGCAAGAGTGTCACTGTGGTGACAGTTGGTGTCCACCCACCTGCCTTGTAGTTTGGCCCCACTGGACCTGCTGTTGAGGATGGTCCCTAGTCACTTGGGTGGGGTGTGTCTGCCAGGGTTCTCTCCATGAGGCCACTTTTTCATCCCACCACAGTTAGGACTGCTTGAGCAGAGTCTCGTCTTTCATCCCCACCTTCTCTCGTCCCGCAGTGGCTGTAGGAGGGGCCAGGCACCCAGCCCGGCTTCGTGCACAGCTTGCTCCGTGCACTAATGGCTGAGTCCAGGGCAGATGTCCCGTGTCCTGACACTCTGTGAGCCAAGTTGCACTCGGGTTCAGAGCTCTAAGGGGCTGGGACCCTCGTCCTCTGTCTGTGTCCTGGACCAGCTCTGGAGTTGCTGGTTTTGTAAAGCCAGAAATAGGGCTTCAGAGTCCGAGAGACGCAGATTCCAATCCTGGCCCTGATGCTTCCTGCCTGGGCCCTCGGACAAGGAACCTAACGTGTCCGAGACGACTCTTTCCCCACATCCGGCACGTAAAACAGAGGAAGAGAAGAGAGCCCCGTGCCCTCGACTGAGGGACACCGGGCAAGCTGGCAGATGTGCTCGGGATCCCTTCCTGGGACTGGGGCGTGCTTGATGTTCCAGGAATGCTGGCTGCCGGCTGAGGCGAGCCCCACCCTGGCTTCCCAGCAGCGCCCTGTGAGCTGAATGCTAACCGCAGTCCAAGGTGCCGAGGCGGCTTGGAGCTGATTGTCTTGGTTCTTTGTTAAATGTAGCACGTGACACCCGCTACAACTGGGCGAGGAAATAAATCACAGTGCCGCCAGCCTTGTGGAGAAGGGGTGTGTGTCTGCCAGATCCTCCTGTGTGGGCTGGAGGGAGAGCCTGGAAAGGGCTAGCCCGCCAGCCTCATTACAGCACACACCTGGCCGGGGCCCACTGCATCCCCGGCTCCTCCCTCGGGCACTGGTAGGCTTTACCGATGCTGCTTTGGCTGGGTCTGGGGTCTTGGGCCTGCCGCCTAACTACTGTGGGCCTCACTTCCCATTTGGACTGAGTGCTTTCCCATCACCTGTAGGTTGAGGAAATGCAGATTTGTAGGCCTCTTGTGCACAGAGGCTGGACTGGAGCGAAGAGTTTGCATTTTTCACAAAGACACTGGAAATTCTGATGCAGGAAGTTGTAGGGACCTGTGTCTCAGTGCCACTGGCAAAGAGGATGCCACTGATTTTGGCTCCTGGCACCCAGCAGGAGGCACTGGTGACTGGTGGGTGTCTTGGGTTAGGTGTGATGAATGCCTTAGACCGTCTGTTCCTCTTCCAGAATCCTAACGTTCTTGGAGTCCACGTACATACCTCCTTCCTACATCTCGGAGATGGAGAAGGTGGCCAAGCAGGGAGACACCATCCTGGTGTCTGGGATGAAGACGGGGAGCTCCAAGCTCAAGGCTCGCATCCAGGAGGCCGTGTACAAGGTGGGCCTCCGGGGGTGGCATCAGGTGCCTGCTGCTCGCACCTGTGGACAAGGGGACTCAGGGGAAGGCCTTCAGGTGTTTTTCTTGGTTTGCTTTGCTCCATGACTTGGGGAGAGGTGGTTGAGGTGTCAGAGGGCACCATCCTTAACTTACCCGCAAGTGCGGAAGCTTGTGCGACATTACTGTTGGCGCAAAGCGAGAGCCACGGGGCCATGGAGGAGGCCGGCAGGAGCGCACAAAGAGAAGAGCTGTGCAGCAGCTGTTGTCCCCGTCAGTGTCTGCCTTCCTGCCAACAGGAACCATTTGTTTAGCCCTCAGTTTTCTGCCACTCACAGGGCTACAAGTAGCCCGAAGAGAGTTTTAAGATTCAGGCCCCTGACAACCCTGCAACCCTGGGGGGTCTGCCAGACAGGACGCTCAACGGCCCCTCTCCCATCTCACGGTCCTCCTGAGGAGGAGGTCACCGGTAGGAGGGGCTAAGGGTCAACAGAGACACATACCTCTCCCCGTTTTCTGGAGGGCTGGGGCTGCCCAACCTCCCTGGACTCAGGCTTATGTGGGGAGAGAACCTGAGCTTCACGTGGCCTCAGAGGGCTCTACCCTCTCCTTTTTGCTCACTTAAAACGGAGATAGCACACACATAATGGAATGAAATGCTCATGAGCTTTTTGGCGGTGGCCATGGTTTGCATACCTACCACACCTGCAGGGTCCCCCTTGGGACTTCTAGGGCCTGCAGGTGTGCGGTTGTGAGTGCTATCTTTCTTCACTTTCAACCTTGCAAGGAACACACTAAAAGGTTAACCCCCCCACGCTCTGATCCCACCTCACCTTTGCTGCCCTCTGCTTTGTGCAAGCATGTGCGCCCTGCGGAAGTCAGGCTGCTGATTCTGGAGAACATCCTTCTGAACCCAGCTTACGACGTCTACCTGATGGTGGGGACCTCCATCCACTACAAGGTGCAGAAGATCAGGCAAGGCAAGATTACAGGTGTGTGCATGACCTGGGCATCATGGCAGATGTTCCTTCCTCTTTAAATATTTAAAAAAAAAAAAAAAAACAAAAACCTTATTTATTTGAGAGGCTGGGGGCAGGATGCAGAGAAAAAGAGTTGGCTCCAAAAATCTGTTACTCATTCGAAGAAGTCTGAACAGGGAGGGATCTAGTGCTGCACAGAGCAGGGTTGTTTTATGGGGCAGCTGAGTGATTTTATACTTGTCCTGGGTGCGTTATCAGCAAGGCTCACCGCCCGCCCCGTGTGGCTGGGCTTCCCTTAATTAGAGGTGAGGAAACTGGGTATGAGCCAGTACACTCACTGGGCTCGTGAGTGTACGCATTGCTGGGGCCTGCACCAAGCTTTCTTCAGCAGCTGCTGCGGGCCTGGGGCTGTGCCGCAGGACTCACTGGAGGACCAGGGGGTAACCCAGGCTGGGAGACAGGCCTCTTGCTTGTTTTAGCCAAAACCCTGCCTCCAGCAGCCTTGACTCCGGCCCCTGCCTTTGCCAGCTCCTCAGCTGGGACCCAGAATGGAGTGGTAAGCAAGGATGTTGCCTGTAGTTCTCCGTGTCCCTTCTCTCTTGCTGGAGGAGGCTTGGAGGTGGCCACACCTACAGGGTCAGCGTGTGAGTGACAGGTTGTGGACCTGGGAGAGGGATGGGGAGGTAGAGGCCCTCGAGGTGGAATCCCAGCTCTGCTCCCCCACCCCGCTGCGGGACCCTGAGCAGCATCCACCATCTGGAGGTGGGCGTCAGTAGCATCTGCTCCCAGAGTTGTTGAGTTGAGGCCGAGGTGAGGCGTTACTCACCGACAGCAGCATGGTGTTGAGGCATCCCGGGGCCCTGGTCAGCAGCCTCCATTTCTGTCCGCAGAGCTCCTGACCTAAGATGGTGGCTTTGGAGAACTCATTGTTTTCCTGGGGCAGTGCTCCCCCTCCTGGCTCAGGCTGGGCAAACCCCTTTCCCCACACCATGCACTGGACATGATGCAGAGCAGGGAGGCCCTGGGCGGGGGTGGTCAGGATGGTACCTGGGTCAGTTCTTTGCAGTGATTGGACCGGCGGGAGCCCATGGCCCAGAGCCTGTTTGGGGCCTCCTGGAGGGCGGACAGCTCCAGTGGGACCCAGCCCAGCTCCCTGGATGCAGAAGCAGAGTCCACTTGCTTCCGCAGTGGTGGGAATGAATGGTCTGATTCTGTTCCCGGGCCAGAGGCTGTAGTGATTTTATTTTCTAACAGCTGAAGGGAGCTGCAAAAAATTAACAATTCTTGGGGTGTCACTTACGTCCACAGGCGCGGAGAATCACATTAAACATTAATGCTTTGGGAAAGATTAAGCAGGAAAGGCCAGCAGCTGTGCTGGCAGCAGGGTCACACTCCCCTCCTTCTCCCCCCTCTCTGTTCTCTTGGGTCTCTGGGCACCCAGAACTCTCCATGCCCTCTGATCAGTATGAGCTGCAGCTTCAGAACAGCTTCCCCAGCCCTGGAGGAGACGTCACCCGGCCCGTGGCCGTGCTGGCCCAGGACACGTCGCTGGTTACCGCGGTGCAGCTGGGGCAGAGCAGCCTGGTCCTCGGCCACAGGAGTATCCTCTTTTTGGGCCTGCGTGCATCTGCCTTTCGGAACCTGAGTTGTTGTTCTCCCGGCAAGCCAGGCAAGGCTAAAAATAGCCCCATTTCCCCACACGGTCTGCAAAGCAGGAAGCCCTGAGATAGCACTGTTGCCAAGCCGCGGGGCTCACCTCTGAGGGCGACTCATTGGCGAGGCTCCCAGGAACGGAGGCGGGAGCCGAGCATCCTTCCTCGCCTCCAGAAGCCTCCATGGTGCCTGCTGCCTCCTAACAGAGGCTGCTCCCACACCAGCCTCCAGCTTGTGGATGGCCCACAGTCCTCAAGTGTGGTCACGGCCGTTCTTCCAGAGCATCCCCACTGCAGATGGTGGGGCGGGCCTTTGATTCTGAGCGGTGCCTTGGCACCCCCCCCCCCCCCCGTGTCCTGTGCTTTCTTAGTGACACGGAGGCCACCTGAGCCACTCTGGAGCCTGCCCACCTGTCTCTCTGCTGTCTGTGTCTTGTCCCTTAATTAAGCATTCAGGTATCCGCATGCAGGGTGCTTCCCGGTTACCCAACAGCACCATCTACGTGGTGGAACCTGGCTACCTGGGTGAGTATGAGCCTCCTGGGCATTCCTTTGTACTTAGAGGAGTTGAAGAGCACGAGAGGAAAGCAACAGCATTGCGCCTGCGAGGCCTAGGTGCCCCCGCCCCGGGCTTTCCCCAGCCTGCTCCTGCATGTGCTGCAGAAGCAAGCAGAGGCCAGAGCAGGCTGGCAGGAGGAAGAGAGCAGGGAGAGGTGTGGGATGGGAAGAGTGATGGCGAGTTTGCACCCTGCTCTTTCTACCAAGGCTTCACCTGGGGCCTGCGCATTGCTAGAGGTGTTTGGAGGATGGGGCACAGTGGTCCACTCAGCTACAGAGGGCCCGAGGTGACATGACAATTGGCAGGTGCCTTGGCCAGGAGGTGGGAGAGGCCCCTGAGAGGAGCGGAGGGGCTTGCAGCACTGGGGGACATTGGGCACAGCCGGGCCACAGAGCTATGGAAGCAGTGGTGTGGGAGCCCGCCGGGGTACTTGCATCATCCCAGGTCACCATGGCAACGCTTCCTTCAGTCTGAGATGACTCGCCTGTTGAGTGCACCCACGTAGTGCAGGTGACAGTGCATCTCCACTTGTCAGCAGCCGGGGGGCACAGACCCGAGGTGACAGTGGTGGCCTCTTGTCTCAGGAGTTTCATTTGCTTAGCAAGGTTTCCCAGCACCTTCTGTCTGCCCAGCCTGTGCTGGGCACTGAGCTTACAAGGGAAGAAAGACAGGGACCTCAACATGAGTAGGGCTGGGGTCGGGGGTGGGGGTGGGGCAGTGGAAACAGGTGGTGGTAGGGCAAGGAATGTGCTCCTAGGTGTGGGAGGGGAGGGTACTCAGTGCCACGCTGCAGGGCCTACACCTGCTGGGGACAGCACTGAGCAGGCGGAGCAGGGGGATTCAGAGCATCACAGATGGGTCACAGATTCTGAGGGCCCTGGGCAGCTGGGGGTATGAGGGTCACCCCTGCAGTGGCTACCCTGTCTGGAAAGGAGGCAAAATTATGGAGCTCCAGGAGGGTGGGTATGGGGCCTCCAGGTGGGGGTTGTAGGGTGTCAGGTAGGTAGACGTGAGGTCCTTATGTGGGAAGATGTGGGGTCTCCAGGTAGGGGTTGTGGGGTGTCAGGTAGGTAGATGTGAGGTCCTTATGTGGGAAGATGTGGGGTCTCCAGGTAGGTGGTTGTGGGGTGTCAGGTAGGTAGATGTGAGGTCCTTATGTGGGAAGATATGGGGTCCCCAGGTAGGGGTTGTGGAGCCTTCAGATCTGTGGCACTTGATCCCGACCTCCTTCTCAGCCCTTTGGCCCCTGAGGCCTGCATGCTCAGGCTCTCTGTTTGCCTGTCTTTAGGGTTCACCGTGCACCCTGGTGACAGGTGGGTGCTGGAGACTGGCCGCCTGTATGAAATCACTGTCGAAGTATTTGACAAGTCCAGCAACAAGGTCTACCTATCGGACGTGAGTGCCAGCCTGGGGCCTGGCGTGGTGAGGTGGTGCTGTCTCCTGGGGCAGCTGCCAGGCGAGCATCGCCAAAGCAACTGGGGCCCCACACGGGGGTCCCTGGGCATCCTCTGCCTGCTGCTGGCACTCTGGGTCTGCATGGGTGCTTTCTGTGGGGCCCTGGTGCAGCTCCAGAGCCTGAGTGTGTGCAGCAGACGTCCCTGCAGGGTGGGGAGAGGCGGCCGAGGTGGCGGGGCTCACCCTGGTGAGGTGGAGCTCTCCCACTGCCCCCGTCTCTTCAAGCCTGGGGTCCTGACACTGAGTCTTCGCCTCCCTCCTGCTGCAGAGGCCCAGGGTGCCCTTCCTGACAGCCTCCTGTGACCAGGGGACCGGGGCTCACCTCAGCTCTCCAGCCTGCAAAGAGCAGCAGGCAGAGACTGGGGAGATGGGAGGCATCTGGGCCTCTGTACTTGCAGGCCGTCCCCAGGGGCATCGTGTAAATACCAGGTCCTTCCTTGTGGCCTCTGAGGCTCGGTGAAGGGGGAGAGGCCCCCCAGGCTCCTAGGCATAGGCTGCAGCTGTCCACACCGTGCTAAGCAAACATGAGTATTGTCACTATTGTGTGAAGTTAGCTCTGTGAGGTTTGGTGTCCTTGTGTCTGGTGGGGCCTTGTTGAGCCTCAGGGCCCAGGAAGGCTGCCGGAGGTTGGGAGCTGCCCAGAGAGCCAAAGCAGCAGTGCCAGGTCGTGGCTGTGCAGAGCCGGCGGAGTGGCCTAGGAGCTGTTCCCTGGCCTTGCCCAGCTGACTGCCTGCCTTCAGAGGTCCCTGAACCGCAGAGGGGACCTGGCTGCTGTTTCCGGGTGCCCTAGCTTCTTGGCCAAGTCCTGCTCTGCCGAGTTGCCCCAGAAGCACCTGTCTCCTGTCCTGCCTCACCTTTCAGAACATCCGAATTGAAGCCGTGCTTCCTGCCGAGTTCTTCGAGGTACTGTCATCATCCCAGAACGGCTCGCACCATCATGTCAAGGCCATTCGCAGGGGCCAGACGGCCATCAGCGCAGCCCTCACCTCTGTGGTGGACCAGGTGAGTGGGTGCCTCTCCTCATCTGGGCCTTTGGCCCTCAGCCTGCAAAGTTTGCCTCTGAGGGCAGAAATGTCCAAGGACAGGGCCCAGAACCCCAGTGCACAGGAGCTCTGTGAATCCAGGGGATTCAGGGCTCTTCTGTTCCTAGGGGCCAGGCCACCCCTCTTGCTGCCATTTGCCCTGTGCCTTTCTGGAATGCAGTAGAAACCCTTGTTTGGGGAAAGAGCTTGGTTTATGTGTGTCCAGCTGGGCCCCAGCCAGAGCCACTAGCCAGAGCTAGTCTTTGTCTGTTTTGGCTGCTCAGGTCCTCAGTCTTTTCCTAAATTTCTCCTGTGTCAAGGGTTGGTCAGTTCAGGTAGAAGCAGCGTTTCAGTGACTGGCACATGGACACGAGTGCCACATTTTCCCAGCATACACCCCTGTAAGGGGCAGCAGGATGTCAGAAAGGAGCTTTGGAGGGGGGTGGGTACATTGCTTTTACACCCCACCCCTCAATTTCTCCCTCAGTCATCCTGCCCTGAGGGCTGGGTCACGCAGCATTTCCTTGAATTGTTGTCACAGTGCCATGGAAAGCCAGCCCCTTAGAGGCCTATGAGGCTGTGGGCTGTCTGACTGGGGTTTTTTCCACTGTTCCATGTGCAGAATGTCACCCCTTGTGGCTCAATCCTCCTGGAAGGGCAGGGGCCCGAGTGGCTGGGACACGCTGTGCTGATGACGCGGTTGTTGTGACAAGCTGTGCCCTCACCCTTGTAGGACGGAGGGGTCCACACGCTGCGGGTGCCCGTGTGGAACCAGCAGGAGGTGGACATTCATGTCCCCATCACCCTCAATCCCAGCATCTTGACGTTTCCCTGGCAACCAAAGACGGGCGCCTATCAGTACACAATCAAGGTACGTGAGACCCCCACCCTGGGCGCAGTGCTTGGGGCGTCACCGCGGCCTGTGGCTTTTCACCCATCTGCCACTTCTAATTTTCTCTCCAGTGGCAGGAGAAGATTTTAAATCAGAGGCATTGAGACTCCCGTCTTTCATGAAGTTTTCCTCACAGCAATGTGTTTTGTTAACCAGGAAAACACTGAATGCCCAGCTGAAAAAAAACAGAGCAAGGAAAGTTCAATAAATACTGGTATTCAGATCTGAGTTCCACTTGGCTTTGTTTTTCTAGAGTGTTGCTTTTAGAAAGTAGTATGAATCCACCTAGAGAAAAATCTGGAATTCAAGGGAAGAACGTTACCCACCTGGTCACACAGGTTCACCTTCCCCATGGCATGGGCCTGCAGGCACTGACTTCAGAGGGGCCCGAGCCTGTGTGGTCAGTGCAGTCGCCATCAGTCCTGCAGTCCTCCTGCACTGGTGATGGATGTCCTGCCTGTGTGCTGAGACTCCTCCCCTTCCTGGCTATGGAGCTGCCCTGGGAGAAGGAGGGCCTGTTGCTTACTTTCTCGCAGGCAACTAGAAGTGGGCAGGGAGTGTGCTGGGGAGCTTGTGTCTGGTGGGGAAGCAGCCGTCTGCAGGTGGCTCTGCTTGGGTTTCTTCCCACTCCAGCCTGAGCTCTGGGCATTCCCACCAGGTAACGGGCTGCTGTCACAGAGTGAGTGTATGTGTTTGTCAGCCATAAGGTCCCTGGAGTGTGAGGACCAGAAATGAGACAGGGAGGAGAGAGCAAGGGCAGAGGGAGCCTGTAGCCACGTGTTGGCTGATGTCACTGTTAAATGTGGGGCCATTGACCTTGTGTGTGTGTGTGTGTGTGTGTGTGTGTGAATGTTTAGGTGTGAGTGTGAGAAGGTGGGTATGAATGGAGGGTGAGTGAGTTGGCGAGTGAGCAACTTGGTGAGTGGGTAAGTGGCAGTGTATGTGTGTGAGTGGGTGAGTGTGACTAGACGTGTATGAATGAGCAGTTGGGTCTGAACAAGTGAACATGTGTGAGTGTAGATGTGAATGGGCAAGCGTTTGTGAGTGGGTGTGAGTAGCTGATCAAGTGTGAATGAGTGCACGTGAATTTGAATGGGTGAGGATGAGTAGGTAAGTGTGGCTGTGAGTGGGTGAGCATGTGAATGGGTGTGCGTGTGTGTTGGGGTATGAGTCGGTGAGCATGTGTGTAGGTGTGAATGGGTGAGTGTGGCTGTGAGCATGTGAATGGGTGTGCTGAATTGGAGTGGATATGACTGAATGAGCTGGTTCCCTCTGGCTTGCTGATCCTGTGATGCTTTTCCTCCCCAGGCTCACGGTGGCAGTGGGAACTTTAGCTGGTCTTCATCCAACTCCGAGGTTGCCATGGTCACTGTCAAGGGTGTGATGACCACAGGTGGTGACACAGGACTCAGTATAATCCAGGCACATGATGTCCAGAACCCACTACATTTTGGCGAGATGAAGGTGAGAGCCTGGGGCCTGGAACAGCGCATGGGGGACCTTGGACTTTTGGCCCCCGGCCATCCTCCTCACCAGTCCTCAGACCTCATTCAGGAGCAGCCTGTGTCCAGTCCTTGGTGTTGGCAGTATGAGTGGCAGGGAGGAGGTCAGTCCCCAGCCCTGTCCCCTAAGGAGCTCACGGCCCTGTCAGCATGGTGGACAATGGGACCTGAGGGTTAGCACCCACGGTGAAGACATGTGAGCAACAAAGAGCCTTTCTAGAAAGTTCCCCAGACTAGAAAGATACAAATCTCAAATACAAAGGGATACTGAGTGGTGGGTTCTCAGGGAGAGGAGACCTGTAGGCCACAAGAGATAGGCCAGGGTCCTCTCCCTTCTCTCCTGCTCAGGTGCAAAGTCACGTGTTCCCTGTCCTGCTCCCTGCACCTGCCTGGGAACCTCTCACTTAGCAGTAGCGGCAGGTGTGGTGGTCACCTGCAGCTGAGCCTCTGCCAGCCTCCCTCCCACCCAGGACCTCGACCCGTTACTCTGCCATCATCCCCTGTAATTCTTCATTTTGGGCAGAAATTGAAGCCCACACTGCATCATAGCCTTCTCTCCTAGTAGTTGGGTGCAGGTGGAGGTTATTCCAGTCTTACTGAGATGCATCTGTCCAAAGATGGGTCTAATTCTCATATAAAGAACTATTGACAGGGGCCAGCACCGTGGCTCATTTGGTTAATCCTTTGCCTGTGGCGCCGGCATCCCATATCGGGTTCTAGTCCCAGTTGCTCCTCTTCCAGTCCAGCTCTCTGCTGTGGCCTGGGAAGGCAGTGGAGGATGGCCCAAGTGCTTGGGCCCTGCACCCCATGGGAGACCAGGAGGAAGCACCTGGCTCCTGGCTTTGGATCGGCGCAGCGCCGGCCATAGTGGCCCTTTGGGGGGTGAACAAAAAAAAAAAAAAAAAAAAAGGACTATTGACAGAGGTCATGTAGATGAAACCTGGTATTCCAGTATTGGGAAAATTGGGGTCATGTGGTCCTCTCTCTCCCGTCTTCCCTCTCAGTGCAAGTGCCGCCTGTCACCCATTGCTCTGAGGACAGTTCCTCAAGAGGTAGTGTGGCTCAAGGCTGGGACCCGGCTTCTGGGCCTGGCTGCTGGGTTCACACTCAGACCTCCACTGTTGAAATTTGGGAAGTTTCTGGCCGCCTTGTGCCAGGGTCTTGAAGGTGCAATGGTGCTGCCCAGGAGGGGTCCGGGGGCAGGGGGCAGGGAGGTAGCTGGGCACTGAGAAATGCTGCGCTGCGTACGGCTGCTCACACAGAGGCCTCAGCAGGGACTGCCAGGAGCAGTTCTGTCGGCATAAGCGTCAGCAGGTGCTGTTGATGTCTTTTCCTCATGCTCCCTTGCCACTTTATCAACGCACCAATCAGCTGTCCACTCAGAATGTCTCCAGACAGACCCGTTCCTACCCCCACCTCCCACCCAGCCAAGCTGCTGTCATCTCTTCCGGGGAATTCCCCACAGCCTCTGTGCTGGTCACCCGGCTGCTAATTTATACAGAGACCAGAGGCAAGAGCACCTCTGAAGTCTCTCCAGCTCAGCCAGTGGGAACCCACGGCCCGGCCCTGCATGGCCTGGCCCACTGCCTCTCCGACCCGTGTCTTGCCACCCTCCTGCAAGCACCACATTTCAGCCACACTGGCCTCTTGACACTCCTCCCATGCGCTGAGTGGGTATGTGCCCCAGGACCTTTGCACAAATCACCCTTCCCTGGCACTGGTTACCCAGGTCTGAGCTCCAAGGTCACATCCCCGTAGAGGCCATTCTGGTGTCCCCACTCCCAGCTCAGCCTTCTCCCCAACCTGTCTTCAGTGCACTGCACACTGCGGTTTTTATTACACTTGAACACCCGGCTGGACCTTTCCTGCTGTGCCTGCCTGAGCCCAGGCCACCCCCCATTTCTCCAGGTGTATGTGATTGAGCCCAGCAGCATGGAGTTCGCCCCGTGCCAGGTGGAGGCGCGAGTGGGCCAGACCCTGGAGCTGCCCCTGAGGATCAACGGCCTGGTGCCCGGCGGGGCCAGCGAGGTGGTCACTCTGAGTGACTGCTCCCACTCGGACTTGACGGTGGAGGTGGAGAACCAGGGCGTGTTCCAGCCACTGCCAGGTGAACCTGCATTGCTGAGTGGGCGCTGGGCAGGAGGGTTGGCGCCACGGATCCCTAAGCAGAGGGCTGGGGCAGGGTGGGGGCGGGGCCTCAGCGTGGGGATGGCGTCTGTGCCCTGTCCTCCCACCAGACTCGCACGTCAGGTGCCTGTTCCAGGGCCTGGAACGCTGTAGGGCTCCGAACATGTTGGTGATGGGTGTTTGCCTGGCCACAGCCGCAGCCCCTTGGGACCAGCCTGGCCTTGTCCCGGGCACATGGAGCCGTCATCCTCTGCCCCTGTGGGGGGGTTTTGGCAGGCATGTGCTGGAGGCAGCTGGGCCAGGCCTGGGGTAAGCAGCGTGCGTGCCTGACCTCAGATTTCACCACCAGCATGGGAGGAGGAGCTGCTGCTGGGCCACGCGCCAGGAGAAGGCACCGAGGCTGCCGAGTGTCAGCCTGGGAAGGCCCCCCGGGTGCAGACCTGGGTGTGACCGACGCTGCCCCAGCTGTGGTGCCTGGGGGACGGGCTCCAAGGGTGGGGAGACGGAGAGAACGGGAGGACTGGGGGAGCTGTGGAGCAGGAGGAAGACCTGGGCGGGTGTTGGGAGGCTGAAGATGGCGTTCAGCGGGCCGGGAGGTGCCCAAGTCCATGGTGCTCGCCCGCGTGGTGCACCTGGAATGGCAGGAGCTGGCCAGGGGTGGAGCTGTGCAGGGCCTGGACCGGGGCAGAGGGAGCCAAGGGAGGTTTCTGAGCACAGCAGTGACGTGGTCCTGACCGGGTTGGGTAGCTCGATGGGCACAGGGCCGTGTGCTTGCTCTCCAGTGAGTCAGGAGAACGGGTTGATGGTTGGGTGAGGGAACGGCTAAAGATGGAAGATGTACCGGTAGACGCAGAGTGGCCGCCGGTAGCTGAGCACATGCAGGCGAGTGCTCTGGGGATGACGCTTGGCGGCGGCACTGGAGCTGAGCACACGCCCAGTGACCCTGCAGTCCCGCTCCCAGGGACACAGCCACAGACGCGGGCCCTGTGTGTCCTCCAGGAGCAAGGCTCAGCGACAGGGCAGCACTGGGGTCGCAGCCCTGACCTGGGAGCAACCCGGACGCTGGTCCACGGGAGCTGGGTAATCCCCCAACGGAGTCATCGGTAGAAAAGTAGGTGAAAGATCTACAATGTGCAGAACGTGAGGAGGCTCGCGATGTGTTTAAGAGACTTTTTACATTTACTTTTTATTGACGTGAGATGCAGAGATGGAGCTCCCTGCCACCTGTTGGTTCACTCCTGCGAGGGCACCAGGAGCTCAAACCCCAGTGTGCTGTGTGGGGAGCAGGGACCCCAGCTCCTTAAGCCATCATCGCTGCTTCCCGGGGTGCACAGTAGCAGGAGGCTGGAATCTGCAGTGGATCTGGGCTTGAACTCAGGCGCTTCAGTGTGGAATGTGGGCATCCCAAGTGGCAACTCAACTGCTAGGCAAAAAAGCCTGCCCTTCATGAGAAGTCCTGGGCTGGAAGCCAGACGTGGAAGCATGCGCTTAGTGGTTCCCTCTGCGAAAGCATCAGGAAGCAGCAGGGCAAAGCTGCCCCCTGGGGTGGGCGAGCAGAGGCCTGAGGGCTTTGCAGCTGATTCTGGGGCTGCTGGAATGCTCTGGTTCTCCTCCTCCTCCATTTATTTAAAAGGCAGGGTGTCAGGAGAGATGGAGAACGAGAGAGAGATCTTCCATGTGCTGATTCTCTCCCCGAGTGGCTACAACAGCCAGTGCTGGGCAACAGAAGCCAGGAACCTAGAGCTCCATCCTGGTCTCCCACCTGGGTGGCAGGGACTCAAGTACTTGGCCTATTGTCCACTGCCTTCTCAGGACATTAGCAGGGAGCTGGATTGGAAGTGGAGCAGCTGGGACTTGAACCAGTACTCTGATATGGAAGGCCGGAGTCCCAGGTGGTGGCTTAACCCAACTGCACCACAGCATTGGTCTCCTGTCCTTGTTCTTGTTCTAAGTACTGGACACAGGGTATGTTCAGTGTGTGGGGGAAAAAAAGTCCCTGCAGTTTGTGTGCTCCCATACTTGTGCTTTGTAGATTATGAATTAGGCTTACTGTTGTGAGACTAGACTCACTGTGAGTGTCAAGGCCGCAGTGAGAGGCCCTTGCTTGCCATGGGTCACCTGCCATGGTCAAGGTCCTGAGGGCCATTGCATTTTCCTCTCTGTGTAGGGCGGCTGCCGCCAGGACCAGAACACTGCAGTGGCATCCGGGTGCGAGCCGAGGCCCAGGGGCACACCACACTCCTCGTGAGCTACACGCATGGCCATGTGCACCTGCGAGCCAAGATCACCATTGCCGCCCACCTGCCCCTCAAGGTGAGCCGGGCCTGCCCTGGGCCCTGATGCGAAGCCTTGGTTTTTCTGGAGGCTTCATGAGAAAACCTGGCGCATTCAGGAGCACCCGGGATCAGCTCCCCCGCCCTGCAGGTTTATAGCCATAAGCAGGCGGGGGGCTAGTGGGTGCTGACACCCAGGTGGTCGCCTGCCTCACACCTGGCAGAAGCAGGGCCCCATCCCACCAGGCCGTCCTGGCAGAAGCAGCAGCATGGGCTTCACAGGTTTTCAGCAGCAGTCAGCACAGAGTGCGCTACTGGTCCCCTTCAGTGTCACCCTCCTGGGTCCCCACGGAACCACAGATTGGCAGTTCTGGGGTAGCGGAACTCTTGGCATTTGGGGGTTTAGGACACAGCCTGTGTGAGGGAGAGGGAAGGAAGGAGTTGAGCAGAGGGTCGGGGGCTCTGAGGAGCAGGTCAGCTTAGACCCCAGCCCCACAAGATAACTATAGAGAGAGCACAGTGACTTAGAAGTCATAGATGGCACCCAAGTGGAAGGAACAGATGGAGGCTGGCACAGGATGGGCGTGGGACAGCCCAGCAGGACTCTCTGATCTCTCCCTGCAGAGGGGGCGGGTGCTGGACCTTGTGCCCTGAGCATGTACACCCAGGTTCTGTGGCATTAGGACCTGGAAGGAACTGTCAGTCCTCTTTGTTCTGGGTGTTGGGTGTTGATCTGTCAAAGACTCTTGTTGTCTGCTCATGGTAACGTATGTGGCGTCTGCATGGCCCAGTGTTGTGCCTGTGGCTGACATTGGCACTGAGAACTGCAGATGGGACGACAAGACTTGTCCAGCGCAGCCCCTGCCCGTGCCGTGTCAGTGCTGAGTCACCTCCCTTTGCTCTGCACAGGCTGTGGACCCCTCCTCTGTTGCCTTGGTGACCCTGGGCTCCTCCAAGGAGATGCTGTTCCAAGGAGGTCCCAGACCCTGGGTCCTGGAGCCTTCCAAGTTCTTCCGGAACATCACCTCTGAGGACACTGACAGTATCAGCTTGGCTCTCTTTGGCCCCCCCACCTCCCGCAATTACCAGCAGCATCGAATCCTTGTGACCTGCCGGGCTTTAGGTGAACAGGTGAGTAGGCAACTACCCCAGACCCACCTTGTCCAGAGAGAGGGCTGGAACAGCATGCTCTCCAAGTGCCATTTCACTTGATCCTGAGAGACAACTGCTCTTGCTGTACCCATTTGACAGGCAGGCTCAGTGAGGTGGAGTGACTGAGTGAACACCATGCAAGCCAAGCAGGTGCAGCAGCTGGGTCCCTCCTAGCCCCAAATCCCCATAGCTTTGACAGAGCTGGTCTCAGGCTGGCCTCTTCCCTCTCTAGGCCCCTATAGCCCATGCCAAGTGTGATGCAGTCATGGCTTAAGTTCAGGGGTCACAGAGTTGAAAGCCTCCAGGATCAAATGAACATTATATGCAAATGAGACTCTAGACCTGGGTTTGATACATCTCTCTCCCTTTTTTAAAAGATTTATTTATTTATTTGAAAGAGTTATACAGAGAGAGAAAGAGAGGCAGAGAGAGAGAGGTCCTCCATCTGCTGGTTCACTCCCCAGATGACCGCAATGGCCGGAGCTGCATCTATCCAAAGCCAGGAGCCAGGAGCTTCTTCCGGGTCTCCCACAAGGGTGCCAGGGCCCAAGCACTTGGGCCATCTTCTGCTGCTTTTCCAGGCCATAGGAGAGAGCTGCATTGGAAGTGGAGCACGGCTTTACCTGCTACACCACAATGCTGGCCCCATACATCTCTTTTTAAAGACTTACTTATTTGAAGGGCAGAATGGGGTGGGGGGATGACAGGTAGGAGGCAGAGAGAGAGAGATCTGTGTACTGCCTCACTCCCCAAATGGCTGCAACAGCTAGGGCTGGGACAAGTCAAACTCCCACATGGGTCTCCTCCATGGGTGCAGGGGCCCAAGCACTTGGGCCATCTTCTGCTGCTTTCCCAGGCACATTAGCAGGGAGCTGGATGGGAAGTGGAGCAGCCAGGACTGGAACCAGCCCTCCCCTCGGAGAAGTGGGCATCCCAGGTAGCTGCACCACAGCACCCAACCATTGATATATCTTTGGGATCTCAAGAAAAGTTCAAAATCCCAACTTTTTATGTGTTTGAAGTTTCTTGATTTGTTTTTTAAGGTGAAAACTAGAAATTTTGGAGTCTGAGTGGTCAGAACAAATGCCTGTGTGACCCGAGTCACCTCTGGGGCCTTCTTGCTCACTGGAGCCCGATGGTGGGGAGGAAGCCTCCCTCTTCCCTGCCGCATGGTCAGGGAGGCCGAGGGGCGGGGGGAGCAGACCCCTGAGTCCCACAGAAGGTGTGTGAGCTGGAGGAGGCCAAAGGCACTTGGAGCTCTGAGGCCACAGCTCCTAGCCAGTGTTCCTGCCCCTTGCCCCCAGGCTTTGCTCCTTGTTGTGCCCCATTTCTTGCATATCTCACCCACACCTGCACCCTGTTCTGATAAGTGTTGCTGTGAAAGTCTGGACACCTCATTGAAGTGTCTGGGAACCTGAGATCTGCTGATAGAACCACTGGCTGTCCTCTGGGCTTGGGAAGTGCCCTGGCCAGCAGCAACCCAAGGCTCTGGATGGTGTGGGCTGGAGCAGGGGGCTCCCACCTGAGGAAATGCTTTCCCAAACAAGTGACAGGGTCTTTGTTGAGCCCCCGGGGGAGGGGGTGGGTGTCATCCTCACCCCTGTCCAGCAGAAGAGAAAACTTGAGACTCAGCTGCCATGGGAACGGGCCCACCCTCAGGGGTCTGACAGCCCTTTCTGCCTGCCAGGTCATCGCCCTCTCCGTGGGGAACAAGCCCAGCCTCACCAACCCCTTCCCCGCCGTGGAGCCAGCTGTGGTGAAGTTTGTGTGCGCTGCCCCGTCCAGGCTCACCCTCACGCCCGTGTACGCCAGCCCCCAGCTGGACCTGTCCTGTCCACTCTTGCAGCAGAACAAGCAGGTGGTGAGTGGGGCCGCTCTCGGGAGGGGGGCCGTCTCAGCTCCGTAGCCAGCCCTGCCAGGGGAGCTGCTCTGATTCCTGCTGTGCATTGAGAGGACCTGGGGCTTGGAGAGCCAGGGTGGCCATGCCAGAGCCACGGTTACGTGTGGCCGTGCCCGATGGGAATAGCTTTTTGTGTGTGCGTTTTTAAGATTTATTTATTTGAAAGTCAAAGTTACAGAGAGAGAGAGAGAAATCTTCCATCCTCTGGTTCACTCACCAAATGGCTACAAAAGCTGGGCCCGGCTACGCCAAAACCAGGAGCCAGGAGCTTCCTCCAGGTCTCCCACGTGGGTGCAGGGGCCCAAGAAGTTGGCCATCTTCTGCTGCTTTCCCAGGTGTGTTAGCAGGGAGCTGGATGGGAAGTGGAGCAGCCGGGCCTTGAACTGGTGCCCATATGGGATACCAGCGTCAGAAGCAGTGGCTTTATCCGCTCCCCGGTGATAGTGGCCCACAGAGTCTTTTCCAATTGCAGACTTGGCTGCCCGGCTCTTCTTGGCACTGGGGAGTTCATCAAAGCCTTGGTGTTGTCTGGGGCTCGAGGGAGTGCAGGTGGGGGCAGCTCAGGTTGGGGGGTGGGCAGCTGCAACCTGTACAGCTCGTTGTGGGGGAAGAGCTGTGTTTCACAGTAAATTCTGGGGGTGGGGATGCAGTTGTCTGAGGGTCATTCTGAAAGCAGGGAGCTGACGTGGGACTCGCAGAACTGAGTTCCACCCAGTTCTCAGTCCTTAGGGCATTCAAAGCCTGTCAAGGCTCAGGGATATGGGCCACCCTTCAGCCGACACTGGCCCCCAGCCCCTTGTCAGCCAAGGGCAGGGTAGTCATAGAACCCTCCTCAGAGCCAGGTCCCGTCTCAGTTCTGGAAGGTGGCGTGAGCAGGACAGGCGAGGAATCTGCCTCCCGGAGTGGACGGGGAGGCCAGGGGTCCACAGGATGGCTCAGAGGTGGCAGGTGCTATGAGGGCACGAAGCAGTGAGTGGAGGGAGGCGGCCGCTGGTGCCAGCACCACTGGGAGAAGGGAGTATGTACAAGTCAGGTCCAAGGGTCAGGAGGGCTCAGCCTTGAAGAGCTGTGGAGCAGCACGAGCAAAGGTCCTGAGGCCAGACCCAGGTCTCAGCCGTCCCTGCTGCTCACACAGTGTCATGCACTGTTGTGCCTAGTTTGTCCTGCACGGCCACCATGTGTGACACCAGGGCCATCACACACTCCCTCACAAGACTCAGAAGTGGGCACAGTAAAAAGCAGAACCCTGCCCCGATCAGGCCTGACTCATTGCCTTCTTGTGGATTTCCTGGAGCCGTCCGTGGGGTTGGAATCCTTGTGATTGTCCTCTCCAAAGCCGTGCACGTTGGCCCCTGCTACCTGGACAGCAGGCTTTGGGAGTGAGGTCTCCCCTCTGCCCATGCTGGGTGAAGGACAGCGCTGTTTGATCAGAGCTTTCCTCTGGAGTGCGGGGAGCATGGGGAGAGCCCCGCCGTCCTGCTGGGTGCCGTGCAGTTGTTCCAGTGATCCGTGGGTCGGATTCTGCCTCCCTCGGACTTTCCTGGTCCCTTGGGCTGAGGAATCCTCCGTGGACTGGCACACATGCTGCCCATCTGCTCTGGCACTGGTCCTGTACCTGCCCTGGAGACTCTCTGCATCAGCCATGGGGCACTTCTCCCCCAGAGCCCGACCTGGCTGGGTGCAGGACGCTCACGCTTCCTCCCTCGGCAGGTGAGGGGGACCTGGCTGAGAGCCTGGTGCCCTGAGGCCAGTGTTCACCGTGGCTCAGGCCTGGGTGTGGGTGCACGGAGCAGGCCACCTTCTTTTCCAGGGTGCCAGTCGGTGTGTTCAGGAAAACTGTTTCTTCCTGCCCGAGCAGTCTGCTGAGGTGGAAGCTCTGTGCGACTTCAGCCCTCATGGGAAATCTGGTTCCTCGTGGGCTGTGGAAGTCCACCCTTTATGAAGCCAGGAACTGGTGGCTCCCGCCACAGGTCAGCCCTGGGGGGCCAGCCATCTGGGCCCGAGGCCCACCCTGCCTTGTAAGCAATGGTGATGGCAGTGGGCACACCTCTTTTGAGTTGAGGCTGGGGATAGATGTGGTCGCCTGCACACCAGAGTAGAACCTGTTACTCTTCAAGCTGTCTTCTGCTTGAAATTTGTGCGTGGCTTCCGTTCACCCTCAGTGAAAGACCCGAGTCCCTTCTGTGCCAGCTGGGCTCCATGGCCATGACTCCAGCCCGCATTCCCTCCTTCTCACCATGTCTGCGTGGACATCTTGTCTTTGACTAGGGCCCTCCTCCAGTCTGGGACCTGCTACTCCCTGTTGCCTGAGCACTGGCCCCTGTGCTGGCCCCTGCTTCCCTCCCTGCCTTGTTACTTCTTGACTGCGACACTCCCTTCTCAGAGTGTCGCTCCCCCTCTTCATGGAGGAACGACACTAAACCCTGCCTAGGCTTCATATCCGAGTCACGGCACCATTATGTCGCTCCCCCTCTTCGTGGAGGAACGACACAAGACCCTGCGCTGTTCTTTTGTCTGCTCGGCCCTCCCCGGGTTTGCTGCTGGTTCTTCCCGGGTTGGCTGCCGTCCCTTCCACCTCCGTGGAAGGGCGGTTCCCCCTGGCCACTTTCCCCACTTCCGCAGGGGAGTGGCACACCGCCGGCCGGCTCTCTCGCGGGCTGCACAGGTGTTCCCCTTAGATGTTCCTGGTGCATGCTGTCTTTCTCCTCCTTTATAGTCCTCTTCCACCAATCCCAACTCTGCTACCCACACGCCGAGTACGCTGCTCTCCTCCAATCAGGAGCAAGTCCTACAGTTTATTGGCTGAACTGGAGGCAGCTGTGTAGAAGCTGTTTTCTCCTCTCCCAGCGCCATATTGTGGGAGAGCAGATGCATAGAATAAGTCTTAATTCCAGTAACAGTATAGTCCGAGTTGCTCCCCACATCAGAGGGGCCGTGTCTGCCCTCAACTTCTGTCTGGAGTTTTGCCCTTTGCCGGTGTGCCACGTTCCTACTGCCTCAGCGCTCTGTGCTCTCGCTGCAGGGCTGGCTGGGTTAGCTTCTTCCGTGTGATTCTCCAGAATCAAGCTGTGCCTGTGTCCCTGTTGTCTGCTGCCCTTGGCTCTCAGACACACGAGTCTGGGGAGGCCACTGCTGCTCCAGGACGGGAGCTGGGCTAGATGGGCTGACCTGGGGAGCAGGTGCCCCTGGCTGCTGGACCTTCTCATTTTCAGAGAAATAATCCAGATTTTTGCGCATCTGCCTTGTCCATACCTAGCTGTGAACTGTGAGCTCCGTTCAGGGCCAGGCCGAGCTCGGACTCTCTGCCGGCCCTTGCCCAGTGCTCCTGGCTGAGCCCAGGGTTGTCACTTTGGACTGTAAGCTGACAGTCTGGCTGCTAAGGGCTGCTTGGAATTGGTGTAGATGTGTGTTGCAGATGTCACCAGGAAATCATGGATCTTCAACCCCAGGATCACTGTGCGATCCATCAAGCCCTCAGGGTCCTGAGCTGTTGGCCCAGCTGCTCAGGCATGGCCCCTGCGATTTATTTGCAGTCTCATTAGGGGACCTGGAAAGAGGTATGTCCCTGTGCTGCCTCCTGGGTGCAGCATCAATTTCATTTTACACGTCCCTAATCCAGAAGCCAACCAAGATGTGTTTGCTGGGTAAATTTATTAACAAGCTGTGATGCCAGAGCAGAGCCGCTGCCAGAGTGATGAAGTAGGGCCAGACTCCGGCCTGACCCTGGTCCTCCACACAGGTCATCCAGGTCTGGCTCACTGTGGCTTGGTCCAGGTTCCTGCCAGGACACTGAAGAGCCAGGGCCAGGATGGAGCTGCTCCCTGGCCCGGGCACTGAGAAGGGGCTGCGGGTGTTGGGGGACGTCCTTGGGCTTGACCGAGCAGCTGCGTCTCACCCCTGAACCCGCGTGACCTTGGCCAGATTGTGGAATATCTGAGCCCAGCCCTGTCTGTAAGGCGTCGTTGTTGCACCGACCCCCTGGAAGGGTCTGGGCAGCCTTTGATGGCTCACCACTGAACTGCTGTCCTTCCCTGGGACAGCGCAGGTTTCCCACCCAGGGGTGTGTCCAGGGGACTAGACAGGGCATCTAGCATCTAGGTCCCTGCAATCACTGCTGCCACTCACCGCTCCCACCCTGAGCCCCAACTGCCACAAAAGCCTCTGCGTGCCTGGGGACTGCTGTGGCTGTGTGGGTCACGTCAGGACAGCCCTGATCCCAGGGACATGCACGCAATGCAGGTTCTCCTGCGTGGGCCACTCCTGCTTCGCAGGCTGCCTGGGGTCCCTGCTTCCTGTCCTTGTCGGCCTTATCCCACGGCTTAGACTCGACGGCTCTCCCGGGAGCTGTGGAGACAGAGTGTGTAGACCCGATCCGGCATTCAGACTCCCTGTGGAGTGTTCCCAGGTGACTTGTCACCTCTCCCTGGCCAAAACATGTGATGTGGTTGCTCCTAACCCGAAGCGAGGGTTGGAGGAGGACATTCCCCCCAGCTGGACTCACGCTGGCCAGGGAATCAGACCCATCTGTGTGCCACGTGGTGGCCCACGTTGCACTCCTCAAGCGCTGATGGCTACAAGCCTCTCTGAGGTGACTTCACATGACCCCACCTGAACAAACCCTTGGAGATGGGTTCCCTTGTGCTTCTGGGTCACAGCTGGAGACACAGGCTCAGGGCACTTGGTAACTTGCACAAACAGTAAGGGGTAGGGCTGGGGTCCAGTCGAAGCTGTGGGATCCTGTTGCCTCCCCTGTCGTCCATGCCATTTGCTCAAGGAGAGAAGGGATAGACACAGCAGTGATGAGGCTGGGATTCAGCCTGGGGCCTGAGGGGAGACTGTTCCGGGGAAACTCAGGATTTGCGCACAAGACTTGCATGCCCCTCCCTAGCCCTCCCTCGTTTCCTCCCCTGACCTCTGCCTGCTCATCCTTAACACAGGGATGGCCTCTCTCCCGGCTCACTGCTTCTGCAGGGTGAGGTGAGAACTTGGAGCTTTGTGAACCCTGTGGTTCATACCCTTATTAAGCCACCAGGGGAGTGTCCTGGAGGCACTGAGTGTGCCTGGGGTGGAGGACAGTGAGGGCAGAGTGGGCAGCAGGTGAGGTGGGTGCTCCTGCCGTTGTAGGGCGCATCACAGCATCCTGACACCCTTCTAGATGCCAGCTGCGCCACCTGCCAGTGCTGCTGGGGGTGGCAGGGGTGCTCATGTCCATTGGGAACCACAGGCTGGAGCCAGAGCCAGGATGGACAGGGCTGTGGGGCACCTTGGTGTTCAGCAGTCATGACTCATCCCCACTTACTCACAGGGTCCCCAGGAGGCCACAAGGCAGCCTGCCCTCTTTAGAATGCACCGTGTGGTCGGCAGTGGCCAGGCCCAGCGCAGGCCATGGCTGTGGTGTCTGACCTTGGGCTCTCACAGGTGCCGGTCTCCAGCCACCGCAACCCCCTGCTGGACCTGGCTGCCTACGACCAGCAGGGCCGCCGATTCGACAACTTCAGTTCTCTGAGCATCCAGTGGGAGTCCACCCGGCCGTGGCTGGCCAGCATCGAATTTGACCTGCCTATGCAGCTGGTGTCCCAGGATGATGGGAGCGGACAGAAGAAGCTGCAGGGTGAGCCGGGGAAGGGGCCGAGGGCCTTGCGCAGAGTGGCAGGTGTCATGAATCCCCAGTGGGTGAGTGTGGGCTGGTGCCTGGGGGGAGCTCATTACTCTGGAACGCCCCTCCACCACAGCTGTGCCAGTGTGCCGTGTGCTTACCTGCTACTTTATCCTGCACTGCGTGAGGCAGGAGTCAGAGGCTCCCGATGCAGCAGGGCAGCCCGCAGCCCCAAGGGCTCCACGGCCTGGCTGCTGTTCTCTGGACCAGGTCACAAACCCTCGACAACCGAGACTGGAGGCGTCTCCCCCCTGCGCACCAGCCACTCTGCGGCACTTTGCTGAGGGCTGCACAGGGCTGCTCAGGGCCTGGGAACTCCTGGGCTGCATGGTATCTGCAAATTCAGTTCTCGGTTTCTGGATTGGAAACTGCAGATCGGAAGGGGGTATGGTGCCCTAGGGGACAGACTCCTAGCCTCCCTTCCCCTCTTCCTCCAAGCAGGTTTGCAGGCTGTTGTGGTTCACCAGGCTTCCGGAACCACCACCATTTCGGCCACCGCAGCTGGCTACCAGCAGTCCCACCTCAACGCAGCCAGAGCGAAGCAGCCGGTACCTCCTAGGGCCTCAGGGGGTGGCAGGGCCGCCAGCCTGGCCAGAAGGGCTCTTGCTTCCCATGGGACCTTGGGCCTCTGTCCCTACTCCACTGCGCCCCCTGGGTGTGCGCTCCTGGGTTATTGTGCCCCCTCCCTCACGCCCTCTCGCGGGCTCCCAGGGATCCCACAGAAAGCCCAACTGGCTGTGCCACTTCCGGGCTCCAGCGCACACCTTCAGGAGCCACCTCACTCAGAGCTCCTGCACAGCCTCTCCTCCCCCTCACCCTGTGTGCTCAACGTGTTTCCCACTGTCGTGCCTGGCAACTTGCAGAGCCCACTGCCTGAGAGGCCACCTCTGCCTGTCCTCCATCCAGTATCCAGCTGTTTTTAGGCTACTGCAGTGCCACTCCCTGTGGGAGCACCTGGAACCCTGGGCACAGAGCAGCTGCTCCTGCCCCGTCTCAGAGCCCCTCTGTCTCCCACACTCATGGTGTCAAAGACCACAGCACACACACACACAGGCACACGGGCTGCTGTATGCACAAGGTCACTGCCTGCTGGCCCAGCAGAGACATAGCTGGTCAGGAGGCAAGTGGGTACACACCCTGTCCCTGGCTGCTTCATCTCGTCTATGTTCTCACTGGCTTATGAGTAGCCTCTGGACTTCCTTGCTGGGGCCTCCAGGGCCTGGGAATATAGGATGTTGGCCTCGGGGGCTGCTGTGCCCTGTGGGCTTCCCTCTGTGTTGCTATTGCCCAGGGCTTCCATCCCTGAGCTTCTGCTCACCTGAGAGCTGCTCTCCCTGTTGTTCTCCACCCTCCTGCCAGTAACCCGTCCCCGTGTGACCCGCCCACCCACCATCCTCCCGTCACCAGCTTGCCCTTTCTTTTCCTTGCATCTGCGTAGTCTCCCCGAGGACACTTGTACCCCCATGGTGCCTGCTGCAGAGCCCCGCAGTTTCCCTGCAGTGACAGGAGAAGGAAGCGGGGGTAGGTCACTCTGTGCACCGCACAAGGGAACAAGAACTGGCCCTATCTTCTGGGGCCAGCTGTGAAGACGCCCTGGGGCTCCTCCCCACTCCCCGATGTCACTGCGCAAGTCTCCAACGTTAGCACCTGCTGCGGGTGCTGCAGCTGCCTGTCTGCTTGCAGGCCTGGAAGGTCTGGGTGGGGGTGGGGTGGGGTGGCTCAGCTCCAGATGGACGCCAGTGACCCCCTCCTGTCCTGCAGCTGGGGAGGCTGCAGCTTGCCTCCTGGGTAAGCAGGCCTCGGGGGTGGTGGCTGTGCAGCTGGGCTCAGGAGCACTGTGTGCGTGTGTGTGTGTGTGTGTGTGTGTGTTCCTAAAAAGATTTATTTACTTATTTAGAAGGCAGAGTTACAGAGAGGCAGAGGCAGAGAGAGAGAGAGGTCTTCTATCCCCTGGTTCAATCCCCAGATGGTTGCAACGGCCAAAGCTGGGCTGATCCAAAGCCAGGAGCCTGGAGCTTCTTCCAAGTCTCCCATGCGAATGCAGGTTTCCAAGCACTTGGGCCATCTTCCACTGCTTTCCCAGGCCACAGCAGAGAACTGGACTGAAATGAAGCAGCTAGGACTTGAACTGGTGCCCATATTGGATGCCAGTGCTGCAGGCGGCAGCCCTACCTGCTACACCATAGCCTGGTGGTTTAATTGGGCCTGGTGTCCCAGGTATCTTGCTCTTCCTGAGAGGCAGGCCTCCTGGACCTGACGGCCTTGGCCTTGTGCCCTCAGGATGACCCTCCTGTGCCCGTGTCGGCCTCTCTGGAGCTCATTCTGGTGGAGGACGTGAGAGTGAGCCCAGAAGACGTGACCATCTACAACCACCCTCAAGTCCAGGTACAGCCCTTGCATGGCTACCTCCTGCAGAGGCTCCGCTTGCCCTTCCACATGCAGCCCAGTCCTCTGCCTACGTCTCTCTCCCGCAGGCCGAGCTGCACATCCGAGAAGGCTCCGGTTACTTCTTCCTCAACACGAGCGCCGCCAACATCGTGGAGGTGACCTACCAGGAGGCGGGGGCCGTCGCCACGGTGAGCCTGAGCCCCACCCCATGTGGCTTGTGGGTTAATTATTTCCAAGCTGGCACTTAATCACATTCACTTTTGTTGGCGAGGGCTTTGGATTCCCTGATTCTGTCCAAAATGTCCTGTGTCCTGTGCTGTGGTCTGTAGTGGGTCCCCAGCACCCGGCCGCCTGCCCGCCCGCACCACTTAGTTAGCTAACCGTGCCTCCCATCAGTCTTCTAATGAAGAGGCAAGTAGGACTTCACGAGAGCCCAGCACCAGCCACGCAGTAGACCACCAGTAGGAGAGGGGTCAGCTCCTCCATTTCTCCAATTCTCTCTTGACCTTCTCCCTGCTCTCCTGAGTAGTGACATAACCGAACCCGTGGTCCGGAGAGCGAGCCGCCTGCTGGCTGCGGTTCTGTTCTCTTCCTGCCTTTGGTTTTCTCAGGGTGCCGTGTAGGCTGGCTGATTATTTTGTATGTAGTTGTTTGTACTTTAGCCATTTTCTTCTAAGAGCAATTGAATTGTTTAAAACTTTTTTTAGAAAAGTATTTTCATCGCTTCTTGGCCTTTTTGGCTAAGGTCAAGTGTAGAAGAAGATTTCTTTATTTACTTGAAAGGTAGAGTTACAGTGAGAGAAGAGAGTGAGCTTCCATCTTGCTGCTTCACTCCCCAAATGGCTGCAATGGCTGGGGCGGGGCTGGTCCAGCACGAAGCTGGCAGCCAGGAGCTTTTTCCAGATCTTCCACATCGGCTCAGGGGCCCAAGCACTTGGGCACAGGAAGCTGGATTGGAAGTGGAGCAGCGGGACTCGAACCAGCACCCATATGGGATGCCAGCATCACAGGCAGCGGCATAAGCCACTATGCCGTAATCTGACCCCTAAAACTTTTTTTTTTTAAATAGATGGCAAAGTACAAAATAAAAAAGTACAAACAAACGATATTATCTTAAATGTCTGCACATCTGCATGACGGATGCCCTGGGTTTGGCTGTGGTCTGAGAGGCCCCTGAAGATTCCTGTGCTGGAAACTCGGTCCCCAGTGTGACAGGCTGGGATAGAGGAACTATTGAGGGGTGCAGCTTAGGGCACGGGAGCCCTTGGAACAGACTCATGCCAGTCATGGGAGTGGGTTGGTTCCCTTGATAATGGGTTGTCATAGAGTTCCGTTTCTCTGGCTTTTTGCACGCACTGACTGTCCTAACACAGGGATCGCAGAATTGAATTGCCCATAGGTTGGGACAGGTGCGGACTAAGGGATGGAAATGCATCGAGTGTGAGAAATAAACCTGGAGACACTTTGCTTCCGTGGTGGGTAGCAGGGAGTAGTGGGGGTTTGGGCAAACTAGAGAGGCTGGTGGGAGCCTGTGTCCGGGGCAGCCACTGTGTCCTCTGGCGGGCTTCTGTTGTGATCTTCACAACACCTTTATTGAGGTGTTATTTGCTACCATGCAATTAACCCATTTACACATACAGTTTGGTGGGTTTTTGTAGATTCACAGGTGGATGCAGCCATTATCCCAAAAATGAATTCAGGCAATGTAACCGTCACCTTCCTGTTGTCGCACACACACTCATATGCACCCTGTCCCAGCGTTCAGCAGTCACTGACGTCTCTGTAGATATGTCTGCCGTGGCCATAAATGGGATCATGCAGCGAGAGGTCTTCAGTGGCAGGCCTCAGTCCCCGAGTGTGGTGTTTCTGAGGCCCATTGTGTTGGGCCTGTCTTCCTCATTTCTTTTTACGGTCAAAAATATTCCACTATCTGCACGTGCTGCGTTTTGTTCATTCACCCACCCGTAGTCCTTTCGGTTATTAACCAGTAATGCTGCCGTGAGCATTGGTTCTGAGCTTTCATACAGACGGGTGTTCTCATTTCTGCTGGGTGTGTACACAGGCTGGGATTGCTGGGGTCCTGATTGTGTCACTGAGGGTCTGCCAGACCGTTTCCATAGGAGGCTGCAGAGCGTGGGGGTTCCAGTGTTCCCACGTCCTCGGCAACACTCACTCTCAGAGTGTTTCATTCTAGCCAGCCTACTGGGTGTAAGTGGGGTTTCAGTGTGGTGTTGCTTCGCATTTCCTGGGTCGCCAATGGTGTTGAGCCTCTTGTCATGTGCCTAGTGGCCATTTGTATGTCTTCTTTGAACAGATACCTCTTCAGATCCTTTGCCCATTGTTTTCCTCTTTTTAAGAACTTGTGGAAGTTTGTTGTATTATTCTAGGTGCAAGTCTTATCAGATGTAGTTTGTAGAGGTTTTCTCTGACTCTGGTTTGTCTTTTTACCTTCTTGATAGAATCCTTTCAAGCACACACGTTTTGAACTTTCATGAAGTGCAATGCGTCTGTTCTGTAATTGCTTGTGGCTGTTTCTTTATTTGCAAGGAGAGAGAGCCAGAGGAAGAGCTGCCATCCGCTGGCTTACTCCTCCAGTGCCTGCCACAGCCGTGGCTGGGCCAGGCCCAGAGGCAGGAATCCAGACACACACAGTCCAGGTCCTCCAGTGGGGGTAGCAGGAACACAATGACTTGAGCCATCACCGCTGCCTTCCAGGGTCTGCATTAGCAGGAGGCTGGAGTCAAGAGCAGGAATGACAGACCCAGCCTCTGTGATGGGGGATGCAGGTATTGTAACTCAGACTGCACCTGCCCTCTAGCTCATGGTTTTTTTTATTTTATTTTATTTTTTTAACTTATTTGAAAATCACAAATGGAGAGAGAGAGAGAGAGAGATCTTCCATCTGCTGGTTCACTCCCCAAATAGCCACAATGGCTGGAACCAGGCCAGGCCAAAGCCAGGAGCCAGGAGCTTCTTCTGGGTCTCCCACATGGGTTCAGGGGCCTAAGAACTTGACCATCTTCCACTGCTTCCTTAGGTGCCTTAGCAGGGAGATGGATCAGAAGTGGAACAGCTGGGACTTGAGCCAGCACCCTTATGGGATGCCCACGCTGCAGGCAGTGTCACCTATGCCACAGCCCTGGCCCAGGCTCTTGTTTTTTATATCATATCTAAGAAACTCTTGCAAATCTGAGGTGATGATTTATCCTGTTTTTATTTAAGAATTTTAAAATTTTAGCTCGTATTTTTTTTTTGTCTTTGGTCCATTTTGGGCTAATTTTTATTTATGCTGTGAGGTAGGAGTCCAGTTCATTCTTTTGGGTGTGGCTATAGCTTGTCCCAGCGCCATTTGTCATAAAGGTTATTCTTTGAGCCTTGAGTGATCTTGACACCTATAACCAGTTGACCATGTTGGGTATATTTCTAAGATCCTCAGTTCTGTGCTGTTGACCTATGCGTCTGTCCTTGTGTCAGTGCCACAGGGTCTTATCATTTCTTTGTGGTGAGTTTTAAAGCCGGGAAGTATGTGCCCTCAACTGTTTGTCTTTTCAATGTTATTTTGTCTGTCATGGGTTCCTTTCAATTTCTTATGAATTTTAGCATCAACTTGTCGAGAATTTTTGTTGTTGCTTTCATATGAAAGGCAAGAGAGACAGAAATAAACAGATCTCTTTCGTTCACGGGTTGACCCTTCAAATGCCTGCAGCAGCCAGGGCTGGGCCAGACTGAAGCCAGGAGCCTGGAACTCAATCTGGGTCTCCCACCTACACAGGTGGCAGGGACATTAGTGCTTGAGCCATTGCCTGTTGCCTTCAAAGAGTATGTGTTAGCAGGAAGCTGGATCAGCACTGGGGGAGCTGGGATTGTAACCAGGCAGTCCAGTGTGGGATGTAACATGTCCCAAACAGTGTCTTAACTGCTACACCAAAAGCCGACTCCAGCTTGTCAGTTTCTACAAAGCCGTCAGCTAGATAGAGATTGCACCAAATCCGTGATGAATTTGGGAAGTACTGGCTCTCTTACCAGTATTGTCTGTCCTCTATGAATGTACGATGTTTCTATTTATTTCGATCTTTTTAAATGTCTTTGGTTATTTTGTAGTTTTCAGGATATAAGTTTTACGCTTAAAAATTAAAAGCTATTTGAAAGTCAGAGAGGATGGGAGAGACAGATCACCCACCTGCTGGATCACTCCCGAAATGCCCAGGAGCTGGGAACTCCATCCAGGTCTCCCATGCGGGTGGCAGGAACCTGACTGCCATACTGCTGCCTGCCAGGGCCTGCATTGGCAGAAAGCGGGAATCGGGAGCGGAGCCACGACGTGAACCCAGGGACCCAGTGGGACATGCGGCCATCTTAAGTGACATTTTAACCACTGCCTCAAACACCTGCCCTTAGTTTTACACTTTTGTTAAATTTGTTTCCCAGTGTTTTATCCTTTTTTATGCTGTTGTACTTGGAGTTGTTCTCTGAACTTCATTTAACTAATGTTCATACAGGTGTCTGTGTCTACAGTCTGTTTTTGTGTGTTGATACTGTATCCTGCAGCTTCGCTTAACTCATTTATTTGCTTTCTAGTGGGTTCCTTAGGCTTCTCCACATACGAGATCACGGCATCTGTGAACAGAGGTAGTTTGATTTCTTCCCTTCCAGTTGGGATCTCCTTTCTTTCTTTCCTTGCTTGCTTGCTTGCCCTGGCTCGACTCCCTGGTACACTTGAGTAGGAGTGGCAAGGACCATCAGCCCTGCTTGTTCCTGATCATAAGACTTCACCACCACAGGCTCCCTCACGGATGCCCTTTCTCGGGCTGAGGAAGTCCTTGCCTAGTCCTGTTTTGGTGTGCCCGTTTAATCAAAAGGGATCCTGGGTTCGGCAGATGCTTTTTGTGTGTTTCTTGAAATGTGCTTGTGGTCTTTTTTATTTTTGTTGCTGTGATATGTTACATTAGTTGATTTTGAGTTGTTAAATCGACCTTGCATTTCTGGTCCTAGTTGGTCACGATGTGTAATTCTTTCATTAACTAGTTGGATTCAGTTTGATAGGTTTTTTTTTGATGTTGCTGTTTAGAATTTTTATGTTCGTACTTAATAAAAGATTGATTCCCAGCGTTCTTGGGTTGCCTTTGTCTGGTTTGCGTATCAGATTAATATTGACCTCACAGGAGATGTCCTTCTATTTTGGGAATAGTTTGTGTAGAACTGGTAGCAATTATTCTTAAAAACTTGCTCGAATTAACCAGTGAACTCATACAGATGTAAGCCTTTCTCTGTGGGACTTTGATACAAAATCAATCTCTTTAACTGTTCTAGGTCTATTCAGATTATACATTTCTGTTTAGTCAATTTTGGTAATTTTTGGCTCTCCGGGAATTTGTATATTTCCCTTAAATTGTCTAGTTTCTTGGCATACAATTTTGATAGTATTCTCTAAGAATTTTGATTATTTCTGTTGGTTCGTTTGTAACTTCCTCTTTTTCCTTTTTGAGTTTAGTAAATTGAGCCATCTGTATTATTTGGTAAGCCTAGCTAATGGTTTGTCTGTTTTGTAAATTTTTTCAAAAAACCAACTTCAGTTTCTTTGATTTTTCTCTATTGTTTTCATTCTCCTTTATTAATATCAACTCTATTTACAAGTATTTCATTTCTTTTTGTTTCATGTTTAGTTTGCTCTTTTTCCAGTTCTTATGTGGAGGCTTATTAGTTTGAAATCTCATTTAGTTTTAAAGATTTATTTATTTGAAAAGGTTACAGAGAGGTAGAGTCAGAGAGAGAGAGATCATCCATGTGACGGTTTACTCCCAAATGGCTGCCACAGCTAAGGCTGGGCCAGGCTGAAGCCAGGAGCTTCTTTCAAAGTCTTCATGTGGTGCAGGGGCCCAGGTACCTGGCCATCCTCCACTGCCCTCCAGGCACATCAGCAGGGAGCAGGATTGGAAGTGGAGCAGCTGGGACTCCCACTGGCCCCCATATGGGATGCTGTCACTGCGGATGGTGGCTTAACCAACTAGGCCACAGTGCCAGCCCCTGAAATCTCACTTTTTAATGGAGCTGGTTACTACTGTGTGTTTTCCTTTATCACTGCTTTAGCTGCATCTCTTTTGTGTTCCTTTGTTTGTCAAAGTTTTCACTTATCTCTGATGATTTTCTAGATTCCTTTTGGATTTTTTCCTTGCCTATTAGATCTTTAGAGATGTGTTGTTTAATTTGCACAGTTATTTATTTTATAAATTTTGTTCTAATATCATTCTCTCTTTTTACATTTTTTTTTAAAATTTATTTATTTATTTGAAAGTCTTGAATTATACCGAGAGAAGGAGAGACAAAGAGAGAGAGAGAGAGAGAGAGAGAGAGAGGTCTTCCATCTGCTAGTTCTCTCTCTGATTGGATGCAACGGCTGGAGCTTCGCCGATCCGAAGCCAGGAGCCAGGAGTGTCTTCCGGGTCTCCCATGTGGGTTCAGGGACCTAAGGACTTGGGCCATCCTCCACCGCTTTCCCAGGCCATACCAGAGAGCTGGATCAGAAGTGGAGCAGCCAGGACTTGAACTGGTGCCCATATGGGATGCTGGCACTGCAGGCAGTGGCTTCACCTGCTCCGCCACAGTGCTGGCCCCTAATTTCATTCTCTTGTGGTCTGAGAACATACTTTGTATGATTTCTAGCCTTTTATATTTGTATGCTCTAGAACCTACAGTATCCTGTAGAGTGTTCCACATTCACTTGCGGAGAAGAGAGGTTTCTCTTACTGTCTTGTATGATTTGTTGGGTGCAGTTTTTTAAAGCTGTATAATGGGTCTGGGTGGTTTATAGTGTTGTTCAAGTCCCCTGTTTCCTTGTCATTCTTCTGCCCAGGTGTTTTACCGCTACTGGAAGGGGTGCTGCCACTCCCGTCATTTCTGCAGCCAATTGTCTCGTCTCCTCTGGTGTGCTTAGGCCTGTGCTCCCTTAACTGTCACAGACACAGGACAGTCAGACCGGGGATGAGCCCAAGCCAGAGCTTCCATCCGCCCCACGGGCTGGGGCTGAACGGAGGAGGGAGCCCTACATTTCGGTTGCACCTGCCTGGCGCCAAGCCTCGTGACTTGCAGCATTCTCGAGTCTAACACCTGCTCCTCCTAGGAGAGTGTCCCCAGGCTGGGAGCTGGGCGGAGCAGCCCTGTGGTTTCGGGTGTTGTGGCCCTGAGTGGAGCCTGCCTCTTGGTAAGCTAGGAGAGGCAGGAGAGCAGTAGTCATATTTTAGATGTTGCAGACTCCTGTAGTTCTTCATGAGTTCAAATTGATTTTTCTGAATAGCTGTTTATCCACTTCCTCTATGACCTTAGAATTGTTTCCAGAGATTTGAAGTGTGTGTGTGTGTGTGTGTGTGTGTGTGGTGATTTCCACCAGTTTTCCAGGGGACAGGGCGTATGGGCAAGAAACCCTCACAATCATCATGCCAGTACTGCAACCTCTCAGTGTAGCGGCGTGGGCTTTGTGTGGCAAGATCTCCACATTTCCCGGGAGAAGACAGAAATCTCTATTTTTGTGTGTGAAACAGCCTCATTTGTTAAAACTGGTTAATTTTGGTTTTCCGTTGTGTGTTGTATGGGTTTTGGTTTTTACAGTCCTCTACCCTTCACCTTGACCTCCAGCCTGCTGGTGCTTTCTCAGGGGTGACCCTCAGTGAAGGGTAAGGGGGTTGCTCTTTCCTGGTCTTCAGAGAGGCAGAGTCCCAGGTGTCAGGACCTCCCCGCTCCCACCCCAGGTTGTCTCTGAGCAGCAAAGCGAGAGAACACATCTCCTGGGACGCGGAGCCCTCGGTGCCGTTGCTGGGAGGCTGTGACGCGGGCTCTCATCAGAGAAGGCCTGATTTTCCAGCCAGCCCTCCTGGCACCAGAGGGGGCGTTCCTTGTCAAACTCTCGATGTTGAAAGAAAGATCTTAAATCATCTGTAATTCTGACTGCTTGAAATGTGCCTCATTGTGGATTACTTCTAGAGGCTAAAAATAACTTCCCCGTCATCAAGACGAGGGGACTTCCAGTTCGGGGAGATGTTTGCAGGGCCATCGCCTCCTGCGTACCCTGGTACTCTGATTACCTTGCACCTGGCACGTGAATTAAGAGCTGAGGGTGCACCTGTGGCCAGTGAGAGGCCTTCCATGCAGGGCCCTGAGCTCCTAAGAGCTGGCTCTGCAGGCATTGAGCAGCCTGTCTCTGGAGACATTCAGGTGTAAGCGGAGTCATTTGTCTGAAGACCCAAGGTGGGATTCCAGCATCAGAGCGGAGTTCTCCCAAGGAGGATGCTGTCATTCAAAGACCACCTCTGCACAGTCCTCACTGAGTTGGGAATGAGTGCCCTCATGGCACAGACAGGCACAGGAGAGCTGCAGCAATTCTCTGGATGGTGTGCTGGCTGCTGCCCTGTCCACGTCTCATCCCACACCTGGGCTCATTGACTGGGACTTGACCTGAGGACGGTCTGGCATGATGTGAGGTGATATCTGTGTAACAAGGCCCCTGGGAATTGCCGCTGCCTCGGAAGGGCCTGTGGACACCCTGAGCGTGGCGTCCTCTGCTGCCTCTGCTCTGGAGCTGGTGCCAGGGACCACTGCGACTCCAAGTGGAAACCGGATCCTGGCCCCCGGTCCTGCTCAGTGCCTGCAGGGGGGTGAAATTGCTCACGGAGTATGGAGTGTGAGCCAGCCGGGCCACCCCTTCGTCCCTTCTGGTGGCAGCTTCTCGGGGACATTCACACATTTCTCTGCATTTTCCAGCTGCTAATTAGTGGCATTCTCATTTCCCTTAATCACCGCGACGAGAAAGCCCAGAGCTGCTCTTCAATTAGCGGGTAGGAAGTGTTGCTTTCTTGCCTACTGATGCGCGTCTGCGCTGCAGGAATGGCTCCTGGGTGTGTGTGTGGCTTCCGGCGCCCCAGGGAGGGGAGTCTGGAGCTCCCCCAGCAGGCTCCCGGGGAGGCACCAATGCCCACACGATGTGCCCCCCAAGTGTGGGGCTGTGATTAATTCTGCTCACCCCCCACTTCCCCCCGAGACTGTACAGGGGCCTTTGTTTCATCTTTGGCTGGTTTGCACCTAGGAGCATTTACCTGATTTAAACTTTGAGTTCTTTTCTTCTCAGCCGCTCTTTACATTTCAAAATAAGTCTTCCCAGCAGAGCCGATGCAGTTACAAGAGCAGGGACGGGCCCCGCTGCGTGGAGCACTTGGAACTTCTCATTCAGCAGTGCTCTGCGTGGCAGAGGTGGGGCAGGCACTGTGCTAGGCGCAGAGGGCTTGCTGGTGACAAGGTGCAAGGGGATGGTTGCGCTCTCAGGAGCCGCCAAGGCGTTACTCTGTCTGTCTTTGGTCCTGCACATAGTGGCTATCAGAGCCAGGGCACATCCATGGAGGCAAGGCAGGGCTCACGTGCAGGTCCCGCTGTGAGGCTGACCCTGCCCTGTGGACAGTGGGACCTGTCTCAAGCCCAGAACCCTTTTCCATGTCTGTGATTTTTCTCATGGGCTAGGACAACAGGTGATGGGGCCATTGTCCCTTGTGCAGCTGGCCTTGGTCCCCAACGTGACACCGACAGGCGCAGCTGGAAGCGGACGCTGATGGCTGCAGTAACGTTCGGAGATGTTGGTAGGGTCCCTACTCCCTGATGGACAGCAGCTGTTGGGAGAATTCTGAAGCATGATCAGTGTTGTGGGGCTCGACTGATGGGCCTGGCGGGCACCAGGAGGTATTGCAGTTTTTCAGTGAGCCATAATGCACTCCGGGGCTTGTGCCTGCCCACAGCCTCAGCTGGCCCCTTCACCACCTCAGGACTGGAATGCCTGGGCAAGAGGTGTTGAGCACAGCCATTGAGATGTGTGCATCATTACACATCAGAGTGCCTGGGGTCAGTTTCCAGCCGCCTTTCTGCCAAGACAGACCCCAGGAGGAGGCTCAAGGAATTGAGTTTTTCCTTGTGCATGGAGGACCTGGATTGGGTTCCTGGCTCCTGACTCTGGCCCTGGCTCAGGCCCAGCTGTTGGAGGCATTTAGGAAGCAAAAACAGCAGATGGGCGCTCTGGCGGTCTACCTGCCTACCTACCTACTTACATACCTACCTCTTTTTTTTTTTTTTTTTTTTTTTTGACAGGCAGAGTGGACAGTGAGAGAGAGAGAGACAGAGCAAAAGGTCTTCCTTTGCCGTTGGTTCACCCTCCAATGGCTGCCGCGGCGGTGTGCCACACTGATCCGATGGCAGGAGCCAGGTACTTCTCCTGGTCTCCCATGGGGTGCAGGGCCCAAGTACTTGGGCCATCCTCCACTGCACTCCCTGGCCACAGCAGAGAGCTGGCCTAGAAGAGGGGCAACCGGGACAGAATCCGGCGTCCCGCCCCGACCGGTGTGCCGGCACCGCAAGGCGGAGGATTAGCCTAATGAGCTGCGGCGCCGGCCACATACCTACCTTTTAAATAGTGGAAAAAAAAAAAAAAAAAAGAAAGAAAGAAATCCGAATTCATCCTGCCAGTGTTCTCCCGTGTGTTGAGAATCTGGGTCCCAGATGCCCAGAGAGACCAGGAGAGGTGAGCCACACAGGATGCAGTCAGGAGTGGGTGCCACCAGCTAGGGCAAGGCCCCTTCCTTCCCCGTGAGGGTTTCTACGTCTACACAGTGGCCTCACAGACCCTCTCTTGCAGCTCTGCTTTAGGGGTGATATGCGCTGATGTGGGTGCAGTGGCCCGGGACGGGCCAAGAGCTCTGCAGGTGGCGGCTGAATGCCAGACCCCACTGCCATCACCTGGAAGGTGCCAGGCATCTGTTCCCCTGGACATCAAGTGGATGAGGAGTTTGATTTCTCCACCAGCATTTCCTACAGGCAAAATGCTCCTGTTGAAGGAGAGGGGATGAACCCAAGCCTGCCTGTGCCCCCAGCAGCGGCGTGCCTGGTGACTGCTACACACGTGTCATGTTGTGAGGGCGCACGCGTCAAAGTCACCCCTGCCGGCAGTGACTTTGGCTTTTTCGGGAGGATCAGATCAGAGGCTCCCGTCGTGCTCTCCAGGAAGGCTCTCTTGTCTCAGTAATCTCTCAGCGAGCTTTCTCTGGGGGAACAGTGATCCCCGACTTCAGCAGTCGGGCCCCTGGTGGCTCCCGCTGCCCGGCCCTGGCTGGCGCAGGGATGGCTCAGTGTGTGGGCACACCTTTCGTGCTGCACCCTGAGGAGTCTCCTCAGAGTCGTTGTGTGACGTAACCCAGGCACGCTCTGGGGCTGTGGAGGTGACCTCGCTCTATTAGAGGGCTGGAGTCTGGGGCTCAGCACAGCTCACTGAGCCTCTGTCCCCAGCTGCGTGTGGCGTGGGCCGTTGTCAGCCTGGCCCTTTCCTCCCCACACTCTCCATCTTCTCCTCCCTGACGGCTCCATTCTGGTGGCTGGAAGCATGCATTCCCAGAGGGTACAATCAAGGGAGCCCCAAGCTAAGAGCCCTGCTGCCTGGGCTGCGTCTCCAGCTCTGCCCTCTAGGGGCCTCAGTTTTCCCATTGGCACATCCAAGGGTCTTGTCTCTTTTCCCGAATGGATGAGGACACGCGGTCTTTGTGGAGCCTTTTACAGAATCTCCAAGGCGCAGCCAAGGAAGGTGCAGTCTCGTGAAGTCAGGCCAGCTGCAGCACCAGGCCTTTTGATCCAGAATTACTCAGGGCGCTGACTCTGGGTCTGTACCTAATGAGGACGTGCGTGGGGGCACAGAGGGGGGCCGGGCTGAGTCCCGACGCTGCTGTGGAGCAGAAAGCAGCCTGGAGGTGAAGGAGGACACGAGCCGCCATCTGCATCTAGACCGTTGTGCAGTGTGCAAGGGAGGGGCAGTTTCCTGAGGAAGGGTGCTGTAGCTGGGGCCTAGGGGCGAGCAGGAGCTGGCAGGTGGAAGCGCGGACAAGGGGAGTCCCAAACCTGGACCCTTTGAGGGCCAGGGTGGCCGCAGCTAGGGGGTTGCAGACACTGAACTGATTGCTGTACACATCATCCCACCACGCACACACAAATATGAGACCACAAACCACAAGCAGCAAAGCCAGGCCCAGGCACATGGGAAGCAGCAGTGCCCCTTGCTCTGCCAGCGCCACTGACCACCTGGTTGCAATGTGCGCCACGCCATAGGAGCAGCAGCAGTCGGGCCATGTTAGCTAGATGGTGTAGAACCGGTGAGCACCCACATCTGCAGCGTGAGAGGGGCTGGGGTGTGGTTTGTGAGGGGAGAGATTCTTTGGAAAGAGGAATCCCTGGAAATGAGCGAGAGGAAAGGATTGAGAAGAAACTCCTTGGCAGTGCAGAGCCCGGAAAACACTCGGTTTGTTCTCTCGGAACATTCTGGGATCGCTGCTCACAACTGGCTGTGGTTGTCAAGATGTGCAAGACTCAGAGCCCGCGGGGGTGATCTCCACAGCGTGTCCCCAAGTTCTGTGACCTTGCAAGTTTCCAGGAGAGCCTGGGATCCAGCAGCTCCCGACTTGGGGGACCTGCTTGCTTCCTCCCCTATTAGCAGTGCCGTGGGGGCCGGTGGCTAGGGTCTGACTCTACCTCCTGTCTCCCAGCTGCCGGATATCTCGAGGCCACCGGCCATACCTGCTGAGGTTTGCGTGGTCCCCAAGGATACACGTGTGGGAATCTTGGTCCCCAGTGTGAAGATTCTTGAGGTGGTAGAACCCATGAGAGGTGGGGCCTAGTGGGAGGTCGTCGGGTCACGGGGGAAGGGATTATGGCTGGGTGGCCAGAGTGAGGGAGTTGTGGAGGGAGTGGGTTGTGTGAAGTGAGGCGGCCCATACACTTAATCCCTTCTGTGATGTAGCCAGAGCGGGGCGAGTGGGTGGAGAGGGGGTACCCCTTGCCAGAGGCTGCACAAATGGGACCCCTAGTCTTGGACTTTGGGCTCCCAACCTTGTGTCCTTATGGAACACCGGCCTCAGGTGTTTTTTTTTTTTAAAGATATTTATTTATCTGAAAGAGTTACATAGAGGGGGGAGAGGCGGGGTGGGGGGCTCTTCCATCCACTGGTTCTGTCCCCAATTGACTGCAGTGGTCAGAGCTGCACCAATCTGAATCGGGAGCCAGGAGCTTCTTCTGGGTTTCCTACGTGGTTACAGGGGCCCAAGCACTTGGGCCATCTTCTACTGCTTTCCCAGGCCATAGCAGGGAGCTAGATGGAAAGTGGAGCAGCCAGGACTTGAACTGACACCATATGGGATGCCGGCACTGCGGGGGCGGCTTTACCCACTACCTCACAGCACCGGCCCCCCTCAGGCGTTTTGCTAGAACAACAGAGTGGTCTTATACAGTCCCCCGTGAGCAGCTTCTGCTGCCTTCTTTTATAAGGTTACAAAGTTGAGCGAAGCACACTCTGAGAGCCATGCCAGCACTAACCTCTTAATTCCCAGCCTGTTCTGGTGACAAGAGTGAGCAGGGCACTGTTTGAATTAGTATCTTCCTTGTCTACTGCTTCTCAAGGCTGGACTTGCCGTCCCTGGGCAGGGAAGCAGAGAGTAGCTGCAGGCCCCGTGAGTGGAAGTGGGGCCCTGCAGTCGCATGACCCAGCCCACATTCTGTCTTGCAGGTGCACCCCCTGCGCCCAGGCTCGTCAACCATCATGATCCATGACTTGTGCCTCGCCTTCCTGGCCCCGGCCAAGGCCACCGTTCGTGTCTCGGACATTCAGGAGCTGTACGTGCGTGTGGTTGACAAGGTCAGTGGAAGCGTCCCGACGCAGGCCCCCATCTTCACATGGCAGAAAGCGGGAGACTGAGGTGGCTCTGGCGAGGTGTCTTCCCTTTGCCCTTTGCTTCTGCCCCTGGTTTCTGCTTCCCTCCGCCCACTCCGAGTTGCTGTGAGCTGCTGTGAGCAAGTGCTGGCTCTTGCTCCCCTCATTCCGTGTGGCTGTGCAGAGCCGCCTCCCAGATTATCTCTCTCCATCCCGGGTGACATCAGTAAAGCTTGGCAGTAAATCCTGCTGCAAGTCGTCTCCAAATTAGCCTTGGCTTGTGTGTGTGTCCCCCTGTGGTGTGGGCTGCTAACCAGCTGGGCACACGCCTTGCTCCGAAAGAGCCTGCGCCCCAGCAGGCAGGTTTCAGAGTCTGAAATTTTAGTGGCAAGTGAGTAAAACCCACTCGCACCAAGTGCTCTTGCACAAGTCCTAGATGGAGGTGGTTCTTCAGTGTAGGTGGAGGAGCTGCAAGGACTCCAAGCTGCTGAGGGGCCTAGAGCTGGGCTTCTACAATGTGTACAATGTGTACATGCGTACAATGTGTACAATGTGTACATGTGTACAATGTGTACATGCGTACAATGTGTACAATGTGTACATGTGTACAATGTGTACAATGTGTACAATGTGTACAATGCGTACAATGTGTACAATGTGTACATGTGTACAATGTGTACATGCGTACAATGTGTACAATGTGTACATGTGTACAATGTGTACAATGCGTACATGCGTACAATGCGTACAATGTGTACAATGTGTACATCCCCGAGTGTCCGCCGAGGACCCTGTGTCCCCAAGTGTCCTGTGTCCCCGAGTATAGCCTGGTTAATCATTGAAAGGAGGATGCTGAGGCAGCTTAGGCTGTTTGGGAAGCTCATATCCCCCCCCAGCCTCAAACCTTCCTTTGCTAATTTTCTTTCCACTGCTAATTTGATAACCAGATGTCTGCTTCTTCACTGAGCATTGCTGACATTTGTGTCCTAACATTCTTGCTGTATGTATTAGACACTGCCAGTCAGTGAGCAGTTATTAACCCCCTGTTGTATGCCTGATGCTGTGCTAAGCTGTGTTTTTTGTTTTTTTCCCTCCTCCCTAATTAGACAGTTATTTAAAAGTAGGGAGTGGGATTTATGCCTCTTGAGTGTCCCCATGCCCCTCTGTATACAGTAAGCACTTAGTCATTTTTCAGCTGGTGGTGACTCACCGCGGGTCCCAGGTCTGTGAGTTTGAGGTTGGTATGCTGGCTCAGAGGTGGGGAAATGGGTCATTCCCAGGCCGCCCCTGACCACATGTCCCCCGCGAGGCAGGTGGAGATCGGGAAGGCGGTCAAGGCCCATGTCCGTGTGTTGGACTCCTACAAGCAGCCTTTCCTGGCCTCGTACTTTGCCTTCATGGAGCTGAAGCTGCGAGCAGCCTCCCAGATCGTCACCCTGGTGTGAGTCCTCCCAGGGGTCAGGAGGGCATCTCCGGGGCAGTGCTGGCCCCATGGGTCCCAGCCCTTTCCTGTATTACAGGGTCCTGGATGAAGCTCTGGACAAGTACACCACCACATTCCTCGTCCACGGCACAGCCATTGGCCAGACCAGTCTGACCGCCAGCGTGACTGATAAAGCCGGACAGAAAATCAGCTCGGCCCCACAGCAGATAGAAGTAAAGCGATTCCTTTGCACCATGCGCCCGCGGCCCCTGCAGGGGAGGGGTCTCTCCTGGGATAGGCTGGAAGTGCTAGCGACAGTCCAGACAGGCACTCCAGAGAGGCTGTGTTACGGCCGCTGTCCTGTGTCCTCTGATCAAAAAGCAGCTGTCACCAGGCCCGGTGGTCTGGGAGGCAGCAGTTAGGCTGGAGGAACCTATGGGAGCGATGGACTTGCCTCCACTTCCCTCTGTGGCATGAGGGCCAGGTGGCTCTGGGGAGTGTGCCGTGTCTTGGGGCAAGGGGACAGGCAAGACCTGCTCCTGGAGAGCAGCGGCCTGACCGGAGGGCAGACTGATTTCAGCTGACGTGGGCAGGAGCTTGCTCTCACTTGGTTCTGAACCTGAGCCAGTGAGCTCCTGTCTCTGTAGAGCTGACCCTGGAGAAGGCAGTTCTTGCACCGTGTCCGTGGGTGACACGGGCCGATGTGTGGTGTTAGGTTTGACAGGAGCCCTGCAGCCCTGGCCAGGACTTCCGGCCATGTGTGTCTGTTAGTGGCTGTCGAAGGCACCTGCCCATGTCCTCTGCTGGGGCTTGGCCATGTGGGGTCTGCCAGGCTTCATTAATCCCCATCGCGAAGCCAGGGCAGGCAGTTTGTGCCTGCTGAAGGAAGCACACCTTTCTGCTCCTGGCGAGGAGGAATTCGTTTGTGCCTGTAAATAGCACGGCCCTGTGAAGATTAATCCCCACACGCAGAACAGCCCTTGGCTGGCTGGCGTGCGCGCTTACCTCCAAGCCAGCAGGGACTTGGGGCAAAGCGGGAGGCAGGGGTGGGGTGGGGCATGGCTCTCTCTGTACCTGCACGCTGGTCTCCGCCCCGGCATGGCCCTGCCTGTTGAGCCCCTTTTTTCTCCCTGGAAGATGCTGAAGGCATGGAGGTGGAGAACTATCCTAAGGCATTTTTTTTTCCTGTAGAAATTTGGAGAGGGTAAAAGGCAACCTTCCAAAGAAGAGTTGACGCTTTTAAAGGCAGCGGTTGTGCACAGTCTCCCTAGGACTGGTTAGGACCCAGCGTGCAGGACCCTCCTCTGAGCCCGTGAGCCTAGGGGGCCCAGGCCGAGCTGGTACTGCTGGCCCAGACCACAAGCTGAGAACCCCTGCTCTGGGGCCTTTTGGGCAGAGCAAAGTTCCTTGTCTGCTGTGGGTCAGGGGTCTGGTGAGGTGGGAGAAAGTCACAAACAGCAGAACACGCCCCAGAGAGGCCGCGCCTTGGCTGCTGTTGAGGGCATAGGGCACTCCTGAGCTGGCCCAGAACCTGGGCACCGGAGGTTGCTCTACCCAAGGCTGTGCCCTCCCAGAGTGTCCTGTGTGAGCACACATGGCCATGTATGCTGGAAACACATCAGCCCCCGTGTCTTGTGTCTCCACACACAGGTCTTTCCCCCATTCATGCTGATACCCAGGAAGGTGACGCTGATCATCGGGGCCACCATGCAGGTAGGAGCCAAGCAGTCCACCCGCCTGCCCTGGCTCCAGGGGTGCCCAAGGAAGGTCTCCGCCTGCACCCAACTGCAGACGGCTGTGCTGGGCAGCTTCTGCGGGGCTGACGGGTGCCACCGTTTCTCACCCCTCAGATCACCTCCGAGGGCGGTCCCCAGCCTCAGTCCAACATCCTCTTCTCCATCAGCAATGCGAGCGTCGCAGCCGTGAGTGGTGCCGGGCTGGTGCGCGGGCTCACCATTGGCAACGCCACGGTGTCTGGGGTCGTGCAGGCCGTGGACGCGGAGACTGGCAAGGTTGTCGTCATCTCCCAGGTAGCAGATGGTGACCTGGGACGGGAAGCTCTGGGGCTGGGCGATGCCTTGGGTCCTGGTTTGGCTCTGCCTCCCAGGACAGGCGCTCTGTAAGACTGTGGGCCATTAGCCCGTGTATTCCGGGGCTGTCCCTCTCCTGGCTGTCTCCCCAGTTCTAGCCACTGCTCACAGGACCCGGGTCCCCAACACCCCACTCACACCCCAGGGACATTCCAGCCAAGAGTGCTGGCTGTTCCTATGGCAGCCCCTTAACAGAGCATATGGCACCTGCCTCTGTTAGTCTGTGGCCCTTTTGTTTGTTTTGCTGCTGTCCCCATTTGCAGAGGAGGAAACCAAGGGACCCCTTGTGGCCCACGGCCGCTGGGTGACAGTGCTGGGTCGTGGCTCCAAGAGGTGCCTGTGGAAGGGGAGCATGCTGTGCCTGGGTCGTGCAGCCTGTGTCTTCAGAGGGGTGTGCTACAGTGTAGATAATTGAAACTCGATCGTGTTTCGGACCTGGGTTTGTCCTTCCTGGAGATCAAGAAAGCCTGAGTCACCACGGGTGTCTTCCTCAGCCAGAGGTTAAGTTAGCGTCCAGGTGTCTTGCTGGGGCAGGACAACACCTGACGGCTTTTCCAGGGCAGCGGGGGAGCTGAAAGCTGAATCATTGGCCCCTTCTGCCCAACGTCTCTGCCCGCGTTGTTGGCCCTGACTCGGAGCAGGTGCGAGTCGGCATCTGGAAACTGACAGTTTCCCTTCCTTTCCAGGGGGAGGGTCCCCGCTGGCACTCTGGAGAGGAGGCGGGAGATCGTTTCCACCTCCTGGGAAAGGCTCCGGCGTTGTGCCTGGCGCCCTTCACCCACAGTGATTGCAAAAGTACCTGAAGGACGGCTGCTGTGCGGGCTTGCTCAGCTGCGCCGGGAGCCTGGGCCGCAGAAGGAGCCTGGAGGCACATTGCTTGACTGGGGCTGAGTGCTTGGTTCCTCAGGACCCAGCTGCCCCAGTTCTTGTCCACAGTTAGGTCCCCTGGCAGTGCTCTGAGCTGCTCTGAGCCCAGAGTGCCGACGCCGGCACCAGGACCCAGGGCTGGCCCCAGATCCTTATTGCCCAAAGCTGTGTTCGCGCCAACATGGAGTTTGTTGCCTGCCTCCCTTGGCCAGCCGATTCCACATCTGCCTCCAAGTGTGCCGGTTACTCTGCGAAGGCCTGCGTGACTCACAGGTGGATGTCCCAGTTTTGGGCATCAATTGTGTAGACAGCAGGAGGGCACTGACAGTGTAGAAACTGGGACCGGCGGGGCAGGGCCCGGAGAATGAGATGCAGAGGGGGTGGTCCAGGAACCAACTCTGATTCCTCCCCAGGGCCCAGGTGGCTGAAAGGGCAGCTGCTAGAAACTAAGCCCCAGTGCACTCTGCCAGGCACCACCTCGCGGCCAGCCCTCTGCAGCCTGACTCTGCACCCACGACCTGGCTAGTCGAGGAGGTGCTGGGGAAGGGCGCTGGTGGTCCTTGTCTGACGAGGGGCTGCACCACTGCCCCCCTCTGGATGCACTTTGTAGAGCTCAGCCAGGCAGAGGCTTGGCCTGGGTGGGGCCCATGTGTCCACACCGAGCTTCTGACTGGTCAGATGCTTCCAGTCCAGGTCACACAGAACCATTATTCCCAGGCCGAGGGCTGGCCCAGACTGGCGGGAGGAGGCTAAACCGTGAGGCAGACGAAGGAAAGGAAGGGAATGGTGCTTACGGAGCACCTGTGAAAGGCCAGGCCTCAGATGGGCTCAGCCCGGGCACAGAGGCTGGGGGGTTTTAGTGGTCTGAGTTCAGCATGAGTTACCAGCACCATGAAGCAGGAAAGTTGGTCTTCAACCAGGTCAATAGGAGCATGGAGTTCAGAATGCAGAGGGTGTAAAACTGAGTCTAACGGCACTCTGCCAGGCTCCTCCACTTGTCCTGTTCCCTGCTCGTTCAGCCAGATGTGCTGGGTTTGGAGTTGGGGGGAGCTCTAGAGACCTGTTGGGTGTGGTGAGGTGACTGCCAAGGCTGGACAGGAGCAGACTCCAGGCCCTGCTGCTGTTTACAGTGCTGACCTAGAGCAGCTGGACCAGAAGACCAGGCTGGGACTCCTGGGGCATGGAGAAGGACGTGCCCAGTTTGCGGGGGCTAGGCACCCGCTGTAGAGTCCGTGGCAGAGGAGCACAGACTCCTGGATGTCCTCTTGGTGTCTTTTAGCCACGTGACCGGGCAGGGCCTCCTTTCCTTGGAGGGGTCCCTCCTCAAACCCCCCTTGCTTACCCGGCCTCTGCCAGCCTGCCTGAGCCCCCAAGCCCTCTCCCCAGGACATTGTGGAGGTGGAGGTGCTGCAGCTCCGGGCCGTGAGGATCCGCGCCCCCATCACACGCATGAGGACCGGGACCCAGGTGAGACAGGAACCTGTCGTGAGGCCAAGGCGTTCAAACCCCACTCCAAGTGAGCCGCTGGTGGAGGACAGTCCACTGTGTGCTGGAGCACGCCTGCCCTGGACCCTTCATCCGCTGCCCCCAGTGTTCCACGGGGCTCTGCTCCAGCTTCAGCCCTGGAGACACCTGTTGCTCTCTGAAGTTCTTTTAGTGCAGTGTTTGTCCCGTTGGGGTCCGCGTGCACTGCTCCTCCAGGAGACTGCCTCTTCCCACACCTGACACAGCACCCAGACACACCCAGAGCTCATGTGTTGGCACCACCTAGCCCGTGCCTGGCTCTGAGCATTAACCCACGCGGGCATCATAACGGCCCCAGGAGCTTAGTGTCGTAATCACCTCCGTGTTGGCGACGAGCGGATGAACACCGAGAGCTCAGACTGTGCTCAGCTCGCGCACCTATGCTTGGCAGTGCTGGGACTCCATGGTCAGGCTGCCTTGGCATCTGCGTTTGCATTTTGCATCGCTTCTCTCTGCCTTCTGGCAGACACTTGGCCAATAGACTGATCTGGTGGATCCTACCAGGCTTACCCACTGTGAGCTACATTAGGAGGGAGCAGCGCAGAGGCCTGAAGATGGTGGAGCAGGGCGAGCTGTGCTGCCTGGGGTGGGGCAGCTACAGAGCTGGGCATCCCACAGCTGCAGGGGCCATTCCAGAGGTCATCCCTGGGCTGGGGTAGGGGGTAGGAAGGGTTGCATCCTAAGCAGGAGGCAGACAGGTTAGGAAGGGGCTGGTTTGGCCTCTGGTCAGATCACGTTTCCTGAGACCTTCACAAGCCTGCACCATGCCCTTCTCTGGCTTGGGAAGACGTGGGCACAGCTCCCACTGCATGCAGGAAGCAGGAAAGCTGTGGGGGGTGTTCCTAGCATGGGGACGCGGGGGTCTCAGGGCCTGGCTTCTCCTTACAGATGCCTGTGTATATCACCGGGATCACCAACAACCAGAATCCTTTCTCCTTCGGCAATGCTGTGCCAGGCCTGACCTTCCACTGGTCCGTCACCAAGCGGGACATTCTGGACCTCCGAGGGCGGCACCAGGAGGTAACCCCCTGCCCCTGAGCCCCCGCCACCTCCTGCCCTGGGGTCTGGAGCCTCACAGGAAGTCCTTGTCTCCACGCCCATGGCACTATTTCTCCCAAACACCCACCTGCACACGGGGTGTGCGGGAACCTCCACTAACAGAAGGCAGCATTCCAGAGCATCACGGAGGCCGCTCTTAGGGCAGATACCTCCTGTCCCCCACCTGCTGTGGCCAGGGTCCTGGGCCTGGCCCAGGGTATCCATGGGCTGTGGGCAGCAACCTGTGAGTAGAGCAGGCTCTGTGGGGCATCCTGCAAGGCCCGGTGTCCTGAGGGTGGGGTCATCGCTCACCACACATCAAGGCTCTGAGACATGGCCGGTGAAGAACCCCAGCTTGTGTCTCAGCCAGCGTTTGCTGGAAGGAGGCGGTTAGCAGATCCAACCGAGGCGGGAAGGCAGGCAGCTGTCACCCTGGACCCGAGGGCTGGGCCCAGCGCTGCCGTGCAGCTCTGCCTCAGTGACCCTGGGTCCCAGGCTTCTTCCCTGAAAACCCACCTCATGTCTTGCCCAGGCATCCATCCGGCTCCCCTCGCAGTACAACTTTGCCATGAATGTGTTCGGGCGGGCAAAAGGCCGGACAGGGCTGAGGGTGGTGGCCAAGGCTGTGGACCCCTCTGCCGGGCAGCTGCATGGCCTCGCCCAGGAACTCTCGGATGAGATCCAAATCCAGGTAAGGGACAGGCGGGCAGAACCACGTGTGCCTTTCTCCCCCAAGGCCACGCAGCTCCATGCCAGCACTTCTGTTTTTGGCCCGGAGCATGGGACTGGGGACACTGCTGTGAGGCAGAGCTAGGCTCCTGTGGCCAACAGGGGGGCTTGGTGTGCAGTGCACTGGGGGCCAAGGAATAGGGCCAGCTGAGGAATGACACTCCGGGGAGGGAGGAGCCTGTCCCCAGGCCGGGAGTCTGGAATAACTTGGTGTGGTCCAACAGCAGCAGGTTGTTTTAACGCAGGGTCTGGGGTGTACCTTTCATCTTGGGAGGAGGATGGAGCTTGTTTAATTATCTGTGTTTATTTAACAAACACAGGGCACTCACAAGAGGTAAATGCACCTCCTCACACTTTATTTTAAAGATGTATTTTCTTAATTTGCAAGGCAGAGTTACAGAGAGAGAGAGGTCTTCTGTTCATTGGTTCACTCCCCAAATGGCTGCAATGGCTGGGGCTAGGCCGTTCAAAGCCAGGAGCCAGGAGCTTCTTCTGGGACTCCCACATGGGTTCAGGGGCTCAAGCACCTGGGCCACTTTACACTGCTTTCCCAGGTGCATTAGCAGGGAGGTGGATTGGAAGTGGAGCAGCCAGGACTCGAGCCAGTGACCGTAGGGGATGCCGGGGTTGCAGATGGTGGCTTAACCTGGGAGGTCCCATCTTCACACTGTCTGATAGTTGACCCATCTAGTCTTTAAGTGAAGACTGACAGGCAGGTATGCAAGGAAGGTCAAGGGTTGAGGTCATATCATGAGTGGAAGATGGCTTTGGACAGAGTGTGCTGAGTTGGCAGAGCCTGAGAGAGGGAGAGAACCACTCAGAGCCCAGCGATTCTCCCAGCCAGGGCCCTGCCGCCATCACTCTTGGCTGCCTTCCACCTGCTTGCCAACTGGGGCTTTGATGGAGTTTCTATCCCTTTGTAGAACAGGGCACTGCAAGTGGCTCTGAAGAGCATTTTCAGCGTCACACATCTCCCTCTGCTGATCTGGGACCCACTGACCCCTGGGTCCACCTAAGCTGAATGGGACCCCCAAGTATCATGAGAAAGAGGCAGGCTCCCACCCCCTCCTCAGGAAGAATTCAGCAATTTCTGTCCCATGCATGGCCCAGTCAAGAACAGTTAAGACAGTTCTTCTTCTTCTTCTTCTTCTTCTTCTTCTTTTTTTTTTTTTGACAGGCAGAGTGGACAGAGAGAGAGAGAGAGAGAGAGAGAAAGGTCTTCCTTTGCCGTTGGTTCACCCTCCAATGGCCGCCGCGGCCGGTGTGCTGCAGCTGGCGCACCGCGCTGATCCAATGTCAGGAGCCAGGTACTTATCCTGGTCTCCCATGGGGTGCAGAGCCCAAGCACTTGGGCCATCCTCCACTGCACTCCCTGGCCACAGCAGAGAGCTGGCCTGGAAGAGGGGCAACCGGGACTAGAACCCGGTGTGCCGGCACCGCAAGGTGGAGGATTAGCCTAGTGAGCCGTGGCGCCAGCCCAGTTAAGACAGTTCTTAAAGAAGCACCTTGGGTGCTGGCGCTGTGGTGCAGCGGGTTAAAGCCCTGGCCTGAAGTGCCAGCATCCGATATGGGTGCTGGTTCTAGTCCCGGCTGCTCCTCTTCCAATCCAGCTCTCTGAAACACAGCCAGATACGCAGCATGTACACATACAGACATGTGCACACACCTGCACCCTGACACAGACACAACATGCATGCACACAAACATGTAAACACATCCAGACAGACAAGTACACATGCAGAAACACATGCAGTACACCCCTACCCTGACACAGAGATATACAGACATGGACACAGATGTATACCTAGGCAGGCGTGTACATGGAGAAATGCACACCCGGAGACACATGGACACACAGAGAAGCACCTAAACACGGGTGAACACACATAGATAGAGGTGCATGGACATAGACACATAGAAACACACACCCAGATGTGTGGATGGAGACGCACGGACACAGACACGGAGAAGCATATATACACACCCAGCGTGCACGTACATATACATAGACACACACAGATCTGTATGTATATGAAGACACATAAACACGCAGACGCATAGAAAAGCATGCATAGATAATCACAGGCACACACACAGCCACAGACTGTCACATAAACACTTGTCTGGCAAGGACGATCCCTTTTCCACCATTCCGCAGAGAAGGGAACCTAGGCTTAGGGGTGCAGCTGGAACCCAGAGGTGCTAGGCAGCAGGCGAACCAGGCCCAATTCCTCTGGGAAAAGCACCCGGTGGTGCTGCTCAGGCCCTTCGGCTGCAAGGGGCCCTAGAGGAGGTGTAGATGGTGGCATGTGAGGAGGCGTGCAGAGCAGGGGTTGGAGTTCCCGGTGGGTGCAGCCACTGTGGGCTGACGGGATCAGGCTGGATCCAGTGCTATCGGGTTGCTCAACTGCTGGGCGGAATTGAACTGAATTCAGGGCATGGCCCTGTGCCTGGGCCCTGCAGCATGGCAGCAGTGAATGAGTGAGGTAGGGCCAAGTTGGTGGGATGGGGGTGATTCTGAGATGGGGGTGGCAAGGGGCAGCTGCCTCGGGGAGAGACAGAGGCTCAGTCCGGGCAGAGCTGTGCCCAAGCACAACCTTGGGCCCTGCACGTGCGCACCCTGGCAGGGAGCCCTTTTGAATGGAGGGAGACGACTCAAATCCTGGCTCGGAGAGGCTGCTGCCGCCGTCCAGGGGTGCAAGCAGGCCCTGCCTGCTGTTTCTTACCTCTCTTACAGCCTCCCCATCCCGCCCCAGCTACCTGCTAGGAGCTGCCCAGCGGGTTCCTGGTCTCTGCTCTCACTTGAGCTTGCAGGTGCCTGGGCCGGGCATCACCCCTGCGGAGCACAGGCAGTGACACTGCCCCTCTCTCTTCTCCAGGTGTTTGAGAGGCTGCGGCTGCTGGGCCCTGCTGTCGAAGCAGAGCAGATACTCATGTCACCCAACTCACTTCTGAGGCTGCAGACAAACAGGTGCGTGGCTCAGCCCTGCTGCCATGCTTGTCCCTGACACTGCACTTGTCAAAGTCGGCAGGAGCTGGGTGCTGTCGGTGGATGCTGGACTCGGGCAGCCTCTGCATCCCCGCTGTCCCTGGCTGCCCACATCCTCCGCTGCCCTGCCCACATCTCCCCCTCCCCTGCCTGCTCTGAAATCTACTCTTCAAAACAGAGACCATGTACCAGTGTGGAATGCTCGATCTTCCAAATGCCCCTGTGGGGTTTTTTAAAAACATTTATTTATTTATTTATTTATTGAAAGAGTTACAGAGAGAGAGAAAGAGAGAGAGACAGAGATCTTCCACCTGCTGGTTCACTCCCCAAATGGCTGCAGTGGCTGGGTTTGGGGCGGTCTGAAGCCAGAAGCCAGGCGTGTCTTCCAGATCTCCTATGTAGGTACAGGGGTCCAAGGACTTGGGACATTTTCTGCTTTCTCAAGCACATTAGCAGAGAGCTAGATCAGAAGTGGAGCAGCTGGGACTCGAACTGGTGCCCATATGGGATGCCGTCACTGCCAACAGCGGCTTGACTCACTATGCTACAGCACTAGAGCCCGACCCCTGTGGTTTAAATATTTATTTGCAAGTTAGAGTTACACACAGAGAGAGGTCCTCCATCTGCTGGTTCATTCCCCAGTTGGCCGCAATGGCTGGAGCTGCACCGATCTGAAGCCAGGAGCTTCTTCTGGGTCTCCCATGTGGGTGCAGGGGCCCAAGGACTTGGGCCATCTTCTGCTGCTTTCCCAGGCCATAGCAGAGAGCTGGATCGGAAGTGGAGTTTGAGCTGGGTCTCATACTGGTGCCATATGGGATGCTGGCACTGCAGGTGGCAGCTTCACCCGCTACGCCACAGCAGTGGCCCCAGCCCCTGTGGTTTTAAGACCCACCGCTCAAAGGGCAGCCCCTGAGGCTGCAGCTGCAGCGGCTCTGGGGACCACAGGAATACACAAACCTCCGGCCCAGCCATGCCGAGGCACATGCTCCTGCAGGACCCCCAGGCAGCTGTGTGGCCCGGGAGTGTCTGGGAGGTGCAACTTTGAAGCATGATGCAAGTGTGGTTCCCACTTCTGATTTCCAGGGGCAGGCATCCTTCCTAAGGATGCCTCTGTGTGGGTCACGTAGCCATTGTAGGGCACACGGACACGCACACGGGGTTTGTTCAGCTGGAAGGAGCAAAGTGCCAGCTCTGTGCTGGCTCCGGGACGGTGAGACACGTGGCATGCGGTGCCCTGGAGGATAGCTGCGAGAGAAGGGCTGTGAGCAGGAATCGGTGCGGCAGGATGGAGAGGAGCACCTGGTTTGTGAGGAAGGGAATGGGGACGTGCCCGCAGAGGCAGTACCCCTGCTCAGTCTGCAGGGGCTGTGGGGCTGGGCAGGGAGGGAGGTGAGAGGTGGCCAGCCCAGGGGCCAGAGGCTTTGCCTCCTGTTCTCTTCCATACCAGTGACCATGCAGAGTGTAAGATGCTGTCTGATGTGGCTCCTCCCCTGTGGGCAAAGCCAGTGGCATGCAGACACCCCCCTGAGCTGCAGCCCCAGAAAATTGACGCCCGCCCCTCCCCACCTTGATAGAGGAGATGCGGCGGGCCCCGGCTGCCGGCAGGGACCGTTAGGACTGGCCTGAAGTCCTGTCCCGCTCATGCCCAGCTGCCTCATTTTAGCAAACTGACAAGGATTTGCTGCTGCAGTGTCCCTGGGCACTGATGGACTAGTCGCATCCCTCTTGGTGGCCGCTCCCCGCTAGCTGACTGCAGCCCACGCTGCCCTGGGATGTGGGAGGAGCCACGAGCTGCCTGCCACGCTGTCCTTGGAGCCCGTGGCTTTCTGACTTAGGTTTCCCGCCGTGACGACTGATGGCCCTGCGGGGCCGAGACTGGACGTTTCTCTTGTCGCAGGGGCAGATGGGAGCTGTAGGCCGCGGGTCCCCAGCACTGCAGCCTTACCCGCTGCCGCCTTCCAAACCCGTCTCTGTTTCCCAAAGGGACAGTGTGGCCTCTCTGAGCTACCGACTCCTGGATGGGCCTGAGAAGGTGCCCGTGGTGCGCGTTGACCAGAAGGGCTTCCTTGCGGCGGGGTCTGCGATCGGGATGTCCACACTGGAAGTGGTTGCCCAGGAGCCTTTCGGGGCCAACCAGACCATCATTGTTGCTGTAAAGGTAGGGTCTGCTGTGGATGCCACCGTGTTCACCTTCCTCCGTGAGACGAGCTAGGGATGCATTTGAGAATCCCATGGTGGGTGGGGCAGGCCCTGGGCCCCGAGATTGAGACACCCGGTCTGAGTTCCTGGGGTCAGTACCCTCCTGTGGCCCCTGACACCAGCTTCCTGCCAGTGTGGACCCTGGGAGGCAGTGGTGGTGGCTCAAGTGACTGGGTTCCTGCCACCTCCAGTGCTGAGTGGCCAGCATCAGCCCCAGGCAGTGCAGCCTTCTGGGGAGTGAACTACAAATGGGAGCTCACTCTCTCTGTTGTTCTCTCTCTGTCTCTCAAAGAGAAACACAACAAAACAGAGTCACTCAGAGTCGTCCTAGCTCCATCTCTGTCCATCAGAATTGGAGACACAGGTCAGGGACTCCAACTACCTCACTGCAGACTCGGACGAGTGGTCCAAGCTCCCAGGTCCTGGCTGCTCTGCCACCCAGTGAGGGGCCCTTGCTGTCCGGGACCACCCGGGGCCTGGTACACGGCCAGTTCTCAAGAGCTTCGGATGACGGTCTGGGTGCCCGACACACGAGCCTCTGCCTGTGGCACGAGGCGCACATGGCAGCGTTGAGGATGAAGTGGCCATTTTACAGGCCAGGGTGCTGAGGCTCAGAGTGGAGGTGACATCAGCGTTCACCTGGCTCAAGCCGTGTCTGCACCGTGTCACAGCACTTCCTGCTACTGAGCTGTGCGCCTTCTCCTTGGGCGCCCCAGAATCAAGTCCTGGCGTTTATCCTGAACAGGATTTTCTCTCCGACTCGCATCGCCGGGTTCTGGGTCCCAGAAGGCAAGGAAGGTTGTGCAGTTGCTTACGTGTTTAGACCCTGCCTGGGCTGTGGGACCCTATTCTGCCTGCAGGGAGCCTCCCAGCCTAGTGTTTGCGTGACTGAGGTTGGCCGCCTGCTCCTCCCGTGCCAGCTGCTGCATTATCGTCCGCTTTTCGGCCAGCCTGGAGCCCGAGGAGACTTCACCCCTTTTGTGAAGCTGGTGCTGTGGACCCCAGCCAGCATTTTTCTTCTCCACGTGCAGCCCCTGCAGGCCCCTGCCACGTCCCCCACTCCTGCATCCCAGAGAGCATCACTTCCCTTTGCATTGTCCCAGGAGCCAGGGCCCTGAGCATTCAGAGCCCAGGGCATTTTCCAGCAGTGGGGATGGCGATCTCGTTTTCCAAAGTCCTGGGCTATGACTCCTGCTGGGTGGGTGATGGGAACCTTGTCACTGGGTTGGGAAAGTCCGAGGGGTGCAGTCATCGGGACCTGCTCGGGGCAGGTTTGTAGGGGAGCCCCGTTCCTGGCCCAGGTTGTCATCTGCCTGTGTGTGGTCCTGCAGGTATCTCCTGTGTCCTACCTGAGGATTTCCATGAGCCCTGCCCTGCACACCCAGAACAACGAGGCCCTGGCCGCCCTGCCTTTGGGGATGACCGTGACCTTCACCGTCCACTCCCATGACAACTCTGGGGACATCTTCCATGCTCACAATTCTGTCCTCAACTTTGCCACCAACAGGTAGGGTGCGGGTGCTGCTTCTGCCTTGGTGAGGTCCTGTCTGGACCAGCAGGGTACAGATGCTGGGTCACAGCAGAGGCGAATGCCATTGAAGTGGGTTGTCTCTTGTGTGTGGTTCCCAGGGGGCTGGGGGGGAACACACGCCGTGCCCCAGGGGGCTCTGCCAGGAAACACAAGGTGTGTGGTGGAGGGAGGAAGCCCGGCCCAACCCCTTTCTTTATTCCTGTGTGGCAGGAAGTGATTGGAGGCAGTGACCCCTACAGGGCAAAAGCAGAACGCAGAGGCCAGGGTTGTTCTGAGATTTCCACAAGCCCATGATAGGTGGACCCTGGAGGAGGCAGAAGTGTTCTGGCCTGTTAGTCCATCCCCACCATCTGTAGATGCAAATCTTCGCTGCTGCTGCTGCTGCTTCTAAGATTTTATTCATTTATTTGAGATGTAGAGTTACAGACAGTGAGAGGGAGAGACAGAGAGAAAGGTCTTCCTTCCATTGGTTCACTCCCCAGATGGCCACAGTGGCCAGAGCTGCGCCAATCCAAAGCCAGGAGCCAGGAGCTTCTTCCAGGTCTCCCACGCAGGTGTAGAGGCCCAGGCCCTTGGGCTGTCTTCTACTGCTTTCCCAGGCCATAGCAGAGAGCTGGATTGGAAGAGGAGCAGCCGGAACTAGAACTGGTGCCCAGGTGGGATGCCGGTGCTGCAGGCAGAGGATTAACCTACTGCGCCACGACATCAGCCCCAAATCTTCGCTTCTAGAAGCTGTAAATGTGGGGTGAACACAACCCCTACTTTGGCATGTGCAGGCTTCAGCCAGAAGGGAGTGCAGGCACTGCTCTGACTGCTCACCGCAGCCCAGGTGCAGAGGCCAAGAAAAGGCGAGCCATTTGCCCAGGGCCAAACAGCCGGACATGGGGTTCAAGCCCCATGGGCAGCTCTTTCAGTCTGACCCTTTGGAAGTCCGACTCCAGCCTCGCCCCTGGCATGCAGAAAGGGGGAGCCTCCGGAAGAGAGCTATAGTTCCACCCTGGCCTCCTGCAGTGCTTCCCAGAGTGGCACCCAGACCCGCAGTGGTGGCTCCCCGGGGGCCGCTAGATGTGCACATTCACTGAGAGGACCCCTGTCCGGGGCGGGGTACCCTCCAGCTCCAAGGGGGAGACCACAGGCAAGTGGTGAGGTCAGAGGTCAAGTTTGCTGTACTGTGACTTGTGGTCGCTCCCCTGGAGCAGCTGCTGGCACAGGTGCCCTGGGGCTGTGTCTGAGAGCGGAGTGGAGCGTAAGGCCCAGCGGAGGACCTGGCTGTGTTCCTCTGGGACTGAGGCCCTTGTCTGTCTCCTGCACCAGAGATGACTTCGTGCAGATTGGGAAGGGCGCCACCAACGACACCTGCGTGGTCCGCACGGTCAGCGTGGGCCTGACACTGCTCAGTGTGTGGGACTCGCAGCAGCTGGGCCTCTCCGACTTCGTGCCGTTGCCCGTGCTGCAGGCCATTTCCCCCGAGCTACCCAGAGGGGCGGTGGTGGGAGACGTCCTGTGTCTGTCCACCGTCCTCATCGGCCTCGAAGGTGAGCGGGACCCTGCTCGGGGAAACCCCTGGTGTCTCGGCTCATGCCCAGCAGGGAGTGGGCAGATGCCTGCGGGCCACTTCTCCTGAGCAGGGGTGGACACCGTCCCCGGGGTGGGCGGGCTCCAGCTTGCTGCTGGCTTTTGCGGCTCTTAGAAGGCCCAGACTCACCATGTGTCATTGGCTGCGTCACCTTCACCCGTGGCCAGATGGAACAGCAGAGATCCTGGGGGCCACCCAGCCCCATACCTGACTCTGACCCCTTCTGGAGCAGGTCTGCCACCCCTTGCTGTGTGGAAATGCCCACTGTCACCCCCCTGGCCTGGCACTGTGGCCTCCAGCAAGGGGACGCTTGGTACTCGTCTGATGCAATAAGGAGCCTGATTGGTCATTTTAATGAGTTCCACAGCCGGAGCCACTGCACAGACGGTGTTGCTCTGGAGACTTCAGCCAAAACTGGATCCCAAGTTTCAGCTCTTGTCAAACCACCTGACTGTGTCTGCTCCATGTGCAATTACCTTCTTAGTTTCTTCTTTAGATTGGCTCCTCTCTTTAAAAAAAAACTCATTAAATTCATTTTAAAAGAAAATTAAACACTACCTTTACAGAGAAATGAACGTAATGTGCCATAAATAGAAGGTGGTTATTGTTGAGTTCTTTTATGGTATTTGTGGTATAATGAGATTGACTTTGAACTCAGAAGTGTTGTCTAGTGACAGCTCCCAGCTTGAGACGTTTTCTGCTTGCTAAAAAGGGATTGCTAACGTGTGTGTGTGTGTGGCGGGGGGTGGGGAGGGCCTGCAGGGGGCTGGGCCTGGGATCAGAGGCCAGGCAATGCTTCATGCAAGGACGATGGAGCGAGTCCAAGCAGGGAAGCAAGGCGGGGGGTGGGGAGCTGCAGCCTGGGAGAGAGCAGGTGCAGTAGGGGCCTACTGTGGCGGGAGTCAGGAGCATGGGGAGTGGGCAGTGTGGTCCCCTCCTGGTGCTGAGGAAGCCCCCTTGGGCAGTGGGGGCCAGTGCCGAGGCTCGAGTGGTCAGCCAGGTGAGGTGGGCTGCGGCCAGAGTGTGCAGACGTGGGTGAGACGGGGACACCGGCTTCTTTCCCAGGCCTCGCAGGAACCTGGAGCTCCTCAGCCAGCAGCATCCTCGACATTGACCCCAAGACCGGTGTGGCCGTGGCCCGGGCTGCGGGATCCGTGACGGTCTACTACGAGGTCGCGGGGCACCTGAGGACCTACAAGGAGGTGGGATTTCGGCCTGCAATCCTCAGCTTTCAGCTCTGCCATCCCTCGGTGTCCGTGGGGGATAGGTCCAGACCCCCAAGGCTGCCAGGATCCAAGGGGCTCCCTGTATAGACGCCTTGCAGTGACTCAAATGAGGCCGTTGCAGGGAGGAGCTGTGAGGTGGCAGAACAGGCATGGTGGGAGTGAACCTGTGTCCTGCGGCTCCTGCTCCTTTAAGAGAGCTGCGTGCTGGCCGCTGCGGGCTGGCAGTCATGAGTCTAGCACTGGCCACCCCGGCTCTGGGCTCTGGGGTGGGGACCGGTTCTCTCTTCCAGGCCTCTGTTTCCCTCTGAACTTTGTGTCACGACAGGTGGCCTGTGCAGTGGCTGCCGAGCCTGGCTATAGCTGCCGTCGTGGGCGGGGCAGCCCAGCCATTGGCAAAGTGGAACCTCCAGCCGAGGCGAGTCAGCCTTCTGGTCTCTCTGGAGGCGAACAAGACCACTCTCCCTCTCATCTCCAGCCGAGAGTGCATTTGAGCAGAGGCTAGCCGGGGTCCAGACCCGCTGCCTCCACAGAGGCAGCTTGGGCCACATGGAATCCCGCAGTGTAACCCGACGGCTTGCTTAGTCTGTGCTGCAGCCGTAGGGTGGGCAAGCAAGAGAGGGCAAGGTGAAGGCCATAGACCCTCCTGCAGGTTGCAGGAGGAGGAGGAAGCCAGACATTTAGGCATGGGGCCTCAGTCTTATTACCTGGGAGTGGGTCCCACCCGTGTCCTAGGCTGCAGGGTGAGGTGATGAAATGCACAGCACAAGGCAGCACACACAGTTGGCCCCATTTGTCCCGTCCCAGATAGTTGTCGGGGTCCCTCAGAGGATCGTGGCCCATCGTGTCCACCCCATCGAGACCGACTTCCAGGAGGCCGCAGCCTCCAGAGTGACTGTTGCCGTGGGAGATGGAAGCTCCAACCTCAGAGGTGCGGTGGGCGGGGCTGTGTAGTCTGGGCAGGGTCAGGGAGAGAGGTGTGGGGGGCAGGGCTGGGTAGTCTGGTCTGTGTGGGGCAGGGAGGAGAGGGGCGGGGGCGGGGGCGGGGGCGGGGAGGAGATGGAAGCTCCAACCTCAGAGGTGTGGTGGGCGGGCCTGGGTAGTCTGAGCGGGGTCGGGGTGGAGATGGAAGCTCCAACCTCAGAGGTGTGGTGGTCGGGCCTGGGTAGTCTGGGTGGGGTAGGGGAGGAGATGGCTTCTTGGGCCCCTCTGACGGCTTCACCTGCTTCCTTTGGTCATATTCCTGCCAGCTCCAGGGAGAGCATGCGGCCCCATCCTTTGACCCAGCCTGGCTGCTCCTCGCAGCTTTTAGATATTCTCTTCCTCCCAAGCTGAACCAGTCTAAGGAATCCTCATCAAAGCACCCAGAAATTGCCTCGTTCTGGGTTGGAGATGTGATTTCAGCTCCAGGCCACTGTTCACCGCCATTAATGGCAGAATCTAATGAGAGCAGAGCTGGCGGCCGGTTTTGCCTTTTATAATTACCTCTCCCAAGCCATGCATAGAGCATCCCGCCTCCCTTGCTGCCTGCGACAGTCCCTGACAGCAGCTGCAGAAATAAATAAGTCAATACAGGCCGGGTCTTCCTCAAAACCACTTAACCGGTGGGATTAGACAGCACCACTTCTGTGCTGATGAGTGGGATGTGCTGGGTACATTCACCCCCGAGCTGCCCAGGCCGCGCAGGAGGGCGGAGGCACTGCGAACCCCCGCAGGTCAATGTCTCATCTCCCTGCTCGCAGTCGTGGGGCTGGTACGTGAGCCGTGCCTCCGATGCATGCTCTAGAACAGATGCTGCAACTCTGACCTGAAATTACCCATGATTCAGCGGGGCCCCGTGCCCACAAAGTGGCGGCCCCATCGCCCAGCTTTTAGGCAGGTGCGTTCCCACCCGGACCGCCTCCCCAGGGCCTCAGCGGACCTGGCCACGCCCTTCTCCCCCGCTGCCCACCTCCAGGCACGTGCTCCCCAGCGCAGACGCACGCCATCCAGGCCTTGCACCCGGAGTCGCTCATCGGCTGTCAGCTCCGCTTCAAGCAAGATGTCTTCGATTTCCCCGCGCGGGACATCTTCACCGTGGAGCCGGGCTTCGACGCTGCTCTGGGTAAAGCTGCAGGGGCGTGAGCGTGAGGGCGGCCCTGCGCAATGCCTGGGGTCTCCTGTGCCTTTTACTCACCGCGACCATCCGTCCAGAGGGCAGAGGTCACCCAGAGCACTGCCCAGGGCCGTGTGCTTCCTTCCAGGCGACCATCCGTCCAGAGGGCAGAGGTCACCCAGAGCACTGCCCAGGGCCGTGTGCTTCCTTCCAGCTTCTTGTGCCGGAAGGAAGGGTTTACGTCCCCACACTGGGCCGTGGTGATCGCTAGTAACTGCTGTCCCCAGCAGAGAGGACGCACAGGTCAGAGCTGAGAAGCTGTGCTGCTCCTCCTGTGCTCTGCCCAGCCCTCGGGGAAATGGGGACAGTGGCTGTAGGAGGGTGAAGAGAGGCAGGTGGGGGAGTTCTTACTAAACCGCACGGCAGGGCAGTTGAACCCAAGCCTGGCTGCTCCCCAGCCCAGAAGCCAGAGCAGCGGGGCTGAAGGCCAGCACTGTGGCTGGAGTGGCTGCCGGCCCACCAGCTTCTAGCGAAGGGGCCACTTTCTGAGATACAGACATGCCTCCTGCGGGCACACTGGGTGCTGGGCCCATGCCTAGGGCAGCAGAGAAGCTGATTCGTCTGGGGGCCGCTTACTGATGTGGCCGTGGTAGGGCCTCCAGCCCAGGCTTCCCACTTCTGGGTTCACAGGGCTCGCCAGGAGCTGCTCAGCAGTGTTCAGTCCATCAAGTGTGTCCACCCCGGGTCAGGTGTGGTGGGCGGGCTGGGGACCAGAGTAGGGACAGTCCACGCCTCATGGGCCTCTGCAGTGTCTGGGGCTGCCCCTACTGGACCTGTGGCCCGATGTGGGGTCACGCCATCTTTTCTTCATTTACTCAGCCTCTCTAGGCCAGGCCGGCTGGTGAGCCGACATTGCTTCCTGCCCCAGAAGTGCCCCTTGGGGGTGGATCTGCAGTTTAGGAGGTTGTGAGACAGTGAGAGGGGACCTCTAGTCACACAGTGGATATCTTAGCTGGGCTCTGGTCCTGAATGGGGATTCCCAAGAGGCCTCCTGGAGGAGGTGACTTCTTTCCTGGGCTCGCAGGATGTGTAGGAGTCCCCCAGTCTGAGAGGCAGAGAGCCAAACAGGTGGGAGAGAGGACAAGGTGGAACACTCTTGTCTCCACAGGCCAGTACGTCTGCTCAGTCAGCATGCACAGGCTGACGGACAAGCAGCAGAGACACCTCAGCTTGAAGAAGACGGCCCTGGTGGTCACTGCCTCGCTCCCCGGCAGCCACTTCTCCGCAGAGCAGGTCGGGGCCGAGGTGCCCTTCAGCCCAGGGCTGTATGCCGACCAGGCCGAAATCCTTTTGAGCAACCACTACACCAGCTCAGAGGTCAAAGTCTTCGGAGCTGCCGAGGTCCTGGAGAACCTGGAGGTGGGCAGCATCGCGCCAGGCAGGGCCAGGGGGGCGGGTGGGGCTGGCGGCCTCAGGGAGGAAGAAGAGCAGAGGAGGCCCTGGGCCGGCCCTCCCGCTCTTCCCTTCCGTGCTCAGCACCGTTGCCACGGGACAGTGTACAGACTTGTGGCCTTCGCCATGATCTCTACAGGCCCCAGCTCAGAGGTCCGCCTGGCGCAGTTTGTGCTCACCCTGCGTGTGCTGTGCAGATGAGGGCCAGGGGTTGGGGGAGGGACCTCGCACAGGGCCCAGGAGCCAGGATGAAGCCCCGCCTGCAGCCCCTCCTCTCCCATCTGCTACATGGGTGGCCAGTGGTCAGCAGGGTGCTGGGGCCTGGCCAGGCAGGGGAGAGTGAGCTGGCGTGGTGTGGGAAGTTAGAGGAGTCTGGGCTGCTGCTTCTTCTCCCATCTTGCTGTGGCTCACTGCTGCTGGCCGGGCTTCCCCGGTCTGCGGCTGCAGGAACTAGGCCCATAACAGAGGAGAGCAGTGTTCGGTGCTCTGTGCTGCTTTAGCCTTTTTAAAAACAGCACCGAGGTACCCTTTCGTTAAGAAACACCCGGAGAGTAGACACTGCCCCCTGGTGTGCAGACTGAGTGCAGCCCTCTTGAAGTGGCCCCGGGTCAGCAACTGCTGAGAAGGGGTGAGCCAGGCAGGTCCTAGGAGGGATGCCTAGAGGTGGGCTGGACACAGCCGCTGGCCCGCCCACCAGCACCGCCCCCCAGCCCCGACCTCTCTCCAGGTGAAATCCGGGTCCCCAGCCGTGTTGGCCTTCGCCAAGGAGAAGTCCTTTGGACTGCCCAGCTTCATCACATACACGGTCGGCGTCTCGGACCCCACGGCCGGCAGCCAGGGGCCTCTGTCCACCGCCCTGACCTTCTCCAGCCCCGCCACCAGCCAGGCCATCAGCATCCCGGTCACTGTGGCCTTCGTGATGGACCGCCGCGGGCCCAGTCCTTGTGAGTCGTGAGGCAAGACTGGCACTGGAACAGGGCCAGCAGGGAGGGTTGAGCTGCAGCCGGCCCGGGCGTGTCAGAGGGGTCGGGAGTGTAGGCTGTCCCACCTCCATCCGGGCTGAGGCCCATGCCTCTACCACGGCCCCTGCGGCCTGCGGGGCCTGCACCCCCGCCCCCAGTCCCTTCTCATTCACCCACGCCACCCCTGCTGTAGCCGCTCTGGCCTTCCTGTTCCTGGAACATGTAAGGCCCCAGCTCGAGCCCCTGCACCTGCTGTTCCTTCCGCCTGGGATGCTGTTCCCCACACCCTCACCTGCGAACCTTCCCTCAGATGCTGCCTTCTCGGGCCTCACTCCCAACACCTGCACCCTGCTCTTACCCCCGGCGCTGCCGCCTGCACACCGCGGCGTCATCCCGAGGGCTCCTGCGCGTCCTTGTGGAGTCCATGGGGCCAGTTCTCAGAAGGCCCCGCGTGGCTCACAGTGGGTGCCCCGTGGGAGTGCTGCTGGAGGCGTGGACTCATGGATTCTGGGGGCCGGACCCTGTGCCAGGCGGATGAGGGAGAGGCCCCCGCGCTGCCCACGCAGGGGGAAGGTGTTGGTAGAAAAGCAGCTGAGGGGGGAGGGAGGGTGAGGGGGGAGGGAGGGCTTCGTCTCCTCTCTGTGCAGCTCCAAGGGGCTGCGCCAGCGGGGCCTCCGGGAGGCAGAGGCAGGGAGAGCTGTGGGCGGAGGCGTGGTCAGGTCTGGCTGCCTGGTGGGAGTGGCCAGGGCGGACGCAAGGGTCCCCGATGAGGCGAGCACGTGCCTCTTGCCAAGCAGGAACGTGTCGTGGCTGCAGCAGCCTGGGGAGGCGGAGGGCCAACAACAGCAGCACATCAGGGTGGAGGTTGGGAGGCGCCGGGCCCAGGCAGCCTCCTGGGTGGGCCACCGGCAGGCTTGCGGCCCCCCAGCGCCTGAGCTGGCTCCACAGCAGTGCCAGAGGGGCAGCCCTGGAAGGAAGCCGAGTCTCGGCAAGACGGGGTCTGCTTTGAGTGGCGATAGCTCGGACTGCTGCCCCGGCCTGAGGCAGGCCGCCTTGCCCTGGGGCTGAGACAGGCGCGTGTGTGGGCTGGCCTGCCTCCCCCCCCCCCCCCCCGCCCCGCAGATGCAGGAGCGCCAGGGGACCCCATCCCGCCCTGGCAGTGTTGGGACACTTCTTTCCTTTGGTGCAGATGGGGCCAGCCTCTTCCAGCACTTCCTGGATTCCTACCAAGTCATGTTCTTCACGCTCTTTGCCCTATTGGCTGGGACGGCCGTCATGATCATAGGTGAGGCAGGGGCAGGGGCCTGGGAGTATGTGTGTGTGCATCCCCGGCCCCCGCTGTGCTGACAGCTGTGCACTCTTGCAGCCTACCACACGGTCTGCGCACCCCGGGAGCTCGCCATGTCGCCAGCCCTCACGCCCCGAGCCAGCCCGCGGCACAGTCCCCACTGTAAGTAGCCCCTCAGCCTCAGCAGGTCCGGCCCAGGGCAGGGCAGATCCGGGGTGGGGTGGATGGGGCGGTGGCAGGGAGCTGTGCACCTGCAGACCAGATTCCCCTTTGTGGGCTCCCGCAGGAGGAGTGGCTGACTCGGACATGCGGAGCAGGGCAGTCCTGCTCCGGGGTTGCACTGTGTGGCCCAGCTCTTCCTCAAGGGGCTCCTGGGCCTGTGACCCTGCCTGACTCCAGGGGACACCTCTCTTTCTAGAACTGCAGTGCCCAGCCATGGTAACTGCACACAGCAGCCCTGAGTCTCCCGACTCCCATGTGAGGGCGTTCTCCCCTGTGCTGGTGCCGCTCAGGGCCGTGTCCCAGCTGCTGCTCCCTCTGGCTCCCTGTGGAGCCACACCAGGGCCTCTGCACTGGCCCCACACACGCCAGCGCCCGCTGCTGCTGTCAGAGTCTATGTTCATACAGCTTGCTCCCTCCTGTAACTGATAACGCCTTCTCCCGGCCAGGCCTGGGCCCCTGGAGTTTAGGGGTCATGCCCTTGGCCCGTGTGTGTGGATTTGCCTCTGCTGGCCAGGTCGCCTCAGGGCAGCGTTAGCGTCATTCCCGCGACAGTTGGCGGTGTTGGGCCATGCGTGCTGTGGCTGGGGCTTTATGGAGCATCTGCCTGTCCCTGCTGCTGTCACTCACTTATCTGTCTCTCAAAATTCCCTCCCTAGATCTCACGGCCCAGTCGCCGATCACCTCCCTCAACACACTGCCTCCTGGTCGCAAAGCCAGCCCTCCCTCCGGGCTCTGGAGCCCGGCCTACGCCTCCCAGTAACCGCACCAAGGGGCGGCACCATGTTAGGCTGTGCCCACGGACTCATCTCGGACGCAGGGCTTGAAGCATGCCCATCTCCTCCTCGGCCGCCTCCGTTATGCGTTATGTGTGGGCCGTGCAGCCGTGGTGTCGCTTTCCCTGCGTCGCCAGCGCTGCCCCCCCCCTCAAGGCTTCTTGTGGTCGGAAGTTGCGCGTGCACGCGGGTGATGCTCCATCGTATTCTCAGGGAAAGATTTTCTAGTTAGTTTTGGAGGTTTTTTTTTTTTGTTTTAAACTCCTTCCTAGTGCAGCCACTAGGGGAGTGCCCCGCTCCTGCCCCCGCCGCCCAGGGCGCCTCAGGAATGCAGCCTGATGCCCCTGCACATGAGCTAGGCAGGGCTGCCCCCACCCCATGCGCCTGCTTCCAGCCACTGTGAGAAGACATCCATCCTCCAGGTTCCTCTGTCCCAGAGACAACTGGCAGATGGCGCCGGGCCCCGCTGGAAAGTCCCGAGTGGGGTTCCCGCGCAGTACCTGTCCCCTCCTCCTGCCTGGAGACCCCCGCGCCCGCCTCTGCAGCAAGAGCCAGTGTTCTCGCAGATCTGAGCCCGGCCCACCCCGCAGGTCCCCAGGCAGCTAAGCTGGGAGGGCAGTGGGGAGCGCCCTCCCCCTCCCGGAAGGCCTAGGAAGAAGACATAGGCCACTTCTCTCCCCTCACCCCAACCGGGATCAGAGCCCAGCCCCCTGCTCCAAGGAGGCACTGTGCCGTCCCCGGGGGATCCGGAGGCCTCGTGGCTGGAACTCGCCATGCCTGTGCGCAGTGCTTGCGGAGGCTGTGGTCACGGTCAGGGTCACGGTCAGGGTCTGCTGTGAATCCACTTCAGTGCTGTGGCCAGGCTTGGATTTTTCCAGAGCTGGAGAAGGGAAGCCAGTGCCTTGTCTGTTACTTGAGCCCACACTGACACCCTGGATGTAAGGAGCTGTTCTACCTGGTTACTAAATAAAGCTCCGGAGCCTTTCTTAGAGGGGTGTGGTCATTGCTGGGGTTCCCCACGTCCTGGGCCGTGGCTCCCGAGGCTGCCTCCCATCGCGCCGGGTCCAGCCAGGGGGTGTCTGAGGATGAGGTGGCCCTGCCCATGCATCACCTCGGCCTCCTGCTCCCTTTTCCACGCTCTGCTCGTGTCCCCTGCTGTTGCCAGCTCCCCCCACCCTCAGGACCTAGTTCGGTCCCTGCAGCCCTTCCTGGCCTCCTGAGCGCCCCCTACCTGTTGTCCTGGGAGCTGTGGAGTGGGTGCCAGATTTGCTGACAGGCGGGGGCCCTGAGTTGTCCCTGACATGGATTCTCCCTTCTGCCTGGGGAATCTGAAGCCTCCTTTGTTGTGGGCACGGAGCACAGGCCACACACCCTCCCCGGGCTCTTGCTGTGGTGTGAGCACGGAGGAGTGGCCACATCCCACACGGGTCCCCTCAAGGAAGGGCCCACTGTGCCCCTCACCCTCTACATCCAGCCTCCCTGTCCCTGAAATGCATCTAATTGTCTCCCTGAGACCCCCTTCCTGGCCCAAGAAGCCTCGCCTCCACCCCCAGTGACCACCCTGCCCCAGCCTTCTGTGCTCACAGACCTGTCCTGGACACTCGTCTTTTAGACCCTTCCACAGCCAGGGAGCTGCAGCTTGCCCACGGGCTCCTCCCTTCATTCTTGCATCTTACCTCCCCTACCCAGAAAGACTAGAACAGTTGAGGTCACACGTTCAGCATAGGGCCTGCCTGACACAGTGGATGTCTGCAGGAACACAGGGTGGCTGCCAAAATCCAGGCATCACATCACATCCAGACATGACCCTGTCCAGACAGGAGCAGGGAGGCAAACTCCTTGTCTCCTTCCATGGACCAAAGGTGTTGTTTCTGGAAGATTCCTTAGGTAGCTCCACCATTCTGTAACAGGCTGCCTTGGGGCCATTGCTACTGGTGGCTGGTGTGGGATGTGGGGTGATCACTCAGGGCACAGCCCTCAACTCAGGATCGCCTGGGTCCCCAGAAGCAGCTACAGGATGGTCTTCTCCGCAGTGGAGACAGTTCCTCCCCTTGGCTCGTCTTAAACCCTTGGAGCCCTAACGCAGCCGCAGGCCTGGGTTTCTTTCTGGCGTGGGGGTCACTTTACCTTGCCCTCGGGGACAACTGGTGCCAACGCAGCCAGATCTGGCCGGCCATGAGGACAATACCAGGTGACCCCGCCGGCACAGCTTTCCGCTCCCAAACCAGCCAAGCTACTCTCCCTCTCCAAAGCGTGCAGGGAAATGCTTTTAGCACCATTTAGCACTAAAAATATGATATTGCCTATAGATTTTTTTTCCCTTCTCAAGTCTCTTGTGAATGCCCATGTGCATGTATGCACACGTGTGTCTGGTGCACCCACACGTGCACCTGGGCATTTTTAATTAAAAAATTTATTCGAAAGAGTTACAAAGAGAGAGGTCTTCCATCCGTTGGTTCACTCCCCAGTTGGCCACAATGGCTGGAGCTGTGCTGATCCAAAACCAGGAGCCAGGAGCTTCTAACAGGTCTCCCATGTGGGTGCAGGGGCCCAAGGACTTGGGCCATCTTCTACTGCTTTCCCAGGCCACAGCAGAGAGCTGGATGGGAAGAGGAGCAGCTAGGTCTTGAACTGGCTCCCATGTGGGATGCTGGCGTATCAGGCCAGGGTGTTAACCCACTGCGCCACGGTACTGGCCCCAACCTTCCTGTTTTTTAATATTTATTTTAGGTGTTGGAAAGGCAGAGTGACACAGAGAGAGAGAGAGAGAGATCTTCTATCTGCTGGTTCATTCCCTGAATGGCCACAATGGCCAGGGCTGGGCCAGGCCAAAGCCAGAAGCCCGGTGCCCAGTCCTGGTCTCTCATGTGGTAGCAGGGGCCCAAGCATGGGGGCCATCGCCTGCTGCCTCCCCACGGGCCTCAGCAGTGAGCTGGAGCCGGGTCAGCAGCAGAGCACCTGGGCCTCGCACTGGCGCTGACGTGGGTGCAGGCGTGCAGGCAGCAGCTTACCCTGCTGTGCTGAACGCCGGCCCCCGACGCCTGCCTTCCTGCAGGCCCGGGGCCCCGGGCAGTGAGCTCGTGCCTTTGTAGTCTGTAGTCTGAGTCCTCGGAGTGTGCTGCAGCTGAGAACGCGGAGGAGCGAGAGGAGGAGCTGTCAGCGCAGCCCTCCCCTGCTTGCGGTTCCTGTCGCCAGTGTGCTTGTTGGGCCTTCCCAGTTTTCCCGTGTGCTACGGCCGCCGCGTGCACTCTGGGCTGTCAGGTGACGGCCTCGTGTGCAGACCTCATGAGTGGCACTCAGACTGCGAAGGCCTAGGGGGCACAGCTGGGCGGGAGGGGTGCTCTCCTCCACCAACCGCATGTGCTTTCATTGTGTCGCACTGTAGCAAGCTCACAGCGGGAGGGGAGGTCGTCGCAACCTCTGTTTTTCCAGCACTTGAGTGTACAGTAGGTGAATATATCCTAGGTGGATTCCCTGCACACATTAAGTGCCTGCTGTGTGTCAGGCACTGTGCAACGTTCTGGTGTTTACACTAGGAACACAATGGATCCATCACCCTTTGCCAGCTCCCAGGCCACTGCAAGCAGAACGAGCTCCTGTGAGCCCTGGGGTCTGGGGTCCGGGTGGGGTGGGGGGCGCTTTGGCTGGGCCAAGGAGGGGTTTGCTGGGGAAGCGATGGCCGGGCTGGGCGTGAGAAGTCAGTGAAAGCTCACTGAGTCGGGAGGGGAGGGCAGGGAGCTCTGGGCAGCGGGAGGAGCACGCGCAAAGGCTCCCAGCTGGAGAGGCCGGGGCCACTGTGGCTGGCAGGGCAGCGCTGTGCAGGACGACGCTGCGGACGGCAGCAGAGGCCAGCTGCACGGCTCCAATGCAGCGAGAGCACCCTGAGCGATCCCCAGCGGACGGGCAGCTTGCTTGTTTGCAGTGCTGCAGCGTGGAGAGCAACGCTGAGGTGAGCACCCTCCCGCAGCCGCCTCCTGATCGCCGTGGGTGCCGAGACTGGTTCAGCCCAAATCCTCACCCGGGGTGGGCTCCTGCAGGCCCTCCCCGACCCAGCCACCCAGCTGCACTCCAGAGGGGGCTGCCCTAGTGGGCCGGGGACAGCCTGGGGTGGGCACCACAGAAGGGATAGAAGCCGCTGGGGCTCCCTGCACCCGGGGAGGGCATGCTCACCACCCTGCAGCTCTCCCCTTCTCAGCCCGGCCTGCACTGGGCACGGGGACCCCGGGAGGCTCTGATGCCTCCCCACCCTCATGGAGCTCATGGTCCAGTACCGACAGCCCTCGTTCAGTGCCGGGCCAGGGTGGGGCAGTCCCTGAGGGTGCTGGAGAGGGGGATGCCAGGGAAGCCTTCCTGGAAGACAGATCCTGCACCAGGAAGCTCCCCGAAGAGCTGCTGTGCTCCTCGGTGTTCGTTGCTGTAACAACAATCGAGACTGGGTCATTCACGAAGCCCGGTGGTTTGTTCAGGCTCACGGTTCTGGAAGTTCAAGAGCACGCCACCGGCATCCACGTGGCTCCTGGTGAAGGCTTTGTGGGAAGGCAGAAGGGTTGGCAGGTGCACTGGGAGAGCGCATGCACGGAACGGAGCACACAAGCGAAGGAGGTGGGGCGGAGCCAGGCTGGCGAGTGTCAGCATAGTGGGGACACACCTGCCACGTCTGAACCCCAGCAGTCCGTCTGGGGTTTCCAGGCATGTCAGAGAGACAGGCAAGTGCAGAGGTGAGCGTGGGGAGGGCGGATTGCTGGGCCTGGCTGGGCCGGCAGTGGCGGGACTAGGCTCAGGGCTGGATGGTGTTGGGAGAGGGCCCTCTGCAGCCGGCCTTAAGGTCTTAAACACTAGTGGGACTGTCACAAACAGCAGAGGGACTGCCGTAAACATTAGCATGAGTGTTTGCAGCCAGATGGCCTAGGTTCTAATCCTGGCTCCCCTTCCCATGAGCTGTGTGAGCATCGGTAAACTGCCTGGCCTCTCTGTGCCTGTTTCTTCCCCAGGGAGTGGAGGCAGTAATCGTGCCTCCTTGGTTTGGGTTGATTCAAGGATTCAGTGCAGTCACTCGTGGGAAGCACCAGCAAGAGTGGCCGACAGGTGCAGGCATTCAGCTAAGAGGTACCAACATCATTACTCCTATGGGTGATGCTGGTAGTGTTACCATGGCTACCATCCTCCCCAGCACCATACTCCCGGACACTCTGTGCTCCTCAGCTGATATTCCCCTTTCAAGGGGCTGGTTTTGAACTTGGCCTTGCTCTGAGCAATGAGATCCACAAAAGCACCTGTTTCTGACTGGTCATGTGTTTTCTTCTAATGCCTGTTGAGACCAACGCTTAGCTGTTAATGTTACAAAAGTGGCATCCACAGCCATGGGTGACATTGTGTGAGTGTCGTGGCAAATGGACCATCTCTGGAGAAGCGTACAACGAGAAACAGAACAAGATCAGGAAGCTGGCACTGTGGTGTAGCGGGTAAAGCCGCCACCTGCGACACGGGCATCCCATATGGGCTCTGGTTCATGTCCCGGCTGCTCCATTTCCAGCCCAGCTCCCTGCTAATGGCCTGGGAAGAGCAGTGGAAGATATCTCGAGTGTTTGCCCCTGCCACCCCTGTGGAAGACCCAGAAGAAGTGCCTGGCTTTGTTCTGGCCCAGTGCTGGGCATTATAGCCATCTTGGGAGTGAACCAGCAGACAGAAGGTATCTCTCTGTGCCTCTCTCTCTCTGTCACTCTTTCAAAATAAAAAAAAAATTTTTTTAAAGATTTTATTTTTTTAAAGGCAGAAAGAGTTCTTCCATCTGCTAGTTCACTCCCCAAATGACCACAACCGCCGGGGCTGGGACACTGTGAACCAGGAGTCAGGAGCTTCTTCTGGATCTCCCACATGAGTGCAGGGGCCCAAGCACTTGGGTCATCTTCCACTGCTTTCTCAGGTGCATTAGCAGAGAGCTGGATCGGAAGTGGAGCAGCCGAGACTCAAACTGGTATCCATTTGGGATGCAGGCAGTGCAGGCGATGGCTTTACCTGCTATGTTACAGTGCTGGCTCCAACAATTAAATCTTAAAAAAAAAAAAAAAAAAAAGAAAGAAAACAAAATTATAGGACAGGGGTGAAGGGGCCTTACCTCCGTCTGGTGCTCAGGGAAGACTTTCCTGCAGCAATGACTTTTGAGTTGAGATCTCAGTATCAAGGAGTCGGCAGAGAGGGGATGTGTGAGAGGGCTGCAGAAGCAGCCTGTGCAAAGGCCCAGAGGTGGGCAGGTGGGCAAGCTGTGGGTGTGACCATGGTGTGCTGGTGTGGTCGGAGTAAAGTTGCCAGATTATCAAATAGAAATATAGGGTGGGTGTCCAGTTACATTGCAATTTCAGATCAACATGAATATTTTAATGATGTGTTATCTATTTGAAACACACAGGTTCAGAGAGAGAGGGAGGAGTGGGGGGGGGGATCTTCCATCCACTGGTTGTCTCCCCAAATGGCCACAATTGCCAGGTCTGGGCCAGGCCAAAGCCAGGAGCCAGGAGCTTCTTCCAGGTCTTCCACGTGGGTGCAGGGGCCCAAGCACTCGGGCCATCCTCCACTGCTTTCCCAGGCGCATTAGCAGGGAGCTGGATCGGAAGTGGAGCAGCCAGGATTCGAGCGGGGGCTCTGATAGGGGATGCCGGTGTCATAGGTGGCTGCTTCCCTCGCTAAGCCACAGCGCCAGCGCACGGATGATAGTTGGAAGCACAGGTTCGTGCGCTGCGACTGCTGGGGGCACACTTGAGCTACAAATAGCCATTGGTTGTGGGTCTGAAAGTCCAGTGTCACCAGCGCCTGCATGTCATCTGGCAACTCGGTTGCAGCGGGGAGAGGGGCTGAGAGTCGGGGCTGGGGCGGGAGTCTCACCGGCCTGGGCAGGCGGCTGCGTTTTGATGGAAGGGTCTTGGTGAACAGGGCTTCAGCCTGGGTCTACAAGCTCCTGGGTGGGCGTTCTTAGCTTAATGGGGAAAGTGGCTGTCAGGGACCCCAAGACGGGCAGACTGAGTCACCCCCTGTACAGAGGAGAGATGAGTCATAGAAAGCAACAGGCAGAGAGCTCTTAGGAAAACATCCCTTCCATCAGGAGAGAAAGGGCGGAGGCGGAGGGAGTACGAGCTGCTGTTAAAATTAGAATAGCTGTGTTCTCCTAATTAGAAATGCAGTCGGGCTCAGGCCTGCCCGGGGCCTCCTCTCCTGGCTGCTGGCGGCTGGAGGCTGGGGCCAACCCCTGGCAGCGTCCGTTCCCGGGGGCTGGGCAGGGTCCTTGGGGGATCCTGGCCACCTGCTCCCAGGAGGGGCATGGCCCAGTCTGGCAAAACTCGGGACCCCAGGCCTGCTGCCCACTCTGGGCCTCAGTTTCCCCATGTGCCCTGGGAGAGATGGAGCCCTGGACAGGACGGAGGAGGGAGGTCGTGCCTCTGGCTGCCATGGCAGAATCCGGGGCCCCTTTTCTGTGCTGAATGAGAGAATGTGGGCTCCTGGGCAGACCCCTTCTTTCTTGTGGGCAGGGCCCGGCGAGATCTTGGCGAGGTCCTGGTTTGGCATTTCCATTCTGCGTCACTAACACGCGTTAAAAGGCACCCACATGCCTCATTAAGTGCAATTTATGTGCGGCTGCGCAGGAGCTGAGCTGAGATACAATTGACTAGCTGACGAAGGCTATGTTCTCTGGATGTTTAATTAAACATTTGCTCCTTCTTCCCATTCTCCCCACCTTCCCATGGCAAATACTTCCCAGAGCCCCACCCCCACTGACCCTCACAAGCTCCTGGCTGAGTGGCCCTTCCCCAGGCTGCCAGGGAGGAGGCGTGGTCTTTGGCCTCGGTCTGCTTGCCTGCTAAAGGGGAGGCCCCACAGTCCTGGCTTTGTGATGCCACCAGGCAGTGCCTAACCTGGGGGCAGAGCTCCTGGGAGGGCGGTAGGGAGGGGCAGGCAGGTGGGGAGGCCGCCTGCTAACCCCGTGCTGTGGTCCCCACGCCTGTGCCTCCTCAACTCATAAAGCCCTGGGTGTGGGGACTGAGGGGTGGGGTCTCAGGGAGTGACTCGTCCCCACCCTCAAGAGTGGTGTCAGTGTCCCACAAGGGCTTCAGAGGGCCACCTAGCCTTCTCTCTGCCGGCACCAGAGGCTAGGGTCCACTGCCTGCCACCTGCCAGGCACCAATCCTGCCGGCCTTTGACCTGGGCATCCCTGTTGCTGCCAGGCGGGGGGGGGGGGGGCTCAGCAGGGAGCTGGGGCGGGGGTGGGGAGCTGCCAGCCACAGGGGCGTTAGGGTCCCGAGACCACCTGCCCTGCCTGGGAGCTGCCCTGGGTGACCTGCTCATCACCTCCTTTAACACTGGCTTCCAGCAGCCCTCAGCCACATGTGTTATTGTCCCCGTTTCACGGCTGAGGAGGCCAAGGCTGAGCTGGGACAGTTAGGAGAAGCCCCGGGGTCCCCTGAGACACCTGGGAGAAGGTCCCTGGGTTTGGACAGAAGCCCGTGAAATCCTGGAACAACGGTGAGAGAGCTGCCCTTGGTTCCCTAGCCATCCTCTGCTTCTAGAAAGCTCTCAGCTGGGTGCTAATCAGGCTTGCTCGCTGTGCTGGTGTTTGCAACTCGATTATTTTTGCAACAGAGAAAACACAGGCCTGAAAGCTGCAGCTTCCAACTGGAACATTCTTCCACTTAACTTCCTTTCATGGGTTACCTTGAATGTACAGCAAGCGATACAATGTTTCATTATAGACTAAGTATATTTTGGTAAGAAAACTTTTTTAAACTAAAGATACTCTTGTCAAAAAAAGAACATAAAGGAAAGAAATGAAACACCCTTTTATAGAGTCTGCAGGCAGGGCAGCCTTCCAGAATCCAGCATTGAAGGGTCCAACCTTGGGTCCCCACTGGGGAGGTGTGCCGTCCGTCCGCGGGCTGTGTCTCTAGACTTATCACTCTGCATCCTCGGCCCTCAGCTTCCCCATTTGCAGTGAGGGATCGCTGGCCCAGTTCCGGCACCTAGTGCTCTAACTCTGGCGACGTTTTCCTGGTCCCCTTCTCCTCCTAAAGAGATCAGAATCTTCCATAGGAGGCCCAGCAGGCCAAGGGCATTTAGGACAGGACTGAGTCTTGATACTGTGCCCTTCATAAGGAGCTTGGGCACCTGGACAAGAGATGCTGGAAGGGGCTGCCATCCCTCCCCTCACCCATGCTCCAGACCTGCCCCAGCACTCTGTGCACCTGCTAGCACAGTCTATGAGAGCTGCAACTTTGTAGCCAGTGGCCTCCTCCTGGACTGTGGGATGATTGAGAAATGAATGTCCTTTTCGATTTGCCAGGAAGTGACTGAGGAGTGATGGTGATAACCAAGCAACTCCATCTGGAGCAACCACAGGGAGCTCTCAGCTATGCAGACAGCCAGGGGCCCCGTAGCCAGCTCTGAGGATTAAGGGCCTGGGGTGTCAGGACAGGTGTGGTGACGGGTGAGGGGAGTCCACAGGCAGGACCGCCAGTCCTGAGGGAGCGCTCAAGATGCTTCTGCTCTTGCCAGAGCACACAGCTACACCTCATGCCTAGCCTGTCTCAGAGTCTCTGCCTTTTCATGGGTGGGATGGAAACATTAATGTTTATTGTAGTTGCTGATCTGTTTGGACTCATGCAGCCTTCTTACTTTGTATTTTCAGTCAATTGTGAGTTCATTTTGTTTCATTTGAATGGATCAGATTGTCTTTCCCTTTTTTTTTTCCCCTGTAGTGATTTAGAAGTTAAGTCATCTCACTATTTTCCTACTGGTTACTTCTATACTTTTAATTCAGAAATGCACAGCTTTCTTCTCATGTTCATGGTTAAAGTGTCTGGGTTCCAACCTGGTTTTTGTGGATGCTGCCGCACTGCTGAGTCAGGTCAGGTGTGTGTCGGCAGTGTGCCAGGCACTGCCCATGTGTTTCGTAGGTGATCTTGTTCTATCCTCAGAACAAAACTGCAAGGAGGGCCAGCCTTCCTGGTTATCAGTGAAGACTGGGAAGCTCAAAGCAATGAGAGTTGCCCTGGGCTGGTCACCCCTGCTCTGTGTACCAGCCCCAACCTCCAGCATCTGGCCCTGTCTTAGCAGAGAGTCAGGTAGACCAGATGGCGTGGAAACAAGACTGGAGTGCCAGAGATAGAGATGGGAGCAGACACTGGGCAGGCGGGGGCTTCAGTTGTCTGCCTGTCAGTGTGTGCTGACTGTCCAGTGCTGCCTGTCAGTGTGTGCCCAGGGGGCCTGTGAGCCTTGGTAGGGTTCAGTGCCACCTGCACGCTCTGGGGAACTTTTTTATTTTTTGACAGGCAGAGTGGACAGTGAGAGAGAGAGAGAGAGAGAGAAAGGTCTTCCTTTTTGCTGTTGGTTCACCCTCCAATGGCTGCCATGGCTGGCGCGCTGCAGCCGGCACATCCTGCTGATCCGAAGCCAGGAGCCAGGTGCTTCTCCTGGTCTCCCATGTGGGTGCAGAGCCCAAGGACTTGGGCCATCCTCCACTGCACTCCCGGGCCATAGCAGAGAGCTGGCCTGGAAGAGGGGCCACCGGGACAGAATCCGGCGCCCCAACAGGGACTAGAACCCGGTGTGCCAGTGCCGCAGGCGGAGGATTAGCCTATTGAGCCACGGCACCGGCCCTGGGGAACTTTTACTGAGTCAGATTTCTGTGAGGAACTCATGTACCATCCCGCCGGAAAATAGCATAAGCACTCATTCCCTCATGCATCCGTCCATCCGTCCATCCGTCCATCCATCCATCCATGCATCTGTCCGTCCATCCATCCATCCATGCATCTGTCCATCCATCCATCCATCCATGCATCTGTCCGTCCATCCATCCATCCATGCATCTGTCCATCCATCCATCCATCCATGCATCTGTCCGTCCATCCATCCATCCATGCATCTGTCCATCCATCCATCCATCCATGCATCTGTCCGTCCATCCATCCATCCATGCATCCATCCACCGTGTCCTGAGCTCTCCCTGGTGGCAAATGTGGGGCGCCCAGGGTTCAGGGATTGGTTTCTGCCCTCCTAATCCAGGGTGAATGGAGAGAAGGCAAGCATGCAGCACAAGGCCCCAAGGTCGCTTCCTTCCTTTGTTTGTTGTTGTGGTTATGTTTTAAAAGGTGAGGCTTGTGCATGTGAAACAATGTCTGAGAAGGTTAATGCCAGTCTCCTCCCAGCACCTTGTAAAAATGTAAAACACACAGGAGGAGCGAGAAACAGCAGAGGCACCTGCTGCCAACACCACCTGGAGTGTGCGCCTTGTTCTCACACATTCCTGAGCGTCATTCTGCAGGTTCCTTCCAACTTCCTATGATGGGGGGTGGGGGGACGATGGCCTCCACTGTCCTGTGCCTGGCCCTTGTCGCTTGCTTGATCCTGAGAGTCACTCCCGCCAGCCCACAGGAAGGACTTCGCACCAGGGCTGGGTGGGGCACCCGGCTTGTCTGTGAATGAACTTCCCCAGCTGGAACTGTCAGGTCAGAATGTGTGTGCACCTGGAATCCAGTCAGGGCACTCCAGCTGCCTGGGAGGAGCTTGTGCCAGCTGTGAAAACAGCCATGGTCCCACAACCCCACCAAACTGGTGACAACCATCTTCAACAAGTAGCAGGGGAAGCGCCTTGGGAGCCCAGAGGAGCCACCAGGTGGCCTGGGGGCGTCAAGGAGTGCTCTTGGAGGGAGATGCCGGTGGGACTGGGTTTTGTAGCATGACTAGGAGTTGGCCAGCCTGGGGAGTGTAGAGAAAGGGTATCTGGGAGAAGGAACAGCATGAACAAAAGGCAGCGACATGAGAGGCGTGATGTGCCCGAGGAAGGCAGCGGAGGGCGCGGAGAGGAAGGAGATGCCTGGGGCGGGAGGTGGGGGTGCCAGCTATGCCCTGCACCCCTTTCTCCTGTGACAGGGAGGAAGCTGCCATTACCACCGTGTGGGCCAGGGGTGGGAGCTGGGGAGAAGTAACACATTAGGGCCTGGAAGCCAAGGTCATGACCCCAGCCTGCCCCTAATACACTGGGTGGCCCTGGCAGATCACTGCCATCCTGCAGCCCCACCCCCTGGCCTTTTGGGAGGGTTCCCAGGGTTGTGTGGCTGGCACTCACCAGGCAGGCCCTTAGCAGGTGGTCGTTGTCCTGGTGTTAGGGGTCCCAGCTCTCCATCACTCACCTGGCTGCCCGGTCTCCTCCAGGCCTTCTCTGTTCTGTCCACACCACCATGCCTATGCGTGTGCTTCTTCTGGAAATTTCCTATACATGGACTCACACAGTCTGTGATCCTGCGTGAGTGGCTTCTTCGGCATAGCACAGTGTTCGCAAGATTCTCAAGTTTTCAGTTGCCTTGGGTATACCCTTGGCCATGGAGTTTCTGGAATCATTCGGTTTAAATGTTCCAGTGTTTGAGGGACTGCCAGGCCGTTCTGCACAGCCGCTGTACCACTTCCCATGCCCACCAGCAACGCGTGAGGGCCCCGACTTCTTGCATCCTCACCAACACCTGTGAGCATGTGCCATTTTTATCCCAGCAGAGCGAGTGGGTGTCGGTGGTATCTCGTGGTTTGCATTTGCATTTCCCTGTTGGCCGATGATATTGAGCATCTTTCCATAAGCTTATTTTATCTTCTTTGGCGAAATGTGGATTTAGATCCTTTCCTCACTTTCAGTTTTAGAAATTTCCTTCTTATTTATTTATTTATTTGAGTGGCAGAGAAATGGGGCAAAGGAGAGTGCAAGCAGGCTGCCATCTGCTGGTTCACTCCCCAAATGCCTGCATTGGCTGGACCTGGACGGGGCCAGAGCTGGGCACCGGGAACCCCATCCAGGCCTCTCACCTGGCTGGCAGAAACCCCACGACCTGAGCTTCCCCGGGGCTGCACTGGCAGGAAGCTGGAGGCGGGAGCCAGAGCTGGGTAATGAGCCCCGGGCACCTCCTTGTGGGATGCGGCTTTTCTAACTACCAGGTGAAATTCTCACCCCCTTTTCCTCATTTTTCAATTGAGTTATTCGTCTCTTTTGTTGTTGAGCTGTAAACGGTCTTTGTATATTCTAGGCCCAAGTCTCTTGTCAGATCCATGGTTAGCAATGCTTTGCTCCTTCAAAGGGTGTCTTTTTCCTGTCTCAATTGGGGTTCTGCAAAGCACAATCATTTCTCACCTTGGTGATGTCCAGTTTACCTGTCTTTTGCTGCTGTGCCTTTGTTCTCGGGGGATCTTGGTGGTTTTGATTTGCACTTCCCTGATGGTTGATGGTGTCTGGCGTAGTTTTGTGTGTGTCTTTGCCATCTTTATGTCTCCTTCCGTCAACTGCTGGCTCTCATCTCCTGCCTGCGTTTGCTTGGGCTGCTTGTTGTCTTACTCCCGGGCTGTGAGGGCTCTTCCTGGGTGCTCCACACGAGTCCGGTGCCAGGTGTCTCACCTGCAGGTGATGCTTCCCTGGCTGTGGTTCATTTCCTTGACAGCATCTTTGGAAGAGCGAGGTTTCTGTTGTGATGAAGCCAGATTTCTGGATTTTGTTCCTTTAGAATTTATGTCTTGGGTGTTGTATTTAAGTCATCTCTGCCAAAGTCAAGGCCATGAAGATTTTCTCTCATTTTTTTTCCCTAGAAGTTTTGTATATTTAGCTCTTACATTTGGGTCTATGATGCAATCCAAGTTAAGTTTTGGAGATGCTGGGCGGCCTGGATAGAGGGTCCTTCCTTGGCTGTGGATAGCCCCTTTCGGCATTTGTTGAAAGGCTATCTTCTCCCTTATTGAGTTGCTTTGGCATCTTTATCAAAAATCGGTTGACCAGGCATGGGCCTTTGGCTTAGTGGTTGAGATGCCCACGTTCTACACCAGAGTGCCAGGGCCTGTACCCAGCATTGAGTTCCTGGGTCACAGTTTCAGCTCCTGACCCAGTCCAGCTGACCTTCGAGGAGTAAAATCCATGAATGAACACACACACACACACACACACACACACTCCCTCCCTCTCTCTCTCTGTCCCTCTGCTTCTAAAATAGCAGATTGGGCAAACCCACTATTTGTGGGGGCTACTTCCAGGCTCTCTACTATTAATCTTTGCATCTCTCTTTCCACCAATACCATTTGTTCTGATTCCCTTTTTTTTTTTTTTTTTTTTTTTGGACAGAGTGGACAGTGAGAGAGAGAGAGACAGAGAGAAAGGTCTTCCTTTACTGTTGGTTCACTCTCCAATGGCCACCGCGGCCGGCGCACTGTGGCCAGCGCATCGTGCTGATCTGAAGGCAGGAGCCAGGTGCTTCTCCTGGTCTCCCGTGGGGTGCAGGGCCCAAGGACTTGGGCCATCTTCCACTGCACTCCCCGGCCACAGCAGAGAGCTGGCCTGGAAGAGGGGCCACAGGGACAGAATCCAGCACCCCGATCGGGACTAGAACCTGGTGTGCCAGTGCTGCAGGCGGAGGATTAGCCTAGTGAGCCGCGGCGCCGGCCATGATTCCCTTTTGCATTATAAAAAGTCTTGAGATCAGGTAGTGCGATTTCTTCGGCTTGCTTTTTCTTCTTGGCAGTTTGAGTGCGGAAATTTTGGTAGGGGCAGTTTTTCTTGGAGGGGGCTCCCCTGCATGCTGCATCCCGGCCCCTGCTCACTGAACACCAGCACAACCCCCGTCATTGTGAGGCCCCCGATATTCCCCACCAGATTTTCAAGTGTCCTGGTCAGGGACAGCCCCACTTACTCCAAGAGAATCTCTTTTCCAAAGGACTGAGAGTCAGGCCAGCATCAACAGCAACAAATAACGGAGGAGAACACAGCAAACCCTTCCAAGTTCTGGGGAAATTGATGTTAAACCTGTAATTCCTTTTTTAAAAAAGATCTATGTATTTATTTGGAAGGCAGAGTTAAAGAGGGAGCGGCAGAGAGAGAAAGAGAGAAAGAGGTCTTTCATCCGCAGGTTCACTCCCCAAATGGCCGCAACGGCAAGGGCTGTGCCAGACTGAAACCAGGAGACACGAAATTCATCTGGGTCTCCCACATGATTGCAGGGGCCCAAGCACTTGGCCCATCTTCTACTGCTTTCCCAGGTGCATTTGCAGAGAGCTGGATGCAAAGTGGAGCAGTCAGGACTTGAACCAGTGCCCATATGCATTGCTGGTGCTGTAGGCAGCGGCTTAGACTACTATGCCACAGCACTAGCCCCTAAACCTGTAATTCTATACCCGGCCAAAGTATCAGTCAAGTCTGGAAGCAGAATAAATTCTTCCAGACACACAAGGACTCACCGACCTTCCCACAGCCTGGGGGAATTGCTTGTGGATGCACACTGCAAAACAGAAAATGAACTCAAGGTGGAGAATCCATAGACTCCAAGGAATCCAGGAAACCGTGGGCCTCATCCAGGAGTGCTGTGCCCAGAAACCCCCAAAGACGGCAGCGCCGCAGGCCAGGGAGCAGCCAGCCCCCGTGGCAGCAGGGAGTCAGCTCGCAGAGGAAGGCTTCTAAGGAGAAAAGGGAACTTCCTACAAGTGATAACAGAAAAGATGGATGCCCTTCCTGAGACGCTCGCTGTGGGTAATAGTCAAACATTAATAATTGAGTATAAATAGCGTCCTTCTTCCTTGCCTCCTCCTCCTCCAAATTCGTGTTAGGATTTTTCCGTTCAGAGTGAATACCTGCGTCGTCTTTCTTGCAGTTGAACGTACACTACTTAGGTTTAAGGTGATGTCGTCGTAATATTGGAAAAGCCAGTGACTTTCCCCCCCAGATTTTGGGACTTATCTACATACAAAGCAGAGAGGCCCTAACCTGAAGCCCAGAATGGCAGGTGCACCCTAGAAGCCTCAATGAGCTGAAAGTGATGCCAAGAAGACAGCGCTGGGGAGAGGGGAGTGGAGACCCTCACTAAGACTCCTTGGATGCACCTGCTGTGCTGGACTGCTGGTGCAGGTTAGTTCCCCGGGGCCACAGGGCGAGGTGGAAGGTGGCATGTGGGGGTCACCCGGGGAAGTGCTCACGGGCCAGGGAATGCAGAGATGGGACCGGCAGAGGGAGAGGTTGTACCAGGTAGGTGCAGACCCTAACTGAGGCCTCGGTCGACCCCCGTGGCAGTTCTGGGGCTGGCGAGAGCCTGCAGAGATGTCCACGTGGAAGGCTAGGTGGCTGGGCTTGGGCTCTGTCCCTGGTTGAGGGCTGCAGGTTCTATCAGCACAGGGCAGTTTCCCAGGGGGTGCTGAGCTGGGAGCGCTCAGGGGCCGACACAGGATGACGGAGGCCCCACGCTGAAGTCCCATTCCAGGGGAATGTAGTGGCGACAACATGGAATTCACACCTACAGATACAGGGGTCAAGTGTGTTTTGGTTCAAGTGGAGTCAGAGGTGTATCCTGAAAACCGTGGGAATCAGGCAGCAGATCCTGCTATGGTTGCAAATCTGCTGTGGCAACCTGAGTGGTGACATCAGCAGCCACTACTGGGCGCTTCCAGGAATTTACAGGATCCAGTTCTTCCAATGTGCATGGTGGGAGGGGAGCAAGCGGCCCGAGTCTACGCTGTGTGGCCTCGGCTTGGTGTGCCTGCTTTGTGCTGTCAGGGTGGGTAAGCACCTGCTGTGCCCTGCCTGTCTGATCCGTGAGTCTCCCTGCTCTCCGTGTGCCCGGTCAAGGGCTTAGGGGTGAAACTCTGAGAGACCTGAGTGAAGAGCCCAGTACAGGGGCCCAAAGGGAGTTATTAGCTCCTCACCTGCGAGCATATTGGGATCTTCAAAAATTTCATCAAAAATGGTGCCTGGGTTTAAAATGTTTCCTGCACCAAAGCAGACTTATCTTTTAATTCTGTTCCCCCCCCCCCCAAGGACTCTCGAAGTTCCTTCACATCGCTCTTGGGTTCAAGTTCATCCCAAACAGGTCCAGAGCTTGTGTCCCGCTGCACTTGGCCTGGCCCTGTTGCTGCAGTCGGCTTGCACGGGGCCCCCAGAGCCACGTACCTTTGTCCCAGCTCCTCCCATGCCAATGAGGCCGCATCAGTAGCTTGAAATTGGCTGAGGCCAGTGTTCACACCACAGAAATGGGCAGACGCCACCCATGGTGCTTTCTCCCTGGCTGTGAAATGCACACCTGCTCCCTGGCCTGTTCTGCTATGGGAGCCTGGTGCAAGATGAAAACCCTCCACCGCTTGTTCAAGGGGCCTGAGGTCGCTCACCCCCTGCCCCTTCCTGGGGCCCGGGAAGGGGCAGAGAAACGGGTCAGGCACGCCCCCTGTTGGTGTTCTCCACCTGTGCCCTGTGTACTTATCTTGGTGGCTCTGAGAGCTTAGGGCCAGGACAGGGCCCTGCCCGGTCCTAGTGTGGGGTACTGCTCCCTGGAACTCCCGCCCTCTGGCCCCATTTCCATCTTCTGCCCTGGCTAGGCTGCAAGTTGCTGAGAGGCGGGGCTGGGACCTCCTCCTGCCAGGGTCCCCGGGGCACAGGGGCCTGGCCCAGGCTGCGTGTGAAGGTTTGTGTGCTGAGTGGTGAGTGTCCCAGAGCAAGAGACAGCGTGGAGACGGCAGTGTGACGTCAGCTTCAGTCTGGAGCTGCTGGCGGGAGTGGAGCGTCTGGTGGGAGACCCCGAACAGGTGAGGGGGCGAAGGAGCCTGGCTGCTCCTTCTCCCCACGCCCCAGGCCTCAGAGACTCCCACCAGGGTTTAGAGTCCAATTCCCTTTGCTCCCAAACACTGGTGGAGACAGGTGTGGGGACAGGGTCGGGTCTCTCCTAGTGTGCAGAGAAGCGTGCGTGTGGCTGTGCTGGGGCTGCCAGAACAGGACTACAAGGATGCCAGGAGATCGCGACAGGCTGAGCCCAAGTGACAATCGCCTTGATGTCCGACAGGACAGTTGATGGTGTTCCTAAGAAGACACCCGCAGGGCTCACAGGGAAGGCACGGCTTTCCCGCCACTGACAGCTGCGCGAAGTGACTCCAAACGCGGCACCCTGATACCCAATCCTTGCTGAACTTGAGGCCCTTGGACAACTGCTCTCTGTCCCCATAGGTCCTGCTCGGGGGTCCCCCAAGGAGTGCTTAGGGACGGGACAGTTCTGAGGCCTCTCGTTGTGTAGAGAACACCAAGAGTCAGCGAGGCCAGCGCACCAGGGCCTTTGCAACCAACAAGTAACTAGCAAAGCCTGGGAAACATCTGAGATAAAGCCAAAGCTTTCTCCAGAGGCAAATCTATAGCTTTAACGTGTAGTTGCTAACAAGGCAGAAATAATGGAAACAATTCTTCAAGAAGACACAAGAAGCTTTGGAATATGGAGATTACAAAATTGCAAAGGACCAAGAGAGATGGTGGCTGAAGGCGCAGGGATCTGCGGGTCTCCCAGCCGCGTCCCAGGTTGCTCGCCCAACACTTGGCTGCTGAGCGGCGGCGCTGGCGCGGGGCCCGGCTGGGGCCTCCGGGAAGGGACGGCCGGGGAGACGCCCTCGCAGAGCCGCCCCGAGCGTGCAGAGCGCGGAGACCGGCAACGAAGCCCAACTCCTCCCGAGCTCGTGATTTATTTTTCTGTTCACGTCGCGCCTCTACTCGCCGGCCCGTAGCTTGAAGCTCTATTTTGCCGAGATTTGGATTCACGCATCAGAGCGGCTGACGGAGAGCGCCAGAGTGAGCGTCGCGCACCTGCGGAGCCGGGCGCCGGGCGGAGCGGCGGCGCGGGGCGGAGAGCCGGGCCCGGCAGGCGGCGCCCTCGCCACCGCCTCCTCCCGCGCCGGCCGCCCCGGTTCCCTCTCCCCTTCGCGTCGCAGCCGGCACTTTGCAAACTCCGCGCCCGCCTGCGCTGGCCGCAGCTCCGCGCGCTGCCGGCCCCGGCGCGCTCGTGGGGCAGCGGGCAGCAGAGCGCCGCGGCGCCGGGAGCAGGAGGCGCGGAAGCACCGGGGGCGGGCGTCGGCGGAGGCGGGAGCCGAGGCGGGGCCGCGCCAGCCCCGCGCCGCCGCGCCCCCCGGGCCGAGCCCCGCGCCGCGCAGCCATGGCCGCGCCGCCGCCGCCGCCGCGCTGCCCGCTCGCCGCCTAAGGCGCGGCTGGCCGCCGGGCGGGGACCATGGCCAGCGCCGCCGAGCCCCCCGGCAAGGCGGCCGAGTACCTGCAGGAGCTGACCAGGATCGTCGCGGCGCAGCAGGAGCTGCTGGCGCGCCGGCGGCGGCGCATCGAGGAGCTGGAGCGCCAAGTGGCCAGGCTGAGCCGCGAGAACGCCGGCCTGCAGGAGCGGCACCGGCGGCACCTGGCCGCGTGCGCCGGCCGCCCCGACCCGGGCCCCGGCGCGCAGCCGCTCGGCGCCATCCCGGAGCTCGGCGGCCGCCACGACAAGTAAGTGGGGGCCCCGGCCAACGGGCGTGGCGGGGGCGCGCGAACTTCTTTGGGGGGGCCCTCACGGCGAGGCGGGCGCCTGGAGGCGCCCTGCGCGCACCCGGGAACCATCCGGCGGGGTCGCGGCCCCGACTTGGAGCTCGGTCTCCGGCGGGTACCGGGCTATCCTGGAAAGCGGCTCCAGGACACTCGCTGCTTGGCGCTCCCACCGGCCCGGCTGTCCGCGGACGGCTCCGGCTCGGGCGGATCTCGGAGCTCCGATGAGGACTCGTCATCGGGGCTAGAACTCCTGTCGCGGAGAGCCCCGGACCCGGGGCCCCGGGGCCCGCGGCGGGGAGGGGGCGGGGCAAGCGCATGCCCCGCCCCCGCGCGGGCCTGGGTCACTTGCGGGTCGCGGTCCCCGGAGCTGACCCTGCCCTGTGCCCAGCTCCGGACACGCTGGCGCTCCTCCCTCCGTGCGCCTGGGTCTCTTCCTGCCAGGCTCGGCTCGGGGTTAATTCCCGTCCTGCCTCGCCCTGGGATTACCCCGAGGCTATTTCGGAGCGCGGATTAAGCGGAGGGCCGGCCCGCGGCGGGACTGCTCAGCCGCTCTGGACCCGGGCGCTCCCGGGAGCTCACGGCTCACGAGCCCGCTTCGCCTCCCGCGGCTGCCGGTGCTGAGAAACGCTGGGGCGCGGCGGGGCTTGCAGAATCGGGGGCCCGGGTGACGCCGGGGAAGGGCTCCTGCCTGCCCCGCGCCGCCGGCGGCCTGCCCCCTGCCCCTCTCTTCCGGACTCCCAGGGCACACTGGTTGGACCTGAAGCAGACTAGAAGGAGTCTGTGTGGTGCTGGGAGTGGGCGTGGGGCTGAATGGCCCCGCTACTGGCCCCCGGGAGCTCTCGGGGCGGATATGAAATGGGAGGCATTAGCCCTGGCTCTAGGAAGGGGGGGGGGCGGTGAGCCTAGCTCCCAAGGGTCCAGTTCTCCCTGACCCTGTGTGTTTCCTCCTGGCAAACAGGGCACCAGGCTGTGGCCGTGGGACAGGAGCTCCCTGTCGCCCTGCTTGGTGCAGCCCTGGGCAGTGCTGCGGGGGCGGGGGGGGGGCGCTTTGAAGGAGGAGGCCTGTGAGGGGGGCCCAGCTGGGTGTGTGTGGCAGGCTCCTGCCTCCTGCCTGCCCTGGGAGTCAGTCCTACCTTGTGTCGGAGAGGGCAGAGCCCGCACAGCCCCTCTGTGCAAAGCTGCTGGCTCTGGTGTCTGGAGACCCCTGTCCTCATTCGCCCCCATGCGCGGGAGGCTTTGGGTCACCTGGTGCTGGTCTTGCAGCCCCCAGGCAAAGCCAGAAAGAAAAAGCTAGGACTACCCAGGTGTTCAGCAGCCCAGGGGGGCAGAGCCACAGCAGGGCCACATGGTCCCCGCTTTCACAGGAAACAGTGACACGCGTTGGCAGGCAGGTGCTTCACGACACCATCCCGGGGGACCGATTGATTCCTTTTTCCCCTTCAAAGTCACCGCTGGCTGGTGACCAGGCGGAGGGGGACAGGAGGATTCTGAGAAGCGGCTGATGCTGCCCGGGGTTGCGTGCCGGCAGTGTCCTTGGCAGTGGTGGGTGGTAGGCAGCTGGGACCTGGTTTCCGAGCCCCCAGTTCTGTGTCCGTCTGGTTGAGACCCAGCCAGGGCCTCAGACAGCGTCACCGTTGTGGAAAGGCCGGTCGCAACACAGTCCTCCCTTTTCCGTTTAGGTGGCGGGCACCTTCCAACCTTGATCGGGCTCACCGGGAGCCGGGACTCTCGCTCAGCTGTAGGCTCTGGAGCAGGTCTGGGGAAGGCAGGAGATTTTGCTTCTGTAACGAGCCCTTGGGCCATCTGATGCCGCTGACCTGCTGGTTAGGGACCCACTGATGGACGGGCACACCCGGCCTGCTGTCCTGCCCTGGGTTCACGTTCCAGCCTCTGGGGACAGGAAAAGCTGCACTCCCTGCACCCCCCACCCCGCAGGACGCTCCCACGGACATCCTGCCTGCTGGCTGACATCTTGAGATTCTGTGATGGGGGGAGGGGGCTGCTTTGCAAAACCTGAGCTGGACGTGTCCCCCTGCCCCTCTGTGGAGCAGGGTGATCGATGTGGAAGGAGTGTGGGATAGCTAACTACCCCAAGAGCTTTTATTAAGCACCTGCTGTATGCAGAGTCCCCAGGGATGTGCTTGGAGACAGGAAAGGGAGAATGGAGGAGGGAAGAAGAGGTTATGAGGGTGCTCAGAGAAAGGAGCAGAGGTGGATGGGCTTGGGCCAGACTTGAGCCCCGCGGCCCGTGACCGTGGGACAGGGCACGCCCCCTTTCCTCACTCAACAGGTTCTTGAATGTGCACAAAAGCGCAGGGATCGCAGCTACTTCCCATAACGGGCCGAGAGGAAACTGGTACACAGTGGGTGCTTAATGCATGTCAGATTCTCCCCTTCTCTCTTGGTTTCTTATTTCTTTTGGAGCCGCGGAGCCCAGACAGGAGCTGAGACCTGTGGGGCCTGGTGCAGGGGGTGTACAGTAGGGGACTGGTACTGGGGGTGGGGGAATGCTGCCGGTGTTGGGATGGGACACCTGTGATCCGATCGGAGCTTCCCAAGGCCACAGCTTCGCGTGGCCCTTCGTGCAGGGGGCCTGGACTCCACTTCCTGTGTTGGCACCCGGGCCCCCCCACCCCGCGCGCTCCTGCTGCTGCTCCCCAACAGTGGGCAGTCTCAGCAGCCTCCGGCTCTGCGCCCTCTGCCTGCTGCATAGACAGGAGATGCAGAGACCCACCGGGCTGCAGACAGACGCACCCACTGGACAGCCTGGCCGCGGGGCTGCAGCTTGCCCTGGCCCAGTGGCTCAGACCGAACTGGGAGGCGCCACAACCCTCCAACTGTTTCTGCAAGAGCTGCCTTGCCCGCTGCTGGAAACCATCCCCCGTGTTTCTCTGATGTGAGGCCATCAGGGAAGGAGATGTGGTGACCGCTGCCTTAGGTGACTTCAGGTCACTTAGCTGTCCCTGCCCCTGACCTCAGGGTTTGTCTCCGGTGTCACCCTGTACACCCCCATGATCTCTCTCTAGATCCACGCTCCTGTCACTCGCTCTTGGGGCATGTCACAGGTCCTCAGGGCTGTTACTGAATAAAGTCAGTACGTTTGCCGTTAGGAAGTCAGGCTGGGCATTAGCAGGTGCAGCTGGTATCGGTGAGCATAGAGCCACACCTGGGGAGGCAGGGGTGATGCGCTGTGACCATTCTCCCTGAGGGTTTCCCACGTGCCCACATCGGTCCCAGGCTTGGCCTTGTCACCTCATCTTGTCATTCCTCCAAGGCAGGTACTGTGGCTGTTCCCATTGTACAGAGGTGAATCTGAGGCTCAGTGGGGTCGTGTGCCTTGCCTAAGCTCTCCCATCTCGCTGGGCATGGAGCCAGGATTCCCCTTGCTCTTTCCCACCCACCACCTGCCCCTCCTACTGTCCAAGGACAGACCAGGTCTCAGCGCTGGAGGGAGCCTGCCATGTGAATCATGTCACCGCAGCTGGGCTCTAGGTGTCGCGTGTGGCGGCAGCCCGGAGGGGAGGGGCAGGGCCGACCGATGCTCTCTAGCCTTTGAGCGCCTCAAGTTTCTCTGCAGAGGTGGACGCGGGAGAGGGCTTCATGGAGCCGCCACCCTCGCTTTCCCGTCCCCTCCAGCCCTCAAGTGCTGTCACGTCAGTCACTCTCTGAAGCTCTGAGTTGGTGACTCACTCTGGGGGAGGCTTCCAGCGGCATTCAGTCTCTGTTGACACCGAGCGAGCGCTCGCCTCGGGTTGGCGGTGACATTAACCGTGAGGATGGCGCCGGCGAGGGGGCCCTGTCCACTGCGGCTGCAGCTCCTGATCAACAGCTGCACTTGGGAGGGCCGTGGGGGGAGCCTGTGCTCGGGGCACTGTCCTGTGCGTGTCTGGGGTGCACCCTGGCTGACCCAGGGGCCGAGGGCACTTCTGTGTTCCATCCACTTAGCAGACAGCAGGGGACCAGGGCGAGGTCAAGAGGGCTTCCTGCAGAACCACGTGCAGTGGGGGCCACTGCGGTCTCACTTCAGTGCAATGACGTCCTTGCTGTCCCAGCTGAGATAAGGCCGTGTAGCCGGTGCTGGGGCCCGTGTGGCCCTTGGCCAGGGCGCACTGCGCGGTGCCCTGGGAGGCCGATTGTGGTTGGACAAAATGTATTTGAGTCCGCGGCAGCAGCGGGAGCCGGTCTGATTTTTCCAGCAGATGGTGGCGTCTGTGCAAGGTCGAGGGGGTGTTCTCGGAGGCTCCCCGCCCCCGGCCGTCTGACAAGTTAGGCAAATGATTATTTTACAACCCAGAAAAGCAATCGCGGGCTGCTGCTGTCTCTAGCTCCAGCCGCAAACAGCGAGCGCCACTACGGAGGAAGAAAGGCCGGGAGCTGCACGCGTGTCCCCTCGGAAGCCTCCGCCTCTCTTCCCGGCTTGGAGGGCTCGTGGCTTTGCTGTGGATCAGGGGCGCGCGGCCGCACGGGGACATCAGCCGCTTCCGTCCGCCAGCCGGTGGCTGTCAGCTGTTTGTCCGTGACATTGTTTTGACAGTGGATCGAGTCTTTGGTGTCGTGTTTTTTTTTTTTTTTTTTTTTTTTGTAAGAAGGAACAAGGCTTTGGCTGACTTAGGAAGTGCACTGTTCCGAGCTCGTCAGGGCGTCGCCTGTGTCATTGTCACCAAGCCTGGGAGGAAGCAAATGCAGACGCTCAGCGAGACCTGGCATCCGGAGAAACAGGAATTGACCTAATTGAGGGGGAGCGAGAGCCCTGGATGCGCCCTGGGGGCCATCCGGGCTCGGTGGGGGGCTTCCATGTGCCGCCCCCTTCCCAGACAGACCCAGGCCAGGGTGTGGGGGGGAATTGCCCGCACTGTGGCCAAGCTGCTGAATGAGAACCCCAGGCTGCGGGGCCTGGGGCTTTGAGTCTTGTGCTTGAACCCAGGGCACTGAGTGGTCCCTGCGGAGGCTCAGTGCTTCTGTGCCATCCTCCAGGAGCTGCGGCCTTGAACTTGTCAGTGTCTCCTTCCAGCCCCAGTCCCCTGGCCTTGCTCCAAGCCTTCTCACGACAGGGAGCCCTGCCCCAGGAGAGGGTCTGCGGGAGCCCGGTCCTGCGCCAGCCGCTTCCAGCAGCCAGGACTTTGCACGCCAGACCGGTTCTCCCCATGAGAGGTGGGAGGTGCTGCCTGGGTGTGGGCGTTGCCTGTGGCACGTGTTGGCTTCAGGAAAAGGCGGCTTCCGGGGGAAGGCGTAGCCGGGGCACGGAGGGCGCCTTTGAGGATTATTACAAAGACTTTCAAGCATCCAGGGAAATCGAAATAACCGATACGGCGCTGAAGTCCTGCTCTGCCCACCCTCCAGTTCTGCGGTGGAGCTGCTGCCTTAGTATGTGTCCTCCGTCCTCCAGGGCGGCTGCGGCCGCGTGGACGGGAGCTGGCCTCTGTGGGCGCTGACTTGATGCTGCAGGCAGGGGGGGCTCCACCTCCCCACGCCTCCCCCCACCACGCACGTGGGGTTCCCGGCTCTGGTCAGTGCAGCTCCCACACAGCCTGTTCTTGGTCACGCGTGAGCAGGGACAGAGACTTGTACGTGGGAGATTGCAGACGGATTGGGCCTGGGTAGGACGTGGAGCCAAGTGTAGCCCCAGAACAGGAAGTGTGTGAGTGCCTACCCCGGGCATCCTCGGAGGCTTCCTGGAAGAGGTGATTATTTGAACTGGGGCTTGAGGAGCAGGAGAGAGGGGGTGCACTAGCAGGCGCTGTGCACAGGGTGTGCTTGTGGGTGGGCTGTGCAGGTCTGTGCGTGTGAGCAGGTGGGCCAGATGAGGCCCAGACAGGCCCGCAGCAGACTGGGAGCTTGTCCTGAGCCCCGATTTCAGTCTCGCAGGGGCCGGTGAGCCCCCGAGGCTGGCTCCTCCCACGCTGTGTCTCGTCCGAGTGCTGGGTTCGAAATGCTCAGCTTCTGATTGGACTGGAAGGAGTCCAGAGGAGCAGGCTGGGAGGCCAGGTAGAACGCCCGGCGACAGCAAAGCCACAGGAGCAGCTGAGCTGTGCCAGGGCCCTGTGCCGGAGCCTCCTCCTCAGCTGGCCAGGGATGCACTGCCCTGACCCTAGCTCAGCCCATTTTGTAGATTTGGGAACTGAGCTCAGAGAGCGCAAGCAGTTTGCCCACAGCCACTCAGCGGCAGACGTGGGTGCCCATCTGGGTCTGTGCCTGTAGCGCCTTCGCGGTTCACCGCTGCCCTGCGCTGCTTTGGGACTGTTTGTGTTGTGGTGAAAATGTTTTGTGGTACAGTTGGAGCAGCTTCCACACGGCCGTGGCCCCCACTCCCAGGGTTTAGGCTTCGGGGGCTCTGTCACCCGCGGGGACAGCTGTGGCTTTCCTTCTGAGCGTGGGAGCTGTCCCCTCACTTCCTGCGGGCTCACCCTGGAGAAGTCTGTGGCCACCGGAAGTCTGAGCCCTTTCTTGGCAAAACAGCCCGCGGTGACTGCACCCTGCTGGCCGTAGGTACGAGCGTGGGTGGGGTCATCCCAGACGTCGGCCCCGGCCCGTGCTGGGCACGCCCTGTGAGTCGCTCTGACCCCCCACCCCGCCGTCTGCACGTGGAGCCGACGCCCAGCAGGTGCTTCTGTGCTAATGCAGACGCTCAGTCGGGCGGGAGGCCTCCTTGCCGGGAGTCCCCGGAGTGGGTCGGGCGTCCTGTTTGCTCTGCGCGCACACCTGCACACCCGCAGGAAGAACGTCGCGTCACTCCTGCAGAGCCGGGGGTTGGCCTGCCCCCCCCCCCGCAAATCTGGCTGCGGGGGGCATGGCTTGCTGGGGTAGAAGAAAGGGCTTCCTTGCTGGTGGGGGGTCCTGGGGCTGGCACGGCTGCTGGGTCCCCCCACACTGCCTGTGCTGGGTGAGACTGCACTGTTTTCACAGTCAGCCTGGGTCCAGCAGAGTTGGACCCAGGAGATGCGCGCTGTGCTCCACGGGGGTCTGTGGCAGCCTGACGCTGGACAGCAGCAGGTGGGGTGGCCCAGGTGGGAAACGTAGGGATGACTGCAGGAAACGTAGGGATGACTGCAGGGGGTCCTTGATCCCCTTTTTCTACTTGCTCCCCTGGGCGTGGGAAGTGACCTCTCCGAGCCTCAGTTTTCTGATCTCTACAATGGGTACAGTGACTGCTGGATTTCCCTGTTAGGGTTGCCTGGTGCGGGTGAGTGAGGCGTGCATAGTACAGGGGCCGAGGGCCAGGGAGGGAGGGTGAGGCCGAGCCCACGGAGCCTATGAGGGCCTTTGGGTTTGCTGTGAGGGAAACAGGAGGGTGCTGAGCAGAGGAGGGTGTGACGGACCTGGGGACGGGCAGGACCTCTGGCCTGGAGCTGGGCAGGAGTGCATGGGCTTCGGACAAAGGGACGTCCCCTCTGTGATGCCTGTGCACAAGGAGAGGGAGCAGCTTGGCCAGACAGGAAAGGGCAGCTTGGCCGGACGGGAAAGGGGGTAAGTGAAGGTCGCCTGTCTGTCTGTGTTCAGGAGATGCGTGGGGGCTGGCGATGTCCCTGGACCTGCCTCAGGCCGCCTCCGGGCCAGGCCAGGGTCTTTCTGTCTTCCCCGGGCTGGCCAGGATTCTAGACGGCTCCCTGGTGGGCTCGAGGTGCAGTCCGTGGACAGAATCCACAGCTTGAGTTGCAGCAGGCAGCTGTCCCTGTGCACACCCCTGATCTACGCATACATGAGAGCGATGGACCTTGAACACAGCCCTCCATGACATGTGCCACGGCCACCCCTTCAACCAGCGGTTTCAGCCTCTGCACATGGTTTAAAGTTACGGAGAATTCATGTTATTAAAATTGAAGGTAGGGGGGCTGGCGCTGTGGCGCAGCGGGTTAGCACCCTGGCCTGAAGCGCCTGCATCCCATTGGGTGCCGGTTAGAGACCTGGCTGCTCTACTTCCAGTCCAGCTCTCTGCTATGGCCTGGGAAAGCAGTAGAAGATGGCCCAAGTCCTTGGGCCCCTGCACCCACATGGGAGATCCGGAAGAAGCTCCTGGCTTCAGATCGGCGCAGCTCCGGCTGTTGCGGCCAACTGGAGAGTGAACCAGCGGATGGAAGACCTCGCTCTCTCTCTCTTCCTCTCCTCTCTCTGTGTAACTCTGACTTTCAAACAAATAAATAAATCTTTAAAAAATATAAAATTGAAGATGGAACTCCCTTCCCCCCAAAAAATCCCCAAGCAGTGGCTTCTGGAATGTTCTATTCCCTTCTCACTGCCCCTACATGTTCATGTCACTAATGTCACTAAGCTTTTTTTTTTATCTTTCAGAGATTTATTTATTTATTCAAAAGAGTTAGAGAGGGAGAGGGAGAGACAAAGAAAGAGACGTCTTCCATCCACTGGTTCACTCCCCAAATGGCCACACTGGCCAGGGCTGAGGCAGACCAAAGCCAGGAGCCAAGAGCTTCTTCCAGATCTCCCATTGTGTGCAGGAGCCTAAACACTTGGGCTGTTTTCCCAGACCATAGCAGGGAGTTGGATTGGCAGTGGAGCAGCCGGCACTCAATCCAGCGCCCATATGGGATGCCGGCACTGCAGGCGGCGGCTTCACCTGCTGCGCCACGGCGCTGGCCCCGCTGTCTGACCTTCCTGAAGGCTGTACTTTCCCCCAGCTCTGGCTTCGAGGCGGGGTGCACACCCTCCTTTGAGGACGCCCAGGGTGACTTTGGCCACCCTGTTGGTTTCTTGCCCAGGGACTGGCTGTGCTGGGGCCTCACTGCCCTCTCATCCTGGCTGGTGGACAGCATGAAATCATGGGTGTGGGGCGCTGGTGAGGGCTGAGTCGTGGCCCCCGGGAGTGTGTCCTGGCTCACGGAGGGTTGGGAGTGGCCGCTGTCACCCCCGCAGGTGTGATGGGGGCCGTGGACAGGTGCGCGAGGCGGAGCCGCCACTGTTGTCCATTGTACAGCTGGGAAAACCGCGGAGCAGAGGAGCGGAGTGTGGGGGTTGTGATCCGAGCAGCTTCCCCGTCCGAGCTGCCGTGGGCACGATTGCAGCTTCAGTCCGCTGAGCTCAGGGAACGCGTGGCTTCAGCCCTTTTGCATTATTGAGACTCATTCTGAGGAAAAGACGCGGCCTGTGCTGGCGACTGTTCCCTGTGCTCCTGAGAAGAACGTGCGTCCTGCTGTTGGGTGCGTGTTCTGGACGTGTGTGTTAGCTCTAGCTGGCTTCAACTTTGTAAATTTATCTCTTGTATTTTATTTGGAAGGCAGGGGAAGATTGAGAGAGATGGAGAGGGAGAGGGGGAGAGAGGGAGAGAGAGAGGGAGAGAGAGAGGGAGAGAGAGAGAGAGAGAGAGAGCGCTTCCATCTGCTTGTTCAGTCCCCAGATGCCCACAAGAGCCCGGGTTGGGCCAGGCTGAAGCCAGGAGAACCTGCTGTGCCCGAGGCGCACATTAGCAGGAAGCTGGATCGGAGGCAGCGTAGCCAGGACTTGAACCAGCACTTGGTATGCGATGCGGGCCTCCCCAGCAGCCAGACACCTGCTCCGGTCTGGCTGGCTGACTGTGCTGTTTGTCTTCTCTCTCCTTGCTGATCTTCTTCCGGAGTGTTCTGTTCCTTGCTGAAAGTGAGAGCGATGTCTCTATTATTCTTTATCATTGTTGTTATTATTTGAGAGACAGAGAATTCCCACTTGCAAGTTCACTCCAAAGCCTGTAGTGATCTTGGGGCTGGAGTCAGGAGCCAGGAACTCAGTGTGGGTCTCCCGTATCAGTAGCAGGAACCCAGCGCCGCCTCCCAGCATGTGCAGTGGTAGGGAGCTGGAGACAGGACCCAGCGTTGGGGCTCATAGCCAGGTGCTACAGTAAGGGTCACGGGCATCTCACTGGTTAGGCTAAATGCCCATCATCCCTCCTAGCCCTATTCTTTGTAAAAGAAAGAAAGATTATTTATATATTTGAGCAAGAGAGTATGAGAGGGAGAGCAAGCAACAGAGAATGTGCCATTCTTGCAACAGCCCTCACCAGGGCTGGAAGCCAGGAGCGAGGACTCCGTCCAGGTCTCCCTCGTGGCGGGAAGCTGAGTGAGGGGCTGGAGTCAGGCGCTGAAGCTGGGCACTGGGATGTGGGATGCAGGATCCGAGCTGCACGGACAGTTACTGCCTTCTTGAATAGGCTCCTATTTCTGCCAGTTTTCGCCTCATATTTAGGGGTTCTGTTACTTGGTTATATATGTGTTTGTAGCTATGTCTATGGAGTGACCCTTCTGTTATGAAATGCCCTTCTTTGTCCTCAGGAACGGCATTTGTCTTAATGTGTTTTATTTGATATTAATATATACACATTCTTGGCCGGCGCTGTGGCTCACTAGGCTAATCCTACACCTGTGGCACCGGTACCCTGGGTTCTAGTCCCGGTTGGGGCGCTGGATTCTGTCCCGGTTGCTCCTCTTCCAGGCCAGCTCTCTACTGTGGCCCGGGAGTGTAGTGAGGATGGCCCAAGTGCTTGGGCCCTGCACCTGCATGGGAGACCAGGAGAAGCACCTGGCTCCTGGCTTCGGATCAGTGTGGTGCACCAGCTGCAGCGACTATTGGGGGGTGAACCAACGGCAAAGGGAGACCTTTCTGTCTCTCTTTCTCACTGTCCACTCTGCCTCTCAAAAAATAAAATAAAATAAAATAAATATACACACTCTCTCTTGTGGTTATTATTTGCATAACAAGTCTTTGTCCATCCTTTTATTTTCAACCTATTTGTATCTTTTAATCTAAAGTGAGTCCTTTGTAAACAGCATGTAGCTGGATAATGGTTTTATTTATTTATTTATTTTTAAGATGTTTATTTATTTATTTATTTATTTGACAGGTAAAATTACAGACAGTGAGAGACAGAGAAAGATCTTCCTTCCGTTGGTTCACTCCCCAAATGGCTGCTACAGCCGGCACTGTGCCAATCCGAAGCCAGGAGCCAGGTGCTTCCTCCTGGTCTCCCTTGCAGGTGCAGGGGCCCAAACACCTGGGCCATCATCCACTGCCCTCCTGGGCCACAGCAGGGAGCTGGACTGGAAGAGGAGCAGCTGGGGATAGAACCCGGTGCCCATATGGGATGCTGGCACCGCAGGCGGAGCATTAACCTAGTGCGCCATGGCGCCAGCCCCTGGTTTAATTTTTAAAAAAAAAATTCATTCTGCCAGTCTTTGCCTTTTGATTGAGGTGTTTAATCTACTTATATTTAATGCAATTGTTGATGAGATTTATGTACATAATTCTGTTTTTATTTTTTGTTTTACTTTTTCTTTTCCTCTATCATTATTCTTTTTTTTTTTTTTTAGATTCTACATTTTTCTAGTTCAGTATGTACTTTTTATTTTATTTGGGAGGTGCACACACACACACACACATACACTCACACACACTCACACACACAGCTCTCACCTGTGGCTTCACTCCTAATGGCTGCCCTGACGGGCTGGGCTGAGGGCGGGGAACTCTATCCAGGCCTCTCCAGTTGGGGGCAGGGACACCTGAGCTATCACAGCTGCTTCCCAGGAAGCTAAAGTCAGGAGCCACAGGTGGGGCACAGGCATCTTAGCCTCACATTTATTTTATTTATTTATTTATTTATTTATTTATTTATTTGAAAGGCAGAGTTACCCAGAGGCAGAGGCAGAGAGAGAGAGAGGTCTTCCATGGGCTGGTTCACTCCCCAGATGGCCGCAACAGCTGGAACTGCACCGATCTGAAGCCAGGAGCCAAGAGCTTGCTCTGGGTCTCCCACCTGGGTGCAGGGGCCCTAGCTCCCAGGTCATCTTCTACTTCTTTCCCAAGTCCCAGCAGAGAGCTGGATCATAAGATGAGCAGCTGGGACTCGAACCTGTGTCCATACGGGATGCCGCCGCAGAGGATTAACCCATTGTGCTGCAGCGCCGGCCCCACCCACAGACGCTCTGTGCACCCGGGGAGAGGGACGGCAGTGACAGGCATTAGGCGAGGAGCACTGGCAGTGGAGGCCCGACGTGGCAGAGCCCCGGGGACAAGTGCTGGATGTGGTGTGGCCCCTGCCAGACACTCCCTGGGCACACGGGGCCTGGAGGGGCTTCGCCGACCTGCTGACCAAGCCTTGAGCGGGCGGCTCGGCAGGTACGCTGCTGTCCGTGGCTGGGTACTAGACGAGGATTCAGAGTCTGGACGCCCCCACCATTTCATTCTGTCCCTGGAGTTTGCACATCACAGGTTGGGCGGGGCTTGTGTGGCTGCTGCTTCTCCCCACGGTGTCAGTCACTCATTGCCGTCTCACGCAGGGGTCTGGGCGCAGCGGGACAGCTGCCTGGCGTGTGCACAGGTGACCTGTCCAGGGCTGCGTTCTTAGGGGTGGGGGTCTTCTGACCTGGGAGCCCAAGGGTCCAGGACAAACCCCAGCCGCCTTGTGGTTTGGGCCTGGGGAGTCCCAGGAGGCACCCTGGCCACAGCCTGTTGACCAAGCCCAGGTTCAAGGGCAGAGATTTGCAGGGGGTTGCATTTTCCCACATTCGCTTTGCCGGGACCGTGCTGTGTCCCCGCCCTGCCTGCACCTGCAGAAGCTATGCTCATGGCTCTGTGGGGACCGGGTGGCAGGGACCTCTCTCTCGCTTCGGGCTGCTCCCTGTGGGAGCCAGGGATGCTGCCCTGTGCCCTGGGGGTGGGGGACGGCGCAGGCTGGGCCCCATGCAGGCCCTCTGGGAATGCTGGCTCGCAGCCCCGTCACTCCACTGTATTTTTAACTCTGCCATATGGCGGAGCCGCCAGAGCATCCCAGCAGGGGAGGGGTCCCGGGCTGTCCTCCAGCGAGTCCCACGCGGGAAGCTGCAGTGTCCTCATCCAGCCCACTCTTGGTGGTGACCCCCTGCCTGGCTGCCTTGCTGGGGGTGGGCAGCCTGCCGCACACAGGCCCCCAGCCCTCCCTGCAGGACTGGGTGCTGGGGAGGGTGGGCGTGGCCGGCGGTGTCCTGAGAGCGTGTGGGCGGAGCTACAGCATGAGCCACCTGCACCTGCCACGTAGTGAGAGGCTGGCGCGCCCTTTCTGCCCTCTGTCCCGGGCACTGTCCCCAGCAAGCCCTGTGTTGGAAACCTGACCCCTAAGCCCTGTGCTATGATGCTGGGAGCCGGGGCCTCTGGGAGGAGATATGGGGGGGGGGGAGTCCTGAGGGCGGGGCCTTCTCTGTGGGGGTGTTAGTGGCTCTGCAAGGACCTTAGCCAGCAGCTTGCTGTGTCACCGTCACCATGGGGCGCCCTGTGCCCGGTGCCGGTGCTGCACCAAGGCCCTCACCAGAGGCCGGCATCAGGCACTGGCGCTTGCCAGCCTCCAGGGCCGTGAGCTCAGGAAACCTCTCTTCTTCCAAGACCTCCTGGCCTGTGGTGCTTCGTGAGAGCCACAGAAACCGGCCCCAGCCCCCCGCACCCCTGGCGGTGCCCGAGCGACCTCTCTGCTCGCCAGCCCCTGTGCCTGCGTCTGCCCCCACGCTCTGCACCGCACTCGCCCAGATGCACGCTGCTTCCGCCTCACGCTGGGCCCCCGCCCATGTCCCTGAAGGCGGGGCTTCCGTACCAGAACCTTCCTTGCAGGTGGGGTAGGTCTCTGGATATGCCTGCATTTCCTCCTGCAGCCTGGTTCCTCGGGGTGGGCTTCCCCGGGCGGCTGCCTCTCCCCAGCCCCGGGCCCCGCTCATCGTCACCTGCCATCCCCACAAGCCACTCGCATGTAAAACGACACGTTCTGGCTGGCGCCGCGGCTCACTAGGCTAATCCTCCGCCTGCAGCGCTGGCACACCGGGTTCTAGTCCCGGTCGGGGTGCCGGATTCTGTCCCGGTTGCCCCTCTTCCAGGCCAGCTCTCTGCTGTGGCCTGGGAGTGCAGTGGAGGATGGCCCAAGTACTTTTGCCCTACACCTGCACGGGAGACCAGGAGAAGCACCTGGCTCCTGGCTTCGGATCAGCGTGGTGTGCTAGCTGTAGCGGCCATTGCGGGGTGAACCAACAGAGTAAAGGAAGAACTTTCTCTCTGTCTCTCTCTCTCACTGTCTAACTCTGTCAAAAAAATTAAAATTAAAATAAAAAAAATACACGTTCCAAAGGTGGCTGCACTTGGCCTGTGGACGAGACCCGGCCTCCTGGGGGAGCTGCACGCCCCTAGGCACCGAGGCCCGATTCGCCCAATTCCTGAGATCCAGGAGACATGGAGTCGGGGCTTCTGCGGCTGTGTCTTAGCCAGGTGCGCCCGTAGCATCTCCTGGGGGCAGGGGGTGGCTGCTGCCACCACGGAGACTCATTTCTCGTGGGGTGGGGGTGCAGGAGCCTCATCACAGCGTGTGTTTGGCTCGTGGCTAAGCCGCGACCTGGGACGCCCGCATCCCACAGCGTGGTGTCTGGGTTGCAGCCCCAGTGCTGCTCCTAAGTCCAGCTTCCTGCTCATGTGCACCCAGGGAGGCAGCCGGTGAGGGCCCCGGCCATGCACGGTGGAGACAGAGCGTGCACCTGGCTCCCAGGGTCGGCCTGGCCCAGTCTCAGCTGTTGTGGGCATTTGGGGGATTGAACTAGTGGATGGGAAGTGTCTGTCTGTCTGTCATAAAAACAAGGCTGAGCACCTGCTGTGGGTTAGCTGATGCCTTTTCCTGGCAGAGTCCCACTTTGCAGAGGAGAACACGGAGGCTGTAAGAAGCTGTGGTTAGCAAGTGTGACTGCCGGAGCACTGCTGCTCACCTGCTCCGCGTCTCCTGGGGGCAGACGGGAGCCTCTGCAGAGGGAGGTCTAGGGGCCGGGCTCTGCCCTCGTCCCTCTGGACAGCGTTCCTCAGCCCCATTCCCTGTGTCCCCGGGAAACCTGCAGGCTCCAGGCCAGGAGGGGGCATGCAGGGATCTAGAGGGGCGGGATGGGTTGGGCAGAAGTGCACTGGGGGCAGCTGCTCTGGCATAGCGGGCTAAGCGTCGGGCTGTGGCACTGGTGTCCCATCTGGGCGCTATTTCAAGCCCTGGCTGCTCCACTTCCGATCCTGCTCCCTGCTAGTGCACCTGGGAAATCAGGGGAAGATGGCCCAGGTGCTTGGGCCCCTGCACCCATGTGGGAGACCTGGAGGAAGCTCCTGGCTCCTGGCTTTGTCCTAGCCCAGTGCTGGCCATTTCGATCATTTGGGGAGTGAACCAGCAGATGGAAGACCTCTCTCTCTCTCTCTCTTTCTCAATGTCTGTAACTCTTACTTTCAAATAAATAAGTCTAAAAAGGACAAAAAGAGAGAAATGTGCTGTCTCTGGTCTTGGGAGGGCCCAAGGCTGTGTGTGTGTGTGTGTGTACACTTCTGTATGTGTGCACCCGTGTATGTGTGCAGTGTGTCTCCGGGTACGTCTCTCTGTGTGTCTGTATGTATGTGTCTCCACACGAGTATCTGTCCCTGCACGTGTGTGTGTAAATGCACGTATGTCTGTATGTGTGCATCTCTGTGCGCGTGTGTGTAGGTGTCTCTGTGAGTCCGTGTGTGTGTGTCCGTGTGTGTCTGTAGGTGTAGTGTGTGTCTGTGTGTAGGTGTGTCTGTGCATGTGTCTCTGTGTAGGCGTGTGTCTCTGTATCCGTGTGTGTGTAGGTATCTGTGTGTGCATGCGTGTGTACATGTGTGTAAGTGTGTGTGTGTCTGTGTGTGCTGCCCCGGGCCCTGGCAGCCTGGTGGGGAGGCTGATACCGCGCCTGCCCTGCGCCGTCAGGGGCCGAGGGGGGCACTTGCAGAAAAGACCCCATGGCTGGGGGAGGGGAGGGATAGGAGGGACAGCGCCCCTTGGCTTCAGCCCCGCCTTCGTGCCATCGTCAGGGGCGTGCGTGCGGGGTGTTGCAGCCCCGGGAAGAAGCCGGCCTCGGCGCCCGCCCCCTGAGTCCTCTGCTTGTCTCCCGAGCGGTTCCATGGACACAGCCGCTCCCCAGGGGCCGGGTGTCGTCGGCCGCTGCTTTCTGCAGTGCTTGGGCCGTGGGAGCCACGTGGAAGCCAGGGGCTGTGATGCTGGGGCCGGCGCCGCGGCCACCGCTCTATCCCACGAGACCCATTGGGAGCCTGGGCCGAGCCACACTGCTGAGCCGGTGCGTGCAGGGCCGGGGTTCCGGTGCTGGCCGGGAAGTGGGTTTGAGCATGACGCCCTCGTGGGTGTGCAGAGAGCACTCGGCGGCCTCACAGGTCACAGGGGCCTCCCAGGTGAGAAGGGGGGTGCTCCGTGGGCTGGGTGGGGTGGGCGTGGCCGAGGCCGTTGGTGGCTGCTTTCTTTTTCTCTTTAGACGTGGTTTTGTCTTCAATGGCCATGAGGCAGGCAGAGGGAATGCTGCATTGTCAGGCTCCCTGGTAGTGAAGCCGTGTAGCCCTATTGTGGCCAGGAAGAGGTGAGCCAAAGTGTGGCGTGCAACATCCAGGCAGTGGGCTTAAGCGTGAGAGGTGAGTCCTTTGCACCCTTCTACTTTCTGTCGGCTGGAATGAGGATATGATGGCCGGGGATCTGGCTGCCGTTTTGGGTTGTGAGGATACAGGGCTGCGCCTGTGGATGAGAGGGCTTTGGGTCAGAAGGGGCGTGGGCCCCTGATAACCTGACTTCTCCCACCCAGCCTGGACTGCCCACCTCCAGCTCTTCCTTGAGAGGCTAAAACATATTTCAGTCTGTGTTCATGTATTTGGTTTGGGTCCCTCCTTGTCAGCCCTAATCCTAAGGTTGTGATGAGGGAGACCTCACGGCTGGCATTTGGACCCAATCCCGGGAAGCCTCTGGTCTCAAAGCTTGAGTCCCGGGGGAGTGGAGCTGCTGGGGTCCCCTGGGTGCTGACGCTTGGGGGCTGCTGTCTTGTGACACACAGGGTCCTGCCTAGGGTGGGGTGTGGTGGGGACTCAGGACCTCCTGGGGGGCAGTCTGTGATAGGCTAGGCTGCCCATCACAGGAAGGGGCAGGGAGAGGGGACACGTGGCCATGGCCTTAGGGGGCTGCGATTGGTGCAGCTGTGTCCTTTCCCGGGGGGAGGGGGACCCCCACTCAGCTCCCTGCTCCTCTGGCTAGGTCCTGGCTGCAGGGAGGGAGAGACAGGGGGCGGGTGACAGAGCCAGGGAGAGAGACAGGCAGGCAGGCAGAGACACAGGTGCGTGGGGGAGGGGTCTTCAGAAATCCGTGACAAATGCTCATCTCCCACCGTCCACCTGCTGGTTCATTTCCCAAACGCCTACAGCTGCCAGGGCTGGGCCAGGCTGAAACCAGAACCTGGAGCCTGGTCTGGGTCTCCCAAGTGGGTGGCAGGGACCCAAGGACGTAAGCCATCACCTGCAGCCTCCCAGGGTGCGCGTGAGCAGGAAGCGGGCGTTGGGAGCGGAGCCGGGACTGGTGCCCGGACTGCAGGGTGTGATGCGGGCGTCTTTGCCGCCACGCCCAACACCCTCTCCCAGTTGAAATATCCAGAGGTCAGTGGTGACTGGCAGGGAAGTGGGGATGACCCGGCCTGAGCTCCAGGCTGGCTCCTAGGGTCCGGGGTATGGCCGCCCATGGAAGGCTGGGGTCCCCAGCCAGGCTGCTCAGCTCAGGAGCTCAGGTGGGGAGCTTTGGGGCTATTTATAGCCCTGGAGCAAATCTCATCTTGATGATCCTGTGCAAAGCCTTCGCATGCCGGCCTCCCTGGCAGGCAGGACTCTGCAGAGTGTGGCCAGGCCTGAACAGCCTCGCGTCCACCCCTCGGCGGGGAGAGTGGCGGCTTAGGGCACCCGCTGCCAAGGTCCCCAGTGGGCGGGTGCTGGCTCTGGGTCACTCCTTCAGGAGGGACAGCGGGGAGGCTGACCGGGGCCGGGCATCAGTGGGGTGCCTGCTGTGTGCCGGCCCCTGGCTTCCCAGAAGGACAGCTGTTTACAGCTTGTGGGAGGTGTGAGTGGTCGTTCGCCGTGGTGGTTACGACCTGGCCTGCGCTGCCTGCGTCCCGTGTGCCGGGGTGTGTGTCCCGGCTGCGCTCTGCCGCCCTGGGAGGGCAGAAGCAGGCTCGCGTCCTCTGGGCCTGATCTCCCACGTGGGAGACCCACATGGAGTTCTGGGTCCCTGGCTTCAGCCTGGCCCAGCCCTGGCTGCTGCGGGCATGTGGGGAGTGAGTCAGTGGGGGAAGGGCTCCGTGTGGCTCTGTCTCCCTGCCTTTTAATAGGTAGGTAGGTAGATAGATAAATAAATATGGAGGCCAAGTTTGTGGGTTTTTAAAGATTTATTTATTTATTTGAAAGAGAATTACAGAGAGAGAGAGAGAGGTCTTCCATCCACTGGTTCGCTCCCTGGATGGCTACAGTGGTTGGAGCTGAACTGATGTGAAGCCAGGAGCCAGGAGCTTCCTCCGGGTCTCCTACACTGGTAAAGGGGCCCAGGCACTTGGGCCATCTTCCACTGCTTTCCCAGGCCATAGCAGAGAGCTGGATGGGAAGTGGAGCAGCCAGGACTTGAACCGGCGGCCATATGGGATGCAGGCTCTGCAGGCGGTGGCTTTACCCGCTATGCCACAGCACCGGCCCCCGCAGTTGTAGTGTTAAGCACACAGTTCCTGGCGCTGAGCACAGGCACAGCCCAGAGCTTTCCCACACTCCCACAGGGCAGCTCTGCCTGTGACCCCCTCACCCTGCGTTCCCCTCCCCACTGCCCGCACCGGGGTCTCACAGCTTGTCCTGCAGGTGCCCCATGCTGCAGCCTCCACCCCAAACCTGACCGCCACTCTGCTGGCTGCCTTGAAGCCCATTAGCCATGTCCATTCATCGTCCGTGGACAGCTGGACGCCCCCTGCCCCCAGCCCGGCTTCTGGCTGTGTGAGTGCGCCTGGGCGTGATGTCGGGAGACCCTGCTTTTGCTGTTTTGGGGTCAATCCCCAGAGGTGGCGCTGCGATGGCTGAGTCCCTGCACAGCCCTCAGCAGTGCATGTCCTTGTCTGTCCGTCACACGTGGGTAAACTGAGGCAGAGGACTGATAGAGCTGGGGGGGCAGGGCAGCCATGCCACCTCCATCCTGTAGCAGACCCCACCCCCGACAGGCGCCTGGCTGCTCCTTCACTTCCTTAAAAAATTTTTTTTTCATTATGACTTTTTAATGAAGAAAATTTATTTTTGAATTGATACAAAAATAGAATGAGATGCACGTCACCGTCACCCAGCTGTCACCGTCCGCGTACGGCTCTTGCTTCATCTGGCCCCTCCCCTCCCTCTGGGCATCTCTCTGCACCCTGCCCAGGGTGGGGTCTCTGCCGACCCCCCGCTCCCTCACCAGCAGCCCCCACGCCACATGGCGCACGGCTCTGTGTGCCGGGGTTGCTGTCTCTGCATAGGGTGCTGGGTTGTGCTCAGTGTCATAGTCCCAGTCGCTGGCACCTCATGGACCCCGTGGGGAGCTGGGAGTGACCGTGGGCCAATGGCCCGGCCTCCTCTCGCTTTCTTCCTGCCGCTGTGTTGCCCAGACTCGGCCCCTCCCCCTGCTGCACCTGCCGCTGCCCCGCGTCGTCCATGCCTGGCCCCGTGCTCAGGGCTGACTCTGGGCTTTTGGGGGCCTGGGCTGGTGGTGGGGGCGCCTCCGACACAGTGGCCGCAGCTGCTGCCTGCAGATGTCCCTTGCTGCCCACACCATGTGGTGACCGTGGCTGCCACCGCCTCCTCGTCCGCCCTTACCTCTGGCGAGGCCAGGGCCAGAGCATCCGCCATGGCTCGGCCCACCGTGGGTTCCCTGTCATTCCTGCCCCGCTCCTCCTGCTGGGCTGGCATCCTTGCTCCTGTGCGTCCTTGCTTGGCGTGCGCCCGCGTCACCGCCAGGGCCGCGTCCCCTTCCCCTGGTCTCGCCCCAGTGGCTGCTGCTGGGCCAGGAAAGGAGGCTGACATGGCGACGTTCCCCACAAAACCACCCCCAGCTGAGGGAGCCCCAGTGACCCTCGATGGAGCCGTGGCCATGCCTCTAGCTGGGGCGTTTCTGTTGGGTTTGCTCTCCAGCCCCTGTGAGTCCCTCCCTGCCTCTCATGAAGCTCCCCTGGGGAGAGCCCCTCCCCTCCCTCTGGGCGTCTCTCTGCACCCTGCCCAGGGTGGGGTCTCTGCCGACCCCTCCGCCGGGGCCCCTCCCTTGCTCGTCTTGCAGGTCTGGTGCCCACCCAGCCACTGCTTCCTCAACCAGAGCCTTGGTCAAGGGGGGTACCCCCTTGGTGTGCAGCATCCTTCCGTGGGTCACCCCCAGTCACTGCCCAGGGTGTACCTGCTGGTTTTGTGTCTGCCCATAACAGGGCCGCAGCTGACGTTCCCACCCCTACCCTGTCACCTGGCCAAGCTGGGAATAGAACCTTGCCCTCCTGCCTCCCAGCTCAGCTCCTGCCCCTCATCCCTGGTGCCTGCCCCTGCCCCCCCCACGCCCCCCCTCCAGCCCTGGGAGGTGGCTCACTTTCCCCTCCCACCCTTGTCCTGGCCACACCTCCTGCCTGCCAGTCAGATGTCACCTCCCCTGAGAAGCCTTCCTGGAGGGTGCCCCACCCCCGGCAGGCCTGGCTGGCCCACGGGAGCCTGCCTTGCTGGTGATGTGAGGGTGTTGCAGGGCTTGGGGTCCGCCTCTGATACGCAGAGATGGGGGGCTGGCGGCTCTGTGGGGTCACTCTCATGCCCTGGCATGAAAGGGGTGGGGCTTGTGAGGCCTGCTGTGCAGGGTCAGGGGAGCCGTGGGCCCCCTGTCTCCTATGCCACCCCACCTGTGTGGCTTTCCCGCAGGAGCAGGGGTGGGCAGGAGGGCCGCTGTCCTGGGGGCGTTGCTGGCCACCACGTGGGTTTTAGGGAAGGGTCTCTCATCCCCAGTGAGGACCGCAGGGGACACAGGGTCTGTGTCACACGCATCTGCAGGGCGTGTCCACGCTGGCCCCAGCAGCCCTGGCCGGGACACCGTCACCCAGCGTCACACCGCCCAGGGCTCGGAGCCACTGTGCTTGAGCGCGCGCCTTTCTGTGTGGGAATCAGGTGCCGTCCCGCGTCTGGTGTTGGCAAACTGGGCTCCACGTGTGTTTTGCCGGCTCCGAGTGAGTTGCTGGTGCTTCCTGGTCCTGTGATTTCACATAAAGGCTGGCGTCCCCAGCCGCTCTGGTCGCCTGGGCTGTGCCACGCCCTCTGCCTGGAGGCCCCCCGGATGAGCCCTGGTTCCCAGGGCTCCACACACTGGGGTCCTGCTCTCGGGGCTGCAGGGAGCACCCCGGTTTGCTCACATGTTCTGCCTGGGAGTTGCAGGCTGTGAGTGGGTACCAGGCTCTGAGCTGTTGCCTCCCCTGACCTGGGGGAGCTTATGTCCCAGTGGAGGCTGGGCCGGTGAGCGTGGGTGGGACTGTGGGGCAGAGGTGGGTAGCAGCGGGGTGGGGGTGCCCTGCAGGGCACTGCTGTGACTGGGTGGTCAGGGAAGACCCCTGCTTGGATGACCGTGAGCCCAGCTCAGGTGGAGTGAGGGGGTGAGAGGCGTGGTCCCCACTCAGCATAGTGCCCGTGCACCCACCCAGCCTAGAGCGCCCCTTCCTCTCTTCCTCCAAGCGCAGCTTTGTGCTGTCTCCCTCCAGATGCCAGGGCGGCCTGGGAGCTCACCTGGGGGGCTCTGGGGTCAGGGTCACGGTCCGTCTCTGTGTCCTCAGCGGCAGCACAGTGCCCAGCACGGGACAGGGACGCCAACTGGGCACCGGGGCAGAGGCGGTGGGGGGGTCAGATGCAGGCACGAGGACCAGCGTGAGCCCCTGTGGGCACCTGGACTTGGCCATCTTTCCCAGATGCACCTGTGTGGTTTTTATAAGGAACGCTCAGCACAGCAGCATTCCTTCTTCTTTCTTCAAGTTTTGTTTATTTCAAAGGCAAAGAGATGAGTGAGCAAGAGAGAAAGACAGACAGAGGTGTTCCATGGGCTGGATTTCACTCCCTAAATCCCACAAAGCCGGGGTTGGGCCAGGCTGAAGCCTGGAGCCCAGAACTCAATCCAGATCTCCCACATGGGGGCAGGGACCCAGGAACTTGAGCCATCACCTGCCGCCTCCCAGGGTGTGCATTAGCAGGAGGCTGGGTTGGAAGTGGGGTGGGGTCTCCAACCCAGGCCCTCCGATGTGGAATGCAGCAGTGCTGTAACCACTGAGCCACAGCACCTGCCCGCAAGGGCGCCTGTTTTACACAAAAATGGTGACTCAGTAAAAAACAACCCCCCCCTCCCCGTCTGTCTGTCTCTCTCTCTCTGTCTCTCTTGACTTTGCTGTTCCTGGACGGCAGCCAGCGAGGGTATGTATTGCGGGCACAGAGGCCGGGTGTAACGCACAAGCTTGCCTCGATCCTGGCTTCCGCATCGCTGTATACGCCCGCTCCTTCAGCTGCCCACGAAATGTCACGTTCAGAATGCGGGAGCCGCGTCCGGCCCTTGCCGTCTGCCGGTGGCAGAAAATGTCAGACCAGGAAACCTCGTTAATGGGCATCGTGTGCGGTTGGGAGCCTGGGGCTGGAGGCTTGATGCGGCCCCGCCCCGCCCCCTCGAGCCCCGCCCCCGCCAATGGGCATCAGACGCGGTTGGGAGCCTGGGGCTGGAGGGAGGCTTGATGCGGGCCCCGCCCCGCCCCCTCGAGCCCCGCCCCTCGAGCCCCGCCCCCGCCAGGCCGGGGAGCCGGGACGCCGCGGAGCCCAGCGCCGGTGCCTCGGAGCGTGGCAGGAGAGGCTCTTGGCAGCGCGAGGGGGAGCTCCTTGCAGAAGTCTCCCTGCCGGCGCGCCTGCTCTAATTAGTCATAATTTGAAAGCTGATCTGCTTAATTGCCAGCAGTACTAAATATTGGTGTATAAATAAAGTCATTAATAACCACGGACGTGGAGGCTCCTCCCGCTGAGCGCCCGTTGCCTGTCTCTCCGTGGCACCCGCCTGGCAGCTGTGGCCCGCCTGTCCCGTCCTGGTGCCTGCGGATGACCCAAGGGGGCGGCAGGTGGCCGGGGGCGTCGGAGGCCCCCGCAGGAGGGTGAGAGCCCAGGGCATGAAGTGGGGGGCCCTACAGACTTGGCATTTTTGAGAGGCAGTGGCTCCCCTGAATGGTCTTCTGTGGCCCCCAGTGAACCTGCCCGGGGTGGGAGCAGCCCCACGGCCGGCTCCGTGGGAGTACTGCCACTCGGAGGCTGGTGCCTGCGGTGAGTGGCCTCTCCCACCGGCCTCTTTCCTTTGCACTGGGCTTAGCTCAGGCCAGCGGACAGGCTGCTCCCAGGCATGCTGACCTTGGGCTGTGCCTCAGTTTCCCCACTCGGGGAACGCAGGTGATCCCATCTGCTCAGCACTCTGTGGTGTGTGCATTGGCTGGGACAGTCATCAGGTGTGCCTTGAGCACCTGCTGTGTGCCAGGTCCTGTTCTGGTGGGCAGTCATGTCCCGGTGCCTGTGTAGACGGAGGGGCAGGAGGCGGAGGAGGGAGTCGGCAGGGGCTGGGGGCAGTGGGGTTTGGTTCTGCTTGCTTAGATGAGGTGGGCGTGATGCTGTGGGATCATGGAGGCCCCTTACGTTCCTGGCATGAGTAACTGAGAGGGTGGCGAATGGTGGCGGCTGCTGTGGGTTGGGGGGAGGTGGCAGGTGCAGGTGGGGCTCAGTGGGGGCTGCGTCTCGCTGTTGCATGTGCCTCAAGCTGCATGGAGTCCCCTGGTTCCATCATTGTTTAAAAAAAACTTTGCCCTTGCTTGCTTAGAACACTTTAGCTTTATAGACAAACTGCAGCTACTGCAGAGTTCCTGTAGGCCCCTGCCCCACCCCCGGTCCCCTGGTGATTGATGCCTTGTGTGGCAGTGGCCCGTCGGTGACAATCAGTGAACCCATACTGGCGCACCCACATCCTTATCACCTGGCACCCATGCGGCTGCCCTCTCGCTGGTGGACGGCTTTGGACAGAAGCACAATGCCACGTGTCCACCGTCATGGGGTCCCTACAGTCCCACCTACCCCTCCCCCCCGCCCTGGTGTCCACTGAGCCTATGTGGTTGACATCACTTTGCCTGTTGCAGAGAGGGGGAATCATGCACTTCATAGCCTTTTCAGAGTGGCCGCTGTCGCTTAGCAACGTGGCGTGAGCTCCTCCTGCATCCTTCGGCCTGAGTGTGGGTCTGGGGCGTGCGTGGGCCTTGGTGGGTTTCCCCACTGTAGGAAGGGCCTGCAGGTGTGGGCGATCGTGAATGAGGGTGAATGACCATGCGTGAGGTGCACGGGTGGGTCTCTGTGTGCTGTGTTTGAAATAGGCAGCCCGCGCTTCTTCTGCGGACAGAGCGGTGCCGGGGAAGACAAGCAGGTTCTGGGCTTGCCTGTGCACTTTACTGCAGTAACATCCCGGGGGAGAAACAGCCCGTGGTCCGTGGCCAGCGCTGAGTTTCGTGGCTGCCCCTGCCGCCGCCCTTGCTCAGCCGCGGGCTCCCAGAGGTCAGAAGCTCCGTCTCCTTGGGCGGGGTGGCCTCAGCATTCAGAACCCGGGACGTGCCTCCGTCATCCCTCCTGCCTGGCCCCTGGGGGTCAGAGGCCCCCTGGGGATGTCACTCAGCCCTGCTGAGCTGTCCTCTGCGGCTGGGCCCCGCCTTCCAGGAACCTCCTCTTGCGTGCTGATGCCTCATCAGAATACGGTGGAATCCAGGGCAGGTCATGCTGGCCAGCGGCTAGGCGTGGCCTGGGCACGGTGCAGTCCTCATCAGGGCCTTCACCCTGCTTGGCTGGGCAGATTTTTCGGGCGTATTTTCCTCTTCAGCTACTGGTGCACACACCTCGGGGTCTGGTCTTGGCCGTCACAGTTGCCCTCTGTGCCTTGCCAGCCAGGAGTCGCAGCAACACGTGAACTATTCCTGGGTGCGGGGGTTCTCAGCAAACCCCGCTCTTCATGCATTCGAGAAATATTTACAAGGCGTCTCCACACGTGCCAGGCTCCAAAACAAGAAAATCCCTATCACATGGGCTCAGTTCTCAGTGGGCGAGGAACAGACAATAGTGGGGATAAACATTGTTAATAGTGTGTGAGCAGGGAGATGTGCGTGGGAGAAAACCAGACGGTGGGCAGGGACAGCTGGGGGTGTCTGTGAGGCTGGAACTGCCTGCCGCGTGGAAGCCAAAGTTTAAAGGAGGTGAGAGAGCCGGCACAGGCAGTGCAAGGGTCCTGAGGCAGGTGCCGGGCTGGCGCTCAGGGGTCCTGGTGCACAGGGTGGTGTGGCTGAGGCCGAGTGAGGGGGACGGCAGGAGGAGGGGAGCACACAGAGGGTCCTCGAGGGGGGTGGGGAGCCGCTTCTGGGCAAAGGCCGTGGGTGGGAGCTGGAGCCTTGTGGGTGCTGCAGGGGGAGATGTGGAAGGGCAGGAGGTGGAGGGAGAGCTGACGGGTGACTACAGAGACCCAGGCGGTGGGGAACCAAGGGCTGGGTTCTGGCCATAGCCATGGTGGTGCCCTCTGCTGAGCCGCGCCCAGTATCGCCCACGCCCGAGCCCCACGGGTGCCCAGAGGTGCTTCCCGGTTGTGTGGCTGAGCCCCGGTCCCCTTGCACGCTGGCCCTGTGGTTTCTGCCACAGCCGCAGGTGCCCCCCAGCTCGGTCCCCGCAGGGTTTGTTTTCTCCGAGCGCACAGACCCCTGCCTTCCTGTCCCCCGAGAAGCCGCCATGAGTGGCTCTGGAGAGGCTGAGAGGGAAACGTCACCCTGGACCTGCGCATGGCCACGCGGTAACCATGGCAGCCACCACAGCCGCCGCCACAGCCCGGGGCAGAGCAGCCTGGGGACCTGGGATCTCTGGGTGGTGAGGAGCCGGGGGCGCCGCTGTGTGCAGTGGGGCCCCGGAGAAGTCGACGGCCAGCCCTTGGCACTTGCTCGCTCCCAGCACAGTGGCTGGGAAGCCCGCGGATCTCAGCTTGGCGAGCAGGACGATGGCCCAGGAAACCAGCACCCAGAGAGTCAATGCGGGGTCGCACAGCAGGAGCTGGGATTCGAACCCAAGGCCATGGGCACCTGTGTTGCTGTTCCGTGTGGCTGTGCCAGGGCTGCCCGGTGGCAGGTGGATCTGGGGCCTCAGCGGGAATCGTCTCTCCAGAGCCTGCCCCCAGCATGCGCTGGGGGCCGGAAGGGGGCCCAGGGACCTGGAACAGACTCCGGGGCTGGTGTGCCGGGGTGCAGCCCAGCTCCGCACTGAGCAGCCTAAGCTGCCTGCAGCTGTGTGCCCTCAGGTGATCTACTCACCCTCTCTGTGCTCCACTTCCTCTCTTTGAGGGGGCTTCAGAAAGTTTGTGGATGAATGGCATTAAAGGAGAAGTTGATTTTGCTGCAAAGCCCTTTGGAATTCATGCATACGGAGTCTGCAAACAGTTCATGCAAAAAGCATGTTTGAAAAACTGCATGGATTTTGATATTTTTTGCCACTAAATCTAACTAAAGTTAGATTAAAAAAAAAAGATTTATTTATTTATTTGAAGGTCAGAGTTACACGGGGTGGGGGGTGGAGAGTGAGTTCTTCCATCCACTGGTTCACTCCCCAATTGGCCGCAGTGGCTGGAGCTGTGCTGATCCGAAGCCAGGAGCCAGGATCCTCCTCCCAGTCTCCCACGCAGGTGCAGAGACCCAAGGACTTGGGCCATCCTCTCTGCTCTCCCAGGCCACAGCAGAGAGCTGGATTGGAAGAGGAGCAGTGGGTCTTGAACCGGCGTCCATATGGGATGCCGGCGCTTCAGACCAGGGTGTTAACCTGCTGCGCCACAGCGCCGACCCCGTAAAGTTAACTTTTAATCAAGCTTTCCTGCGGATGTTTTGAAGTGCCCTCATCTACCGTGGGGATAATAAAGGGATCCATGTCTGAGTCAAGGTGGAGAGCGGCAGGCAGTGTCTGGAACATTCCACACGCTCAGGAAGTGCTGGGAGGCACAAGGATTCCGAGGAGCCGGATGTTGTTCGTGGTCTACAGCCGTCGGGAGAGGCTTTGGAGGGTGGGGAGACCAGAGGTGGGGGCGGCTGTTCCATGGAGGGCATGGGCCCTTGAGCCTGATTAGAAACCAGAGTGGAGGCCGGCGCCATGGCTCAACAGGCTAATCCTACGCCTAGCGGTGCCAGCACACCGGGTTCTAGTCCCGGTTGGGGCGCCGGATTCTGTCCTGGTTGCCCCTCTTCCAGGCCAGCTCTCTGCTATGGCCTGGGAGTGCAGTGGAGGATGGCCCAAGTGTTTGGGCCCTGCACCCCATGGGAGACCAGGAGAAGCACCTGGCTCCTGCCTTCGGATCAGTGCAGTGCGCCGGCTGCAGCGCGCCGGCCACTGCGGCCATTGGTGGGTGAACCAACGGCAAAAGGAAGACCTTTCTCTCTATCTCTCGCTCTCTCACTGTCCACTCTGCCTGTCCAAAAAAAAAAAAAAAAAAAAAAAGAAAGAAACCAGAGTGGATGGTGGTGTTTGGTGCCACTGCTAAGTTGTGGCCTGCCAAGCTGGCATCCCATATGGGCACCGGTTTAAGTCCCCGCTGCTCCACTTCCGATCTGTCTCCCTGCTGACGCGCCTGGGAAAGCAGCAGAAGACGGCCCAGGTGCTTGGGCCCCTGCACGCATGTGGGAGACCCAGATGGAGCCCCTGGCTCCTGGCTTTGGCCTGGCCCAGCCCTGGCTGTTGCAGGCATCTCTCTCTCCCTCTCTTCCTCTCCCTTCCTTCCTCCCTCTCTGTCTTTCAAATGAAAAAGAAACCCGAGGGGAATCAGTTTGCCTGGGGCCTGGGCACTGGTGGGAATGGGCGCAGGAGCTGGGACGCTGAGGCTGGGAGGGGAGAGCCAGGGCACGGGAGCCTGGAATGCCCGCCAAGAAGTTCTGGCTGTGCTCATGACCGTGACCCCGCGGCCAGAACCGCTGGCGAGGAAGTTACTGAGCTGACCTTGGCCTCCCAGTGACCCTGTGCAGCCACAGCTGGGCTCTGGTCACTTGGAAAGGGCCCTGGCTCCCAAGCCCAGTGCTCCCTGTCGCTAGGGCCCGGGAGGTCCCAGAAGCTCAGGGAGGTGGATGGGGGGGGCAGACATCTGACCCTGGTGACTCTGGGGAAACCGTAAAGATACATGGGCATGGAGCTAGGATGTCAAAACCCACACCCCCACGAGCTTGGCCCCAGGAGGGGCTGGGGCGGTGGCGGCCAGCCCCCATAGCACCGGGCACAGGACTGGTGCTGGATCTGCCTCTGGGTGATGCTGGCATCAGTACTGCCGGGTGAAGGCTCACGGAGTGGAATGATCAGAGGGAAATAGTGTAGCAGCCCGGGGGTAAGGAGAAGCAGAAGAGAGCCGAGTCCCAGGTGCAGGGGGCAGGGCAGCTGCAGGCAGCAGGGCCAATCGGGGCTCCTCGTCAGCTGGGGTGGGGGCCGCCCCCTGAGAGCTGCGGTACAGGGCGCAGGTGTGGGTGTGAGGCTGAAGGACCCAGACATTCGTGCAGGAGGCGGCAGTGGGTGCCTGTGGCTGTCCCTGGCTGGAAGTGGGGACCTGTGCCGGGAGGCGCCGGGAGAAGTGACAGCTGGCTGGCAGCACGGGTCCAAGCACATCCCGGGGGTGTCCAGGGCCTGCCCAAGGGGCGTGAGATCTTCTGACTGGCCCTGGGGATCAGGCGAGAGAGAATCCTCCCTGCTCACGAGCAGTGGGAGTGGGAGCCCTGCCGGGCACCCCGGCCGGTCATGCTCTCTGCATCTGTCGCAGCCGCAGCCCTGTGGGATAGGACACGGTGCCCCGCAGCCCCTTGGGATAGGACACGGCACGCCACAGCCCCGTGGGATAGGACATGGCGCCCTGCAGCCCTGTGGGATAGGACACGGAGCCCCGCAGCCCCGTGGCATAGGACACAGCTCCCACAGCCCCAAGGGATAGGACACGGTGCCCTGCAGCCCCATGGGATAGGACACAGCCCCTGTGGGCCCATGGGATAGGACACGGCGCTCCGCAGCCCTGTGGGATAGGACATGGCCCCCCACAGCCCTGTGGGATAGGACACGGCCCCCCACAGCCACGTGGGATAGGACACGGCCCCCGTGGGCCCATGGGATAGGACACAGCACCCCGCAGCCCTGTGGGATAGGACATGGCCCCCCATAGCCCCGTGGGATAGGACACGGCCCCCCGCAGCCCCGTGGGATAGGACACGGCGCCCCACAGCCCCGTGGGATAGGACATGGCCCTCCGCAGCCCTGTGGGATAGGACACAGCGCCCCACAGCCCCGTGGGATAGGACACGGCCCCCCGCAGCCCTGTGGGGTAGGACACGGTGCCCCACAGCCCCGTGGGATAGGACACGGCACCCCGTGGGAAAGGACACGGCCCCCCACAGCCCTGTGGGATAGGACAGGGCCCCCCACAGCCCCGTGGGATAGGACACGGCCCCCCGCAGCCCTGTGGGATAGGACACGGCGCCCCATAGCCCTGTGGGATAGGACATGGCCCCCCGCAGTCCCGTGGGATAGGACACGGCGCCCCACAGCCCCGTGGGATAGGACATGGCCCTCCGCAGCCCTGTGGGATAGGACACGGCGCCCCACAGCCCCGTGGGATAGGACACGGCCCCCCGCAGCCCTGTGGGGTAGGACACGGTGCCCCACAGCCCCGTGGGATAGGACACGGCACCCCGTGGGAAAGGACACGGCCCCCCACAGCCCTGTGGGATAGGACAGGGCCCCCCACAGCCCCGTGGGATAGGACACGGCCCCCCGCAGCCCTGTGGGATAGGACACGGCGCCCCATAGCCCTGTGGGATAGGACATGGCCCCCCGCAGTCCCGTGGGATAGGACACGGCGCCCCACAGCCCCGTGGGATAGGACACGGCCCCCCACAGCCCCGTGGGATAGGACACGGCCCCCCGCAGCCCCGTGGGATAGGACACGGCTCCCCACAGCCCTGTGGGATAGGACACGGCCCCCCGCAGCCCCGTGGGATAGGACACGGCCCCCGCGGGCCTGGTTGCCCCCATCTGTCATGCAGCGACCCTGCGGCTCCATCACCTGCGTGAGAACCTGCTTCTCCATGCAGCATGCTGTTAGCAGAGCCTCTGAACAGGACTGCACTTCAAGACCTGGGGCCTGGGCAGAAGCCCTCTGAGGGGCATGGCCTGTGAGTGGCAGCCTGTGGGGCGTGGCCTATGAGTGGTAGTCTGTGGGGCGTGGCCTGTGAGTGGTAGTCTGTGGGGCGTGGTCTGTGAGTGGCAGCCTGTGGGGTGGGACTTGGGGATTCGGAAGTCAGGAGACTGCGGACGCCAGGGCTGGGCACAGGCTGCCCCTGCATGATGTGCTGTCCTCTCCTCTCCACCCCGAGACCCGAGGACCTGCAGTTCAGAAACAAGGGCAGCTGCCTGCCCTCCTCGTGCTGCTGTCCTTGTGTTTCTTTGCATGGCTATTAGTAGTAGTAGCAGTAGTAGTAGTAATAGTCATAGTAGTAGTCTTGGTTTTTGCTGTTTTAGTTATTTTTTTAAAAGATTTATTTATTTATTTTAAAATCAGAGTTACACAGAAAGGGAAGGAGAGGGAGAGAGAGAGAGAGAGAGAGAGAGAGAGAGAGAGAGAGAGAGAGAGAAAGAGAGAGGTCTTCCATCCACTGGTTCACTCCCCAATTGGCTGCAGCAGCCGGAGGTGCGCCGATCTGAAACCAGGAGCCAGGAGCTTCTTCCGGGTCTCTCACGTGGGTGCAGGGGCCCAAGGACTTGGGCCATCCTCCACTGCTTTCCCAGGCCATAGCAGAGAGCTGGATTGGGAGTGGTGTAGCTGGGTCTCAAACCGGTGCCCATATGGGATGCTGGTGCTTCAGGCCAGGGCGTTAACCCGCTCCGCCACAGCGTTGGCCCCCTGCTCTGTTATTTTTAGTGGTGGTAAAATATATCTACCTGAAATTGGTCATCTTGACTGTTTCCGAGAGTCTCCAAGTACAGCCACGCTGGCCTCAGGCTTCACCAGGGTATTCTCACCTCCTACCAAGCTCTCAGTCCTCATCGCCTCCCCGCCTCGGGCCACCAATGTTCGTCCTCGGCAGCCCGCCTAGGTGGTGTCGGGGGTGTCTGGCTGTTGAGTCTGCTTAGCTTCCTTGGCATCAATACTTCCAGGGGGACCAGACTCGGGGTCAGAGTTCCCTTCCTGTTGAAGGAATTGACGTTGTACAATATGGAAATGTCCTCTATTCCTTAGCCACCCATTTGTTGAAGGACATGTCAATCATGTTTTTCTACCAATGGTTTTTGCAACCCTGACCTTTAGTTAAGAGGCGTGATCATCCGATGTCACAGGTGTGAAACCTGTGCCCCTTGCTGGTCGCACAGCCCTAGCCTTCACTCTGGGTGGGAAGCCAGATTGGTGACAACACAGGCATTGTCGTTCGGGGTCCCAGTGGCCAAGCGTGCGCTCAGTGAAGCACTGAGACCCCGGCATCTTCGTCTTGGTGGGGGAGGGGGGGTGCGCTGATGGTGGATGTGGTGCTGGGACTGTGCAGTGTCTCCCACCCAGATGGACACCCCGCCGCCCCGCCCCTGCAGCGACTGGGGCCAGCACAATGTGGCCGAGGCGATGCCACGCCTGGTCCGAGCCTCCGCAGTTTGCTGCCTTCCTTGGAGCCCTGACCCGGCGTTGGGGTGAGCCTGGGGTGGGCACTAAAGGAAGAGAAACTGCTTGCGTGGGAGCTGAGCCAGCATGCCCCAGTCAGACACACAAGCACGCCCAGCCCAGCCCAGCGAGTCCCTGGCCCTCTGTAGACTTGAGAGAGGTGCTAAAGGGTGCCGGCCCTGAGCCACTCGGTGTGGGACAGTCGTTTTGTGGCATCGTCACAGTGACAGGCAGCTGTCATCCTGTGCTGCCCGGAGCATGGAGCCCATGTGTGCATCTCCTCCAGGGGTCTTAGTCTTTCTCAGCGGTGTGTGAGGTGGGGGTTGTTTGTGGGCAGAGTGTCACATGACCCCACTCCCAGCCCTCAGCAGGTGGGGACTGTCGCCTGTGCGCGTTATTCTGAAGTTGCAGACATGACTTGGTGCCTGCTTGGTGGTGGAGTCTAGGGCTGAGGCTGAGGGCTCCGGAGAAGATGGGGGTCTTCCCCAAAGCCTCCTGCCAGCTCCCGGCTGAGAGCCGGGTTCCTCTGCCACTGGCTCACCGCGTGCCCCAGCCACTGAGACTGGGAGCAGGGGTCAGTATGCAGGGTCTGTGGCTGGAGGCCTGGATCAGGTGTTTGCTGGGTTCAGTAGACTCGTCCCCACTCTTTTTCTCACTCCGCGGCATTTATGTAGCACCACTGTTTGCTAAGCTCAGGGCCCAGGGGGCGGAGGAGCCGTGAATCATGTTTGCTGTTAGTCGCTGGGTATTGGCAATGGACGGCCGCACTTTGAACAGTTTCTGCCCTTTTGTGGAGCACAGTGTTGGGAGAGTAGCCATCATCGCGTTTCGACATCCGTGGCTTCTCTGAAAACTCCGCCGCGTGTTGAGACAGCAGCGGGTGTGCGGGAGCCAGGCAGGCTGGGGCTTGGCCTTCAGCTGTGGCCACACATGGGAGGCTGCCCCGCGACCAGGACGGGCGCCCAGTGCTCTGCAGACATGGGAGGACTTCAGAAAGTCCGCAGAGCCCTGGGCTTCAAAGGCGTTCGTGCTATGCAAAGGAATTCGGAACTGTGCGTCCGAAGGGTCTTCAACACGTTCACGGGACATGTGTGTATTGGGAAACACAATGGCGGATTGCAACATGCAGCAAGACCAGCGTCTCTCTTAATTCTGTTTATCCGCGGGCTTCTGGAAGCCCCCTCGTATGCCGTCCTGTTGTGTCGGCCGTCCCCCATGTCCCCCGTGCCTTGCGTGGCCTGCTGTGGGGCAGGGCAGAGGCCACTGTGTCCACTCTGCAGGTGAGGGAGCTCTGGTCTGGAGCGCGATGGGGCTGCCGGGAGCCCACCCAGGGAACCCACAGCCAGGACGGATGAGAAGACCCTGGAAACCCAGAGCTCTGGCTGCCTCCCCCTGCGCCTGCCTCCGACACAGAGCCTGTGGCCAGAGAGCCGCAGCGAGTCCTGAGCCGGCTGCCGTCCCCTGGGAAGGCTACCCAAGGGTTCTCATCCCCGCCCCAGAAGCAGAGAATTTCAGACGTGAGACAGAAGTGGGCGGTGAGTGAGGCGGTGCAGAGACAGGAGGGGCAGGCGGGGGTTTACGCGGTGTGGGGTCCGCTTCTTCCTGCTGTCCCCCCCATCTTCTGTGGGAGATTGCTGTGCATATGTGCATAGGGCTTTTGGCAGGTGCAGTTTTGACATTCCTCTCAGGGCTTAATCACGTGGGGTTGTCTGCCCCAGTGGCCCCTTGGCGTGGGCCAGGCGGGTTCCCTGGGGGCATCTGTGATCGGGCACGGGCAGGGCTTGTGCTGCGAAGACCCCTGGCTCCTCCCCGCACCAGCCTCGTGGCCTCTCCCTGTGGCCCCTGTCACCCACACAGGCCAACATCTACCTTCCCACCTGGCCCTGCCGGGGAGACCGCAGTGGTCGCAGGAGGCGGTGCCGAGGACAGGGTCAGATCCACTTCCCGAGCTTGGCCTCCGCCTTGGGGTCTTCCACCCTCGGAGCACGTGACTGCCTCCCGCCGAGCCCCTCGGCCTGACCTGAGCTTCTCCTGGGAGAGACCGACGGAGGCAGTGCCCCCTCCCCCCTAGTAGGACGCCATCCTTCTAGAAGGAATTGCTTGATCTCAAAGAGGCTCCCTAGCAGCTGGTCCAGTGTAGGGGCGCTTGTGGCTGGAGGGCCTTGGTGGGCCCCCAGTGTCCAGGCAGCCTTGTGTCCAGTCCTGGCCGGCCCGACAGCCCTGTGGGGGACACAGAGGCTGCTGAGGAGGGCAGGAGTGTGGGCCTGGCCCCACAGGTATAAATTCAGGTCAGAAGCATTTCAGAGAGTCTTGGGGGCCGTGTTTGCCGTGCGCCCGGGCAGTGCTGAGCCTGGCTGCCAACTTGTCCTGGCCACCTGATGTCCCCAGCATGAGTTAAGAGTATGGTGGGGACTCGCAGCTTCTCTGACACCCCTGGGATCTGGGGTCTCCCGAAAGCTCCAACATCAGCCGAAAGATGAGTGCTCCCTCCTGTCTCTTCTCCTTGCTTCTCTCCCTCCAGTCCTGCTCCATGGGTCTCGGATTTCTCCATGGGTAGAATCTGTTATGGTGCTGTCTTCCCAACTCAGGATGGGATGCCTGGGTGGTTTTTCTGTTTGAAGGATTTATTTTATTTATTTGAAAGCAGAATGCTAGAGAGAGGGACAGAGATGGGAGAGAGCGAGAGAGAGAACGATCTTCCATCTGCTGGTTCACTCCCCAGATGGCCACACTGGCCAGGGCTGGGCCAGGCCAAAGCCAGGACAAGAACTATCTGGGTCTCCCATGTAGGTGCAGGGGCCAAAGCACTGGGCCGTCTTCTGCTGTTTTCCCAGGCCATAGCAGGGAGCTGGCCGGGACTTGAACCCCACTCTAATGTGGGGTGCTTACATTGCCCACTGGCCCCTGGGAGCTTTTTGAAGACTTGTCAAATGTGTGGATTTCAGGCTTTTTGCACCAGCATAGATTGATCTTTTGATTCCATTACCCATGAGTGGTTTGCAGTTCCTTGTATTTTTAAGCGACTTCATTGACTGAAGTTGAGCATCCATCCGGGAGGTTGAGTCACGGTCTCCTGGGTGGGGCTCTGGGTGGCCAGAGTGACCACGCCCGTGTAGCCTGCCCAGGACAAGGAGCAAAGTAACCAGCAACTCCCCTCAATGACAACACCACGCATGGGAGACAGAGAGACTCGGGCACCACCCAGGCAGCACGGTGTGAGGCTGGCCGGCAGACGGTGGGCACAGGACCCTGGCCCTCACGCCAGCCTCCGTGGCTGTCCCTGGGGCCTTTTCAGACGTGGCATTTGATGCAATGGTGAATGCTGTTTGGGACGCCCACTTCTTATATCTGGGTGCCTGGGTTTGCGTCCCAGATCCACTTCCAATTCCAGCTTCCTGCTGATGTACACTCTGGGAAGAAGCAGGTGACGGCTCAGGTACCTGGATCCCTGTCATTCACATGGGAGACCCAGGTTGAGCTCTGGGCTCCTGGCTTTTGCCTGGCCCATCCCGGGCTATTGAGGGCATTTGGGAAGGAAACCAGTAGATGGAAAATCTCTCTCTGTCTCTCTCTGTCTCCCTTCAAGTAAAATAGAAGTACTGTCCTGCAGCTGCTTCTACCTGTTGAAAACCTCAAGGCGAGCGTGGCTGTGAGAGAGGGGTCTGTTTGAACAGTGGGTTCCCCTCACAGGTGCTGCCCCTCTCGGAGGAGCCCAGCTGGTGAAGGGAACTGTCGCCCCTATGTGCAAAACAAGGAGCCACGGAAACTGGGTTAGGACAAGCTGGGTCACCCTGCCCTGAATGCAGCGGGCGCGCGGCCATTTGTCATGAGCGACAGGGACAGTCACTCCCATACCCGGCCTGTTTTGGAAGAGGGGGACAGACGGCCTGGAAACCAGCTGCCGCGGGAGGGGCTGGATGGCTCTGCTGGTGTCGTCGAAGGGTTTGGAGCTGACACACCCGCTGCAGACGTTGATAGAGGAGAGATCTTGGACGTGGGCCTCCTCCGTGGCTGCGGCTTCTTGGACTCTGAGTGGCAGGGCTCAGCAGGGTCTCGGAGAACCCGCCCTTTCACCTGTTCCTGTCAGCTGTTTATTTATTTACTTTTTGAAATGTGTATTTAGTTATTAGAAGAGCAGAGTTATATATAGAGAGGGAAACACACACAGATACCGACTATCTGCTGGTTCACTCCCCAGATGGCCACAGCTGGACCAGACTAAAGCCAGGAAGCAGGAGCTCATCTGGGTCTCCCATGTGGGTGGCAGGGGCCCAAGGACTTGGGCCGTCTCTGCTTTTCCCAGGTGCATTAGCAGGGAGCTGGATCGTAAGTGAAGTAGCTGGGACTCAAACTGGCACCCGTATGGGATCTGGTGTTGCAGGTGCAGCTTCCCCTGCTCCTGCACAGCGCCAGCCCCCCCCCCCCCCCAGTTTTCAGACTTTAGTATTTTTACATTGTTAGCAGAACCTGTCTCCAAGTGATAGCTTCTCCGTAGGAATCAGAGACCAGCGGAGCTGCTCTGGGAGGAGGGTGGGGGGCATTGACAGGTGCCCCTCCCCGCCACGGCACCCGGGAGAGCACAGCCCCAGGTCTGCCGTGGAGAGAAAGCACCTCCTGGACAGGTGTCGTGAGCAAGGTGTGGGGCCCTGCCTTAGAGCAGGCCCTTGGCCATGGACAAACTGGACCTCAAAACTTGGTGTGTGGGGGGGGGCAGAGGGCGGTGCGGGGGTCACTTCCATAGTCACAGCCCTCCCCAAAGCACCCTGGGAGTGGCATTGGCTGAGACTGGGGGAGGCCAGAGCCCCAGTGCAGAGAGCCAGCCGGGAGCTGTGTGCCTTCCACGGTCTCCCCAGCCCAGCACCGCTCAACGCCAGGGCTGGCACCTTCACCACTGCAGGGGTGAGCGGGTGGAGGAGGGGTGCTCAGCTCAGCGGGGGGGAGATTCTGTGCCTCCCAAGAGAATTTTTATTGATTTCTATTGCTTATTTGAATGGGAGAGGGAGAGATCCTGCATCTGCTTGGTTCACTCCCCAGATGCTCACAGCAGGGTCCGGGCGAGGCTGGAGCCAGGGCTCAGAACGCAGTCTTGGTCTTCCGCGTGGGTGGCAGGGATGCAACTACGGGAGCCGTCACCTGCTGCTTGCCAGGGTGCGCGTTAGCGGGAAGCTGCAGTGGGGAGCGGAGCTGGGAGTTGATCTAGGTGCTCCGGTCTTGGACATGGGCCTCCTCCATGGCGTCTCAGCCCCTGCGCTGAGTGCCTGCCCTGGACTCTGATCTGCGAGTGTCTGGAACTGAGCCCTTAGGAGCCAGTGAGCCTCCTGTCACCGCACCGTGTGCACGTGGTGGATGGAGTTCTCTCTCCCCCCACCTCTCTGCCTTTCAAAAAAAAAAAAAAAAAAGGGTTTCTAACCTAGTACAGGCCAGAGCCCCCCAGTTAGCCACGGGATGAAGGCCCCTGCCCTGGGGGCCCCAGGTGCCTGTGCCCCCAGCCTATAGGGATCGCAGACTCTGATCTGAGAAACCTCCTGGCCGCCCGGCCTGGGCCTCACTCCCCAGCCTCCCAGCACTGAGCTGCAAAATCCATCCCCCACTGCCCTTGAACTTCTCCGCGGCAGGAGAGAAGGGAAGGCGATGAGCAAGCACCTGGGTTCTCATTCCCATCCGAGAGCCATGGCCTGGTTTTTCAGGAATCGGATGCCTGAGGCAGGATTTCTCTTGCTGATGACTGGCAGACCCAGAGTGGGGCTGGGTCTTTGAGCACAGCCCTGCCCTGCCTGCTCATGGCTGCTGTCTCCTGACGGGCCTGCGGCCATCGAGGAAGCCGAGAAGAGGCCTTAGGGCCAGTCTCGTGGTGTCCTGGCATGGGCACTGCCGGTTCCCTCCCTGCCTCCCGTCCCGTGCCTGCCTCCAGGAAACAGCCTCTCCCTGTGAAACCTGCAGTGGCAGTGACCTGGGACTTCTCCCAGAGGTGAAAGGGACACTTGTCTCCACTGTGGGCTCTTGCTCCTCACCTGCCCGGGGCCACCCAGGGCTGCCAAGCAGCGTGCACCTGCAGAGGGACCAGGGGTGGCCTCAGCAGCACCCGCTCCCCTCCTCCCACTGTGCCAATAGCGAGGGACTGTGACTTTGTCCAGGGATGTTTCTGGATGGCTCTGGGCCCCTCCCACCTCCGAGCCCTGGGGTGTAGGTGCCTGCAGGTCCTCCCAGCAGCTGGGACAGATCACACAGTCCCGACGCCTCTGAGACCCCCGTGCCGGTGAGGGACGATGAGACAGGTGCACCACAGCAGCTCCCTGGAGAGCCCGGGGCTGGCGGATGTTTCCCAGCTGGGCTCTGCTGATGGGAACCCTCCCTCTTACTCCGGCTCTGGGTCTCAGGTCTCTCCGAGGGACCTGTGGCGTCTCCTCCATCAGACAGAACAGGTGCACAGACTCCAAAAGCCATCGGCCCCCTGGGCTCTGAGCCAGCCCCTCCTGCTTCCGTCTTCTCCCAGCATCTCGGAGGAGCCGCCTGCTGGCGACCGCAAATCGCATTTCCCAGTGCACCTGCGAGCTGCGGTCAGGCAAGGAGGGGAGATGCAGGAGCTCTCGGTGGTGGGCGCGAGAAGCCGCGAGCGCCAGGGCGGCGGCCCCATTTCTCATTACATGTAAATGCCTTGTCTGTAATGGCGGGGGTGCGGGAGGGAGCGAGGAGGGTCCGTGGGGAGGGATTCGGGGCCCGGACGCCCATCGGGTGGTTCCACTCCATTGTTGCCATTGCTGCTGTGTGGGGTTCCACTGTTCTCCACGTGTCCCACCCAGAGTGGCCCCTGCAAGCCTGCAGGTGTCAGCAGCAAGGGGCCAAGTTCACGTGGGGGCAGGGAGTGCGTTCTGAGGGAATTCATGTGCTGAAGGCGGGAGGGGTGTCCCCCTGCAGGAAGGTGGGGTTCCTGGGCTTCCCCGCCTGGGGGCGCTCGTGTCTCTGTGCGGCTTGAGCGGCTGGCTAGCTTTTGTGTATGGAGCTGCTGCCCAGGCTGGCCAGAGGTGCTGGGACACAGCCCCAGTGGGAGCACACAAGGCCTAGACTTTTGTCTCCTGCTGCCAGTGCCGGAGGGCAGGACTGAACCCATGCAGGGGAGCCCACCGCACAGCAGTGGGCATGGCCCCAGGGACTCAGGGGAGGGACCTGTGAGTGCCCCCGGGGCAGGCATTGGACACAGCAGTTAAGAGGGTGCCCTTGGCCCATGTCCAAGTGCCTGGGTTCGAGTCCCATTTTCAGCCCTGGTTCCAGCTTCCCACTACTGTGCACCCTGGGAGACAGCAGGTGATGGCCCGGTTCGGGTGTTTGCCACCCACATGGGAGACCTAGATTGAGAGCCCGGCTTGCGGCTTCATCACAGTCCAGCCCTGGCCGCTGTGGGCATTTGGGGAGTGAACCAGAGGACAGAAGATCTCTCTCTCTTTCTCTCTGTCTCTTACTCTCTCTCTCTGGATATATGTATATATCTCTATGTATCTATCTATCTATATATATATTTCACTCTGCTTTTCAAATAAATATACTATATACTATATAAACATAATAAATAAATATATTTTTAAAAGTTTTAATTGTTTAATTTTCTTAAGAAAAAATAAGTTTGTGAAAGACTAAGCAGCTCAGAGCAACAGTGAAGGGACTGCTAGGAGGCCCCAGGGCTGGGGAGGAGGCTCTGGGAGAGGGTGGGGTCTTCATGGCCAGCGACGGGTGGGAGCCTCCCCTGTCTCTGTGGGAGCCAGGGTGTCTGGGGGCGGAGAGAAGGGGAGAGTGGCTGGGAGGAAGGTGGGCTGGGTTCCATCTAAGGGCCCAGGGTGAGACCTGGTGCTCCAGTGCCGGTAGTGGGTGCCTTCCAGAGAGCTCTGCCCTGGGGAGAGGCTGGACAGGCTGTTTGTAGAAAGACCTCAGGCATAGGAACACACCGACAGGTGCACACAGAGACACGGCACACGCGAACAGGTACACATGGTGGAGCAATGCACACCAGCCACACATGGACAGGTATACACAGACACAGGTGCACATTGACATGTACACAGACACACACGGATGCATAGGCACACATGGACAGATGCACACACGTGCAGAGTCACACGGGCGTAGACACAGACACTCGTGCATAGACACATAGGCACACACCGACAGATACAGGTGCACAGGTGCGTGCCAGGCACACACGGATGGGTCACATGGACACCCACAGACACGGGGGCAGGTGCTCACGCAGGCTGTGGGGCATGCACAGGTTCAGGCTCTCACAAGGATATGCCGACATGGTCTGTGCCAGAGTTTAGGAGCATAAAATTAGACAAGCCCAGCACTCGAGAGCCGGAGGAAGCTTGCATTTTTAAAAAATTCCGCTGGGATCGCAGCCCTGACGAGCCGAGAGCATCTGCTGCGTGCCGTCGGCATTGGCAACAGCGCGGGCTCCGCCTCACCTCGGCTCACCCTCCCGACTGCCATGGCGGGGTACAAGGTGCTGGGGTTGTCCCCATTTTAAAGGGAGGCACAGAGAGGCGAAGGGTGCTGCCTGAGGCCACACAGTGCAGTGTTGAGCTCCCACTGTGGGTCTGAGCTGGTGCCAGCATAGCAAGGGTTAATGCAGGGCTGCAGAGGCTGTGGGGCTGTGTGGAGCTGTCACTGGGGGCGAGGCTGGGGCTCCCCCCGGCACTGCCCCAGGGCTGTCTCAGGGTGGGCACGGCAAGCCCTTCCTCCAGCCGCAGCACCTGCCTGCCCACACCCCACAGCCCCTGGGCCATGGGCCCCGCTTCCTGGCCAGGCCCCTTGGGAGCTGCTGGCACACAGCAGGGACTGGATAGCTGAGAGCGCGTCTGCAGGTGTGTGTGTGCGTGAGACTTGTGGGGAGGCAGTGTTTCGCAAAGTGTGTCCCCTGGAACCCTGGTGCCTGGTCCCTGGGGATGCAGTGTCCCAGATCCCTCCCAGATCTCAGGAGCCGGGGTCTCTAAGACCCGACAGCTGCATTTCTAACGAGGGCCGCAGGTGGCGCTATACCCCCGCATTTCTAACGAGGACCACAGGTGGCGCTATACCCCCGCATTTCTAACAAGGACCACAGGTGGCGCTATACCCCCCGCATTTCTAACGAGGGCCGCAGGTGGTGCTATACCCCTGCATTTCTAACGAGGACCACAGGTGGCGCTAGCTGTGTTTTCGTTGTGTTGGAAAGCAAATAGCACATACCGTGCTGTCTTCTCGTTTCTCACTGAGCAGTTCTGCAGCCTTGAGTGTGTCCCCCGGGGTGTGCAGCTGTCACCTCTGTCCATGCACACAGCTCTATGCATGCTAGACGCCAGCTCCCTGGCCCCTGACACCCCCCTACCCTCTGTGGGTTGGGCTCATGTGGGCCCCCACTGCAGTGCTGGCACATGGCCTGTGCCCTCTGGGACCGACCACCCCAGTCAGTGTGTTTCAGAATCGCTTCCTGTTCAGGGCAGAGTAATATTCCAGTGTGTGGGTGAGAGCCCCTTGGATGCGTCCATCCTCTCCTGAGTGCATTTCTGTGTATCCATTTATGACTACTCAATGCTGGATGTGTGACTGTCAGTGGGATTCTGCAAACCTCCACCCTGGGTCCCCCAAGAAGATGGCCTCCAGTGGCACCCATCGCCTCGTCTGGCGCCCTCCCCTGAGGCACCCTCATCCCAGACTTCAGGCTCCAGGACTGTGGGAGTCAGGCTGCGGCTTACAGCACCCGTGTATGTTCTTAGCATGGCAGCGGCCCCGACTAGAACAGGCGTGTGCTGTGTGCTCACTCGGGCCCTGCGCGCCGTGCTGTTCGCGTATGCACTGAGCCAGAGATGAGTCCCGGCTGGTGCTCACTGAGGCACAGGGGGGTTGGCCCCTCAGCTGGGACGCGGTAGGAGCAGGCCCCGCCATCTGGAGGCGGTGGCCAGGGCGGCCTCAGGGAGGCTGTTGAAGCCGACCTTCTGCCTGAGAGCTGAGCTGTGCAGAGGAGGAGCCGTGGTTGGATCTGGGGGTGAGCAGCCCACACAGGGAGAGCAGTGCGTGCAAAGGCCCCGGGGCAGAACAAGCTGGTGGGTTTGAGGGACGAATGGATGAATATGATTTCCCTGGCTTGCTCTGCTCTCTCGGCCTGCTGGCCTCTCGGCCACCTCCCACGTTGTCTGTCATGTGACTGACACCTGTGACAGCTCAGCTGTGGCATGCTGCGTCCGTCTTGCAGGGCTGTTTGAGTTGTCACACGCAGAGGCTGTGGACACCGTGAGGCCTCGGGTGAGCGCCTTCTCCTTAGCATGCCTCCACGGCAGGGCCTGGCACAGTGTACGCTCGGTGCACATCTGGAGACTGAACAGCCGTAGCGCGTGGGGCCCTGGTGATGGTGGGTGTGTGTGCAGCAGTGGGTGTGCCGTGGATCTCCCACGGGACAGTGGTGTGATGCCAAGAGCCTGGAAAACCCAAACCAGCGCAGCTTCCAGCTTTGTGGGTGACTGTCTGAGGGCGGAGCTGGGCTTTGAACCCAGGCCGTAGAGACTTCGGCCCTGCTGCATGCTGTGCTGTGCTGGGCTGTGGAATGGGGGGGCGGGGAGTGCACATGAGAGTAGAGTGTGTGTATACCAGTGGTGCCAACTGTGTCACATCTGTACTCTGTGCCTGGCTGGGCTCCAGGGGTGGTGAGGCAGGCAGGCAGACAGACAGAGCCCTAGGGTCTCTCAGGCCGTCGCAGATTGCTGATGGGAGAGGGACCAAGCTCTGAGCAGCGTGGAGTTGCGTTTGCACTGAAGACAGGGAGGGAGCTAGTGCAAAGGCCCTGAGGCAGGCACTCAGTTTGCTTGTTTGGAGAGCTAGCAGGCCATGGAGGCTGGAGCGCTGAGGACCAGCGTGAGAGCGAGAAGCCAACAGGACCCGATCCTGCGGTGCCTCGGGGCCTGTGCGAGGGGGTGTGGTGAGGTTTTCAAAGATCTCACGATTTTGAAAAGATGTCGACTGACACAATTGTGGCTGCTGTTCCAAGTTGCAGGAAGTGTTTCAGTGTAGGATTAGCACAGTGATGGCGGCATTTGCTGTACCGTCTGTCAGGCTGCTGGCCGGGCATCTCCTGTGTGGTGTCCTTCATCCTGAGCATGGCTGCCTCAGGGGTGCCGATGTCGCCAGGTGGAGGCTGAGAGTGAGGGGCCCTTGCCCGGGGCGGGTGAGGGTGCGTCCTCACCCGCGCGTCCACATGACCATGTCTGGCGTCCAGGCTGCCTCCTCCCGCAGCTCCGCCCCCTGCCTCTGCCCATGCCCTCACCCCTATAACCACTGTTCTTGTTCACCATCTCTATTTGAGTTTTGTTTTTTCGATCCCACATATATAAGTGAGGTTGTGTAGTGTTTGCCTTTCTTTTTAAAAGATATTTGAAAGACAGAGTGACAGAGAAAGACATTGGTTCATTCCTCAGATGGCCACAATGGCTGGAGCTGAGCTGATCCAAAGCTAGGAGCCAGGAGCTTCTTCCAGGTCTCTCATGCGGGTGCAGGGGCCCCAGGACTTGGGCCATCTTCTACTGCTCTCCCAGGCCATAGCAGAGAGCTGGATCAGAAGTGGAGCAGCCGGGACTTGAACCAGCGCCCAGGTGGGATGCCAGCACTGCAGGCGGTGGCTTTACCTGCTATGCCACAGCGCTGGGCCCTGAATGTGTAGCTTTTAGCTGCTCTGGCTGTGGAAACAAAGAGGGAAACTGAGTGATGGGGTTGTTCGTTTGCTTCTCTAAGGAAGCTTCATCGCGTCGTGTTGTACCAGGCATCGCGGTGCAGTGAGCCAGGCCGCCACTGGGGGCGCCTGCATCCCGTGTTGGAGTGCTGGGTTCCAGCTCCTCCACTTCTTACCCAGCTTCCTGCTGATGGGGCCTGGGAGGCAGCTCAGGGGCCTGAGCCCCTGCCACCCACGTGAGAGACCCAGGTGGAGTCCCAGGCTCCTGGCTTTGGCCTGCCCACCTCTGGCTGTTGCAGGGGTGTGGGAGGTGAACCAGTGATGAAAGATTGGAAGATCTCTCTCTCTCCCTCTCTCTCTCCCTCTCTCTGCCACTCTGCTTTTCAAGGAGATGAAAATAAATAAATAAAACTTTTTTAAAGGTCAAAAAGTTAATAGGAAATGCACTTGATCTTTTAAAAATAGAATCTATTTGAGAGGGAGAGAGAGAGACATGTGAGCGCCCAATCACTGGTTCACTCCCCAAATGTTTGCAACAGCTGAGGCTGGCCAGGCCAGAGCAGGAGCCAGGGACTCAAATCAGGGCTCCACGTGGGTGAAGGGACTCCCCGCTGTGAACCAGGGTCCGCGTTAGCAGGGAGCTGGAACTGAGAGCTGAGCCGCTGTCATTGAGACGTGGGCGTCGCACGCAGCCTCTCAGCTGCTGGGCCAATAGCTCGATGCCACACGATTATTAAATTCCATTTTCCACACAGCTTTGGAAGCCCCCCTCGTACACCTTAAATATACACAATAGAATAAAGTGAATCGTTTGCGAAAGAAGGAAGTGCTTGGGAGAAGCGAGGGGAGTGCTGGCCATGGAGCAGCTGCGTGTCCCATCGCCAAGGCCCTGGCCGCCGCTCCCTGCTCCGTGTGTCTGGTCTTTTCTAGAATGTTCTTCCTCAAGAGCGTGTTCCTGTGAGCATCGTTAGAAGCAATCCACAGAGTCTGTGTGCCCAAGGTGCCGGTGCCCAGGCCACTCCCGGCAGGCTCGGCTCAGCCAGGGCGGGCTCCTTGTCAGCTCATTGGTTAGCAGGAGCCGGGCTGCCTGGGGCCCACGCGTGGGCTGAGCCTGGGAGGTGAGGCTGCAGATGGCACCCGTCCCCCGCGTGGACCAGGCCTGTGAGGCCCCTGTCCTTCCCACTGTGCTTCCTGTTGGGCCCCCCTCCCATCACCCCTGCTCAGAAGCGTCCCCGTGGCCTCTGAAGCGCATCTCAGAGTTCTGCAGCCCTGCTGTGTTCTGCACCAGCCCGAGCTGTGCGCCTGCCGCGGGCCCTGCTGTCAGCCAGCCCCCGCAGGGTCACCAGCGCCCCTCTGATGCTTTGCGGGTTACCTCCTCACTGCCCCTGCTCTGCCCTCACCCCGTACCTGCCCTGTACCCACAGCCAGGAGGATCCTAATGAGAAGTCCGCTCTGTCCGTCCTCTGCTCGGTGCCCCTCCCGTGGCTCCCACCGCACCTCCTGATGCCTGGGTCCCCTCTGGGGGGCCTGGGCCCTGTGTGCTGTGTCCCCGGCGCCCCTCTGACTTTGCATCCTACTGCGCCTCCTTGTGCCCCCTAAGAGTACTGCACCTGCTCTTCTCACCGACGCTTGCACGGTGCTGCCAGTGTGTCTACATTTCTGTTTAAAATTGGATGACTTAATGAACCAGAGAGCCCCCTCCCCTAGCTGCTGTACTGTAGATCATTCCATATTTTCTTTATGTTCTCTCTCCCACCTCCAGTCCTGGGCACACGCAAGTTCTCTCTGATTTGAATGGCGCTCACACAGCAAACTCCTGTTCATTCTTCAATACCCAACCTAAACGGCTCCTCCCCCAAGCAGAGGTGCGTTCTCGCTCTTCACTGCAGTGCACTCTCGTGGATAAACCCTGGTCAGAGACCCTAGACCTCTCCGCATGCCTGGGTCCCCGTTGCACTTGGCATCTCTTGGTGTCAGGGGCCTGGGGTCTCCTCCTGGGTCCCTCCGAGGCTGTGCCTGACACTTGTTGAATGAGCAGGCAGAGCGCCCTGGCATTTACCAGCTGCCAAGTGCATCTGTGTGTGTGCCATGCGTTTGTGGTGAACTTGCATTTCAGCACTGCCCATATGTTTCCGAGGAGAGAAAAATGGGCTCAGATCCCGGCCGCACCAGTCACAGCCCATCGACTGCTGGCTTCTCCTGGCACTCACGTCGAGGACAAGCTCCCGGCGAACCCCTCTCCCATCACGGGTGTAGGGGGGTTCCAGCCCATCCCCCGGGGCGAGGGACGCCGTGGGGACTACCGAGCTCATTGGCCGTAGGAAAGGCTGTGTGGGTAGGGGATACAAGGGACATCCTTGGAAAGGACGAATCCTGCCGGTCATAAAGTTAACTCAGGGTCACGTCTGTGGGGGAGGTTGGTGCCTGGGCAGAACCAGACCCTGCCCATGACTTTGACCTGCAGTTGACTTCACAGCTGGGAGCAAGCTGACCACAGGATGTCCGCTGTGCTGCAGGGCGGCAATGCTGCTGGCTAGTGGCCTGCAGGGGAGGGGCTGCAGGTGCCTGGCAGGCCCGAGGCTCTGTGGCTGCACAGATCCCTCGTGGGGAGCCTGGACGCTCTGCTGGGGGACCTGTCAGTAGCCATGTTGGTGCCTGTGGGCCGTGGGGCTTTTAAGCCAGGGCACCCCCTGGGCATCCTGGCCCCAGAGCGCTCGTGGTGTGCACATGTGTCCTGTCTTCCCTGGGACCCTGTGGCGTTGCCTCAGCCTGAGGCCCAGAACAAGAGGACCTGTGGCTTCAGTGCTCATGCCTCGCCGGCGCAATCGCTCTCCCGGGCCCATGGGGCTCTCCTCTTGGGTGGGTGGGTGGGGCTGGGACCTTAGGAGTCTGTGTGCCCCCTCCTGCAGCCGGCCCAGCCGTGGTCGGAAGGCGGGGATGTTGGTTCTGATGACCCCTGAGGCCAGCCCTGGGCTGTGTGGCTCCTGAGCGTGGCCCCCCCGGGCAGCCTCTCCCCTTCTCAGATTCCGAACCTGCAGTTCAGAGAGGTTCACCAGCTCATTCAAGGTCAGCCAGCAGGTCCGGCCATCTGGCTCGGGCGCTGGCTCCGACTCCCTGTGGCGTGCTGACCGCCGCTTCCCTCCCAGGGCTAATTAGCGTCCTGTGATTTTAAATCACCGTCGCCCTGGGAGGCAGCCGGGGGCCATGCATTTCTAGGACACAAGATGTCCCCCTTCCTCTCTGCCTGGTGTCGCAGTCTGGCAGCCCCGAAGGCGCTGCAGTGGGCCAGGCAGGAGGGCGAGCATGGGGCAGAAAGGTGGACACGCCTTTCCTCTTCCCTCTCCTGCCCCCATCACGGCCACGGGCTCCCGAGGGCCCCTGTGTGGGTCGTAGGTTTGGCTTGTGTGCTCAGATCCAGGGCACGGGCAGGGCGCTGGGGCAGGGGCCGGGAGCCCTGTTTCCTTGCCTTCTGTAGGGAGGGTGGGAGCTGCCTGGCCATCCATGTCTGTCCCCTGCTTCTCTGCGGCACGGAAGGGCCGCCAGCCTCAAGGAGTCCTCCAGGTTGTCACCGTCACTGTCACTGCAGGCCCGAGTGGGTGGGGGAGCGCCAGGCCCTGAAAAGAGAGGCAGAGACTGGACTCGGCTTCCTGCCCCCTGCACCTGCCCCGCATGTGCACCACCGGGCTGGCCACCCCACCCCCCATGCCCCACCCATGTCTCCATGCTGCTGCCTCCTGGAACCACACTTTGCTACCCCCTCTGAGAATTGTGTGTGTGTGTGTGTGTGTGTGTGTGTGATTTCCAATGCATCGGGAGCCATACTTTGGTAAACTTCAGCACCCTGTGCTGAGTGCAGGAGCGATGCGGTGACCATCACGCATGTGCAGGCTGACCATGCCTTTCCAATTCGCCGGGCCTCAGGCCATCCTTGGGGTGTGGCTCCCAGCAGCTCTGAAGACAGCCAGGGTCTGGGCCGCCTGTGCTTAACGCTGTCCCTGTCTGGTCCCCGCGATCAGTGGCTCGTGCAGAGCTTGGAGGAGTCCTGAGGGCAGGAAATGCATCATTTGAGACCCAGGCCCACCTGAGCTCGGGTGCTCTGGCCGCTGAGCTCACAGCCCGGAGCCTCTGCAGGGGCTCTCACCCGCCCTGGCCAGCGCGTGTGGACCTGGGATCCCCGTGTGCAGCTGGTGGGGCTGTGACATGGTGCAGCCGCTGTGGAAGACAGCACACACACACACCAGGAAATGAGCCAAGCGGAGGCTCCTGTAAGATCCAGCGAGTCGGCCCTGGGCTCCTTCTGAAAGCAGTCAGCAGCGCGCGCTGGAGGGACGTTTGCACACCCCCGGTCATAGCAGCAGCAGCAGCAGCATTCGCACTCGCGCCGGACGAGCGGGACGCGGAGGCGGCCAGGTGTCCATGCGTGTGTAGAGTGCGCTCCAAGCAGTGGGAGTGAGCTGGGAAGGGTCGGACGGTGCCGCCCAGGCTGCCCCAGGGGTGACCCTGGTGGATTTGATGCTCCGTGAGAGAAGCCGGTCACGAAGGACCAACGCCGATTCCACGAGGATGAGTCCCAGAGGCGGCAGATGGACCGGTGATGCCGGGGCGGGGGCGGGGCAACCGGGAGTCGGTGTTTCCTGGGGACAGAGTTTGGGAAGACAAGAAGGTGCCGGGGTTGGGTGTGGCGATGGGCACACGGCACGGTGTGTGTGCCTAGTGCCATGGAACCGTGTACTTTAAAATGGTTATGGGGGTTAGTTTATCTTACCTATCTTTTAGTTTTTTAAAGATTCATTTTATTTACTTGGAAGGCAGAGTGAGAGGGAAAGAGATCTTCCAACCACTCGTTCTCTCCCCAAATGCCTGCAGCAGCCAGGGCTGGGCCAGGTCTCCCAGCCGGGTCTCCCACATGGGTGCAGGGTCCCAAGGACTAGGCCATCTTCTGCTGCCTTCCCAGGTGCATTAGCAGGGAGCTGGATCAGAACCAGAGCTGCTGATATGGGACACCAGCATTGCAGGCTGGGGTTTAACCCACTGCACCCAGCACTGGCCCCACTCTTATCTTTGCGTAAAAAAGAAAGAAGCTCCTCTTGGGGTCTTGAGTGCGGGGTCTTGGGTGCCCTCCTACCCTCTATGCCTCTGCTTCAAGCCCTTGTCTTTGTGCCCAGCCTGGGGCCGGTGGAAGACACGTGCTCATTTCCGGAACACGCTGAATTTCAAACTCCGGCAGCTGCCTGGCGCTGGGGTCCCCTGCGAATCCGGTCGCCCTGGGCGCGGAGCCTGGCTTTGCAGCTCACGCGTTGCGGGAAACCTCGTGATCTCGTGGCAGATGCTGGTGCCGGCAGCTCTGTGCCAAGAGGGGCCTGGGCCCCCCAATTGATTGATAGGGCCAGATGCGGCCCCCACGGGGGTGCTCATGACACTGTGCTGGCTGGGGGTGGGGGCCCTCAGCACATTCCGGCTCGTGCTCCTAGAGGCCTGGGGAGCCCCGAGTTTTGGGAGCTGCCTGGGCCCTGGAAGCACAGCTTCCTCAGCTGGCAGGGGCAGGCGTGAGCCAGGGTGAGGCTCTGCGTGGCCTTGCTGGCAGGCTCTTGAGTTCCTCCCAAGGTGTGGACACGGCCTCCCCTGCCCCTCCTCCCTCGGGGTCCTGGACCTGTCCGGGGAAGGGATGGAACACCTTCCTTCTGCTGGAACCAGAGGGCTCGTGGGCCAGCAGGCAGCCAGGAGCGGGCAGGGCAGCGATCCTGTGCCCACTCTCAGGGAGGACCCTCTGGGCACTCCTCCGGGGTGACCCGGGGCTGGGCCAGCACCCTTAGGGCAGAAGCCATCTCCACTCCCAACTCCCCTGACTGACACCTAGGATCCAGGCCTTCTCGTGGCTGGACCCGGGGGTGCTTCTGAGCTGTGGCCTGAGGCAGAGGTGCCTCCACACTTCCCAGGGACCCCTGCCTCTTCAGCGTCCTCTCCCTGACCACGAGGATCAGGCGAGCTGCCCATGCAGCCGGCTGGAGAAAGGGGCGGCCTCGCTCTCCATGCAGGCTTCCCGCGTGGCTTGCTATTCATAGAACAGGAGCTTGGCAGGCGCACCCCATCCGTGTGGATCCTGATGCAGGCAGACCTGGGGAGTGTTCAGCTGGCCATTGCGGGGGGGGGTGTCCCAGCAGGCAGGGCACATGTCCCCTCCCAGTGTGAGCCGTTGAGGGGGGTGGGGCTTAGGGCCACGCCCCCATGGTCATTGATAAGCCAGAGCAGTGGCCAGCCGCTGCCATGAGGCCGGTCCGGCCTTTGCCCAGAAAAATGGGTCTGATGATGAATTTATCACCGAATTCAGTGAGTACTGAGTTGGGCCTCGGCCTCCCTGGGCACTCAGAGGCCATGGCAGCTGATGGCCGCAGAGCAGGAGAAGCCCCTCTGAGGGGGGCTCGCAGGGGTGGGGGCTGAGCAGCCGGAGTGAGGTTGGAAGTTGGGCCGGGGCAGGGGCAATCCTGCGGCACTCGGGTCGGCCTGGAAGCGCTGGTCACAGGCCACTGCTGTCTTGGCTGTTTTCTGAGTCTGAAGCCGGCTTCTGGAGCTGGGCAGCCCCGAGTGTTTGGAGGTGGGTGGCTGCTGTCCAGGGTGCCCCTGGCGTCCCCTGGCTGGGCTTCCTCGTTCCTGTGACTCGGGCTCCAGTAGCCATCTGGTTTGCCAACTCTAGGTTTAATAGATTTTACACTGGGCTCCGGCATGAACCTGCTTGCAGGTTACAAATTATTTCCCAACAGGAGCATGTCGGGGAGGGGAGCGCCTGGGCCCAATAGCTGCGCAGTCCCCGGTTCCCTGGACCTGGGCTACGTGTGGCGTTTGTCCGTGAGGACTTGCCCTGCCTCAGGCGACTGGGATGGAGAAAGCATCAAATACACTCAGACTCCCAAGTCAAGCCACCCAGACACGGCTGCCCCTGCTCCATGTGGTAGGCTGCATGTACCTGTGGGCCTGTTGGGAAGAGTGGGGATCACAGGGTGCAGTGGCTGCCTCCCACCCTGCTGAACGCACTGTTTCCCCCTCCCGTGGCTGCCTGGGCCACCCATCCCCACCCCCGTGCTGTCCCATAGAGGAGCGCCATATTGGGCAGGCGCTGGTGCTGCCGCCCCAGTGAGCAGAGAGCTTGGCGTTGAATTATTTAACGTCTTAATGAGCCCATTTTTCACATCCCTCCCTAGTCCCCCCTGGGGTGGCCGGACTGGCGGTTGGCGAAGCTGTCATGAATATTAATGACGCGGCCTTCGGTTCGGTGCATCTGCCATGCGTTGCTTCCCGCCGCTGCTGCGTGGCCGGCTTGGGATACCTCCCTCCTCGATGGCAGGTGGTCACCCCAGCGAGGGCCTCCCAGGTGGGGCGGTACCTGCAGGGCTCTGGGGGGGCCGCGCCCTAGGAGCAGCTCTGGGGGAGGCTTCTGGCTGTGGACAGACAGGCTGTGGCCATGTGGCAGGGCCAGCTCTCAAGGCTTCCCTTTGCCGTGAGCTTGGGAGTGGGCGTTCTGCACGTGGCACCTGCATCTTTGGGGCAGAGCGGCTGGGCCGGAGCCTGCTGGTGGGGTTGAGGGACCTAGGACTGCCCTGCCTGCGGCGAGCTGGCTGTCTCCTGGGGACACCGCGAGATGAACAGATCGCCGAGCTGATGTCACAGAGCAGAGCCGAGACAGCCAGGGCACACGTGGTGTGGGCAGGTGCCCTGTGGCCTGGAATCGTAGGGTACACACGAATGCACTGAGCAAGGGGCCTGGTGGAGAGGGGCAGGGCTGGGCCCAAGGCCTCAAGAAAGAGAGGGAGGAGATGGCTTTTGGCCTCCACGTCCACAGAGCCTTGGGAGGGTCTGTGGGGGCCAGGGTGACTTGGTGTGACCCTGTTGACGAAGCTGCTCGTGCTGCTGGACCGGTTGGGGCCAGACGAGCTGCCGGACCCGCCGGGAGGCCAGCGGAGTGATCCAGGGAGTGGTGCATTTGGCCTGCGCCAGGGTGAGGGGAGGGGGCGGGAGGGTCTAGCAGCTGTAGACATCGCAGCAGGTGGGGACACCCTCCTGCCTCCAGTTTACCCCCGCTACACCTCTACCCCTGCTGCCAGGGGAGTCTGGCTGGAGCTCGGACTCAGCAGGCTGCCCTTGCTCAAGAGTGTTCAGGGGCTCCCTATTGCTTGCAGGACCCAGTGCACACTTTGGGGGTGGTGTTCAGGGAGCCTCCTCCCCAGCAACAGAACCTCCACAGGCATGGGCTTCTGCCTGCTTCCGCAGGAACTAGAGGAACGCCTGGACTTGTCCGTCCCCCTCCCGTGCCTTTTAGAAAAGCGTTTCCCCTTTGACCACCAGCCCATGTGGAAAGCACCCTGTGCAAAGATTCTCCTCACCTGTCAATCAAGACCCGTTCCTTTCTAAAGCCGCCCCATCCCGTGGTCTGGGTGGTTTTCAGATCCATTGTTTAATAGTCTGTCTTCTTGGGGCTGGCGCCGTGGGTTAGCTGGTTAAGCCTCCACTTGCGATGCCGGCATCCCATATGGGTACAGGTTCAGGTCCTGGCAGCTCCACTTCCCATCCAGCTCCCTGCTAATGCACCTGGGAAAGTAGTAGAAGATGGCCCAAGTGCTTGGCCCCTGCACCCACGTGGGAAACCTGGGTAAAGCTCCTGGCCCCTGGCCTCTGCAGCCAGCTGGAGAGTGAACCAGCAGATGGAAGCTCGTTCACTCTCTCTCTGACTTTCAAATAAGTAAACAAATCTAAAAAAAAAAAAAAAACTGCCTTCTCTTACCAGCTTGTGTATCCTGTGAGTCACTGATTATGCATTTCACGAGTGCCTGCTGTATACACAGCAGTGAGCCAGACCTTGGGGTGACAGATGGGAATAAGACGTGGCCCCGCCTTGAAGGACTGGAAAGTCAGAGCCGAGGTGCAGGTGCGCCCTGTGTTTCCAGAATGGCGTTTCTGGCCCACGCACCTTGGAGCATCGTAGCTCTCTGTGAAAGGATCCATTAGGGGGCGCTGGGGGAGGGTTCCCCAGTGTGGCCTTGGGAAGCTTCCAGGTCTCCAATTGTGCGAATCTGGAGCTGGCGGGGGGGGGGGGGCTCAGGAGTGGGGGCCGCACCCTCACCTTGGGTGGCAGCCATGAGCATCTGTCTGTCTGCTTCCGGAGGCGTGGGGGCCTGGGGTGAGGCTTCGTTACCCCGAGTGCGGGAGGGAGCAAGGCTCTGTTGCTGCCACTGCTCTGTTCTCGGGGCCTATCTCAGGCACTGGCGGTCGTGAGGAGCGTGCGGCCGGGCGCTGCTTTGTTTGCAAGGGCTCATTTGCTGTTTTCTCTCCAGGACGAGTGGCGCTATTTTCACATTTCAAGGGGGAATGTCACAAAATAGGACCTGACTTTTCAGGATAAACGTAGGGACAGGAGTGAGGGAGCAGCGCTGAGGGTGGCTGGTGCCGAGTGCAGCAGGGATGGGCTGAGCTGGTGCGGCCTGGGAGTGCCCAGGTCCCAGTGGGCGCCAGGGGCCTGGTGCTGCCCTTGGCCTGGGGAGCAGTTAAATGGGTGTGGATGGACGGACAAAGAACTACTGCTTGGCCCCGGGAAGGCATGGCGACAGACACACACGGGGTCGGGTGCCGCCCGGACGCGCAGTGCTGGGTTAACAAAGCCAGGCCCCCAAGCCTGTGGACACAGAAGTTCTCAAAGGTGAATCACAGGATGAGAGATGGGGAGGGAGGTGGGTCAGCGGCTGCCCAGGGCATGGGGCCGGGTGCGCTCTGGGGACTTCCGGGGGCAGAAAATGTGTGACTTAGAGGGGTGGTGGCCCCCTTGCATAAATCACACCGAATTCTAAGGAACCCCCCTGAGGTCGGACCCACTGTCTGCGGCCTCTCTCCATGTCCGTGCCTTGGACAGGTGCCCTGTGTCACCAGCTTGAGTCCCGCAGCCTCCTGTCGGGTTGCTGGAAGGGGGACTGGCAGGAGGTGTGTGGGCAGCTGGGAAAGGGGTCCCTCGGCACTGTCCCTCCATGCCCCGCCACCGCTGCCTCCACGCAGTGCTTACTGGTTCCAGGAGCCACTTCCTTCCTGGCCGGGCAGGATTCCGGGGTGAGCAGCTCCCCGCCCATGCGCTGTCCCCTGATGAGGGTATTGTGCCCCCTGCTGGGTAGCATCTGCTCCACACACGTGACCTTGTCTTGGTGCCAGGCATGTGTGAAGCCCAGCGGGAACACTACCTGGCAGCAGCATTTTCGGTGGCTGGGGAATATCCGAGCTGGTGCACCGGGAATCTCCCAGGTGGTGCACTGGGTACTGTTACGTATCTGGTCACTGTCAAGGCTTTCTACATCCGTGTGATGTTTGTGCTTGGTAGATAGGTTCCTGGAGTGGCTGTCGGACGTGCCTGCTGGAGGGTAGGTCTGGGAGGTCTGGACAGAGCCCCCCGGAGCCTGCCCAGCCCCAGAGTGTGGCTCACCCGTCCCACCAATGCCCCCCACACTCCATATCCCAGATGTTTAGGAATCAATTGAAAACTGACCTTGGCCGTGAGAGCTGGGTGTGGAGGCCTGGGATGGCCTCCCTAGAAATTACAAGGCACTAGACAAACTCGCACCTGCTGGCCCACTCCCCAGCCGCGTGACATTGGCCTGTGCTGGGGCCCCTGTGAGCGCTGGCCCCTGTGGAGCAGGTCCGTGGCAGCCGTCTGAATGTGCAGCCCACCTGGCCCAGCCTGTCCCGGGGTGAGGAGTACAGTGGCCATGTCTCTGCCTGCTCGGCGCTCCATTGAGGCACTGATGCATCATGCGTGCAGCGAGCATTTTGTCATGTCTTCCTATTTTATAATCCGGGTGTCAGGCAGGGCGCACTGTCTGGCTGAGGCTGAGGCTGTCCAGGCTTCACATGGTTTTAAAAATCAAGACCTTGCAGCTCCCATATTTTTTGCAGGGAGCCTGCGGGTGACTTTGGCGAGTGTCACAGAGCCGGCTGATGGGCCCCACTGCGGGGCCGGAACCTGCTCGGTGGCCGCCGGTCGGCCCTGGCAGCTGGGGGCTGGGGGTTCTGGCTGCCTTCACTCTGCCTGTCCTTGACTTTGGCAGGAAGCCGCCAGGTAGCTCGCCCCACGCCCCTGGTGCGTCCCGGACGCGGCCACTTTGCGTGCTGGCCGGCGGTTTATATTGGAATCTCCCATGCCCCAGGGCCGAGGGCTTGGTGTGTCCTTCGCCACGTTCCTGCCCTGGCTGTGCTGCAGGACGCAGTCCTGGGAACCAGGGCCAGGCTCTCTGCCCAGTTAAGGTGACGAGGGAGGGGTCACCGTCTCCTCACTGAGCGCATGTGCTCCGTCTGGGTCTGCCCCCCCCGCCCCGCCCCCAGCCTTGATGAAGTAAACGCTTAGTGCAGCCTGGCCTCCCTCCGCCTGTCCTCACACAGGCCGGGCACGGGGGCCCCGCAGTGCGGTCAGGATGCACCCGTTCACCCGCCGTGCGTCCACCTCGTGCGTCCACCTCGTGGGTGTCAGCACAGCGCTCGACGCACGTGACAGAACCGGCTCCTGTCGCTGTAAGAGGAGACAGGTGTGCACTTCAGGAGGTGGCTGGGGAAATGGGATTGCAAGAGAAGTTCATTTTGGTGCCAGAACGTTTGAGGCCATGAATGTGCAGACATGCAGAGTCCCTCAACAAGTTCATGGCTGTGCATATTGTAAAAAAAAAAAAAATGCAGATTTCAAAATGTAAAGCATCTGTTTATTTGACACAGGCACACACACACCCCTCCCCCACCTGCTGGTGCGCTCTCTAAATGATGGCCACGGCCCAGGCTGTTCTAGAGCTGAAACCAGGAGCTGGGGACTCGCGCATGCCTGAGCCATGGCTGCTGCCTGCCAGGGTCTCGCGTTAGCGGGAGCGGGGGCTGGAAAGCAAACTCGGGGACCCCGGTGTGGTTTAACCACGAGGCTCCATGCCTGCTCTGGATTTCAAGGGTTTTGTTGGGCAGCGAAATGAACTTACCTTCTAATTGCATTTCTAATTGGATCAGCTGATTGAGGATGTCAGGCACCGACCGGAGAGCCCAGGTCATCTGCCTGGGGGCCGAGTTTCCCTGGACACCAGCTCATGGGCGCCACAGCCACTGAATGCCACCGTCTCCGCCGCCCTTGGCATTGCCAGCTGGTTCCCATGGGGCCGCTTCCTCCCCTCCAGGCTGCCCGTGGGATTCCTGCGCAGGTGCGTCCCGTTAGCAGTGAGTGGCCTCCGCCCACCACATGCCTTGGAGGCCGCCAGTGCGTTTCTTGCTTGCTCTGCAGAGAAAGGAGGGCTTGTGAGCAGGGACGTACCCCAGGCTCAGGCCAGGGAGTCGTGGCCAGAGTCATAGTTCAAGCTCCCTGCTGTCCTACTGTGTGCCTGTCCGGGCTGACGGGCCGGGTACAGAGGTGCGGCTTGGCCTGGAACAGCGCCAGGAGTCTCGGGAGCAGTGGAGCCGCGTGGGACATGGCGTTGCAGGTCTGCAGAGGAAGGTCTGTGTCGCAGGCGGCAGGGGCCACGGAGTGCGGGGGGGAGGGGTCCGTGGAAAGGGTGATGGGCTTCGTTAAGGCTTCTTTTGAGCCCCTGCCCTGGGAGGATAAGGAAGGGGTCAGCCAGTCTTTGGGGGAGGGGAGAGGGGTGCAGCCGCCGTGGCAGCACGGCCGAGGCTGGGAGGGCTGAGAGCCTGGTGGCGGCCCCGTGCAGTGGGCATCTCCAGGATCCCAGCGGCATGGAGGGGTCAGGAGGGGGCCCAGGGACCAGATGCTGGGGTCTGGGTCCTCTGGGCCTTTCAGGAAATGGAGCTGAGGAGTTTCCGTGACTGATTGTTGGGTCCTTGGCAGTGAACAGTCCGTGGACTTGGTGTCTGGGTGGGCGAGGCCGTTCCTGCAGTGCCCTGGGAGTCAATTTCCTGCCCTGTTGATTTCGCAGCCACTGGCAGTGTCTTGGCCCTGGGTAGGTTCCCAGCCCCACACTGGAGTGGGGCGGGGGGGGTCTGGTATTGTAGGCATTCACAGCAGGTGGGGGGGCAGGGGGAGGAGCCATCCTGTGAGCTGTCAGTCCGTGAATGAGTCCCCACACAGAATGGTTGCCTGTGACCAGGTTTCACACGGTTTCTGTGGCTGAACTCTTGCCTTGTGGTGAAGGACATCCAGAGGTTAAAGGCTCCGTGGCTTGGGCCCCTGCACCCACATGGGAGACCCAGAGGAGGCTCCTGGCTTCGGATCATCCCAGCTCCAGCCATTGTGGCCAGTTGGTGAGTGAACCACCAGATGGAAGACCTCTCTCTCTCTCTCTCCTTCTCTCTCTGTGTAACTCTGACTTTCAAATAAATAAATAAAAAATCTTAAAAAAAGGCTCCGTGGATAAAATCCCGCCTTCAGGCCCAGGGTGACAAGCTGCTCCTACGTGGGGTCTCGGGGATCCTGGAGGCAAAACCATCCTGCGGAAGAGAAGCCAGCCCGGTGCTCTCCCATCTCCTGATTTCAAAACTCCTGCAAAGCCACGATAACTGAGGCCAGGGAAGATGTAGCTCGGTGATGCAGGATTGAGAATGCAGAAATAAACCCGTGCACCGAGGGCCAGCTGTGCTTGGCCAGGGGCCGAGACGGTGCGCGTGGGGGAAGAACCACCTGTCCACAAAAGAGGGCTGGGACCCTTGGGTGTCCACCCCCGAAGAATGGACTTGGACCCTTTTTCAGACCATACACCGAGAAATGAGCTCACCCTGTAACCGCGAGGGTGAGAAGTACGGACAGTAGAATCCTTGATGGGAAGACATAGGAGTGAGGTCGTCAGGAGCTTGCGCTTGGCGACACCAGAAGACAGGAGCAACAGAAGGAAAACCGATAAATGGTCCTGCGTCACAGTTACAGCTGTCCTGCTCCCAGGAATGCTGTGGTGAGCGTGGAAGGAGAGCTGACCGGAAGGGAGGAACCGTTTAAATCCGGCAGCTGGGACCAGCCATGCGTGTGCAGAATACGGAGAGCACGCTTACGATTGATAATAGAAGCCCACGTGCTACGTAGCAGTGGGCAGAACAATAACAATAAAAAAGACAACCTGATGGAAAAATGGACTCGAACCAACGTCTGCTTCCAACAAGACACACCCGTGGCCGATAGGCGTGGAGAAGCATCGAGAAGACGCAGCCCGTCCTGAGTGGCGAGATGCGAATTGAAGCCACGGGGACAGTGCTTCACACCCAGCGGCATGTCGCAGTCCGAGACAGCAGCAAGTGCAGGGGAACACGCAGAGAGATCACAACCTGTGTGCTTTGGACGAGAGCCTGGCCGTCCCCGAAGTCGTTAAACAGGGAGAGTTTTCTTTCCTCTGTCACAGCACATGTGTCCTCGCAAAAAGTCGGGCATGACTATCTGTGGCAAGAGCCCAAAGTGGGCGCAGCTCGAGTATCCGTCCGTTGATGGGTTGTCCCACTCGTAGCGTGTTATTCAGCCACAGAAAGGACTGAGGTGCGAGGTCTGCTGCAGAATGGGTGCACCCCATGGCCACGCCAAGCAGAAGCTGCCGCTCCTGAGTGCACGGAGATAGGATTGCATTTCTGTGAAAGACCAAGAGACGGGAAGCCAGCTGAGCGGTTTGCAAATGTCGCCTCAGTCGTGCACAGGGGTGAGCTCCTCGCCCCGAGAGGATTCAAGGAGGCGCTCAGGGCAGCCTCCCAGCCGTGCTCCAGCAGGCTCCTGCCCCCCTCAGGGGTTCAGCGGACAACTTTTAAAGAGCATCTTGGCCGGCACCACAGCTCACTAGGCTAATCCTCCGCCTTGAGGTGCCGGCACACCAGGTTCTAGTCCCGGTCGGGGCGCTGGATTCTGTCCCAGTTGCCCCTCTTCTAGTCCAGCTCTCTGCTGTGGCCCGGGAGTGCAATGGAGGATGGCCCAAGTGCTTGGGCCCTGCACCCCATGGGAGACCAGGAGAAGCACCTGGCTCCTGCCGTCGGATCAGCGCGGTGCCCCGGCCACAGTGCACCGGCCGCGGCGGCCATTGGAGGGCGAACCAATGGCAAAGGAAGACCTTTCTCTCTGTCTCTGTCTCTCACTGTCCACTCTGCCTGTAAAAAAAGAAAAAAAAAAAAGAGCATCTTTACTGAGATAGAACTTTCCAGTCCTTTGCAGCCTGTGAGCTTGACCTTCTGGGAACTCCTTGATTCGCGGCTCCGCCAGTCAGTCGCTCTGCGGGCTCTCTGGCGACTTGGGGTCGCAGGTGAGTGCTGTTCGTGGGGATGTGGGGACACAGGTGTGGATGCGTGTCTGCTGCTCGGGCTGCTCCTTTAACACCTGAGCGTGTCGGTTTCCCTGTTGGTAAAGTGAGACTGCTGTGGGCTTGGGGGAGGGCCCCGGCTTCAGCCGGGTGTCCCGTGCAGGGCTGTTCCTGGACAGTGGGGTGATCCGAGGACACACGTGGGACCAGAGGCTGCATTGGAGGTGGCTGTGCTTCCCCTGGCCCAGACAGTGGAGGAGGGGAGCCTGCAGGGACACGTGATGAGCCGTCCCTGCAGTCAATGGAGGCGCTTGGATGCTCGGACCCCCTGGGGTGACATGCGGGGAGTGGCACCAGGGGCCACTGCTGGGGTGGAAAGATGGGACGGACACACTGTGACGGGGCTTGGGGACCTGTCACATGGCCACCGTGAAATCTCTCTCCCTTCTGAGTTGCATTTTTTTAAAAAATACTTACTGCTGTATTTGAAAGGCAGAGTTACAGAGAGGCAGAGACAGAGAGAGGTCTTCCATCTGCTAATTCACTCCCCAATTGGCCGCAACGGCCGGAGCTGAGCCGATCTGAAGCCAGAAGCCGGGAGTTTCTTCTGGGTCTCCCATGTGGGTGCAGGAGCCCAAGGACTTGGGCCATCTTCTACTGCTTTCCCAGGCCATAGCAGAGAGCTGGATTGGAAGTGGAGCAGCTGGGACTCGAACCAGCGCCCGTATGGGATGCTGGCGCCACAGGTGGTAGCTTTACTCATTATTCCCTGGTGCTGGCCCCCTGAGTTGCATTTTGCTATTGCTGGCCCTCTGCGGATCTGCCTCTGAGACCCTCTCCTTGGGGAGGGAAAGCTGAGCTATTCACCACTGCCAGACACCGGGACAGCGTCTGCCTGCCAGGGGCCTTGGAGTTGTCTGAGAGGGAGCACGTGGAGCGGTGCTGGGGTGGCCACACTGCAGGGATGGCCCGGTGACCCCAGGAGGAGCCAGTGGCCTGGCAGTTAGAGCCTTGGCAGGTGTGTGTGTGGGGGTTTGGGGATTGGGTTCCCCTCCCAGGAGGAACAGCCGCCCTCGTGGAGCAGGGTGCACGAGACCAGCCGAGGGGTGGCGCCGAGGGTGAGGGTCGCTGCCCTGTAGGGGCTGGGTGCAGGGCCCTGCTGCACAGGCTGTGGCGCTGTCAATCCAACCCCCATTCTGCTGCTGGGGAAGCCGGGGGCTGCGGAGGGGAAGCCAGGACCTTGCCCCCTGCCGTGGGATGGGATACACATTCAAGGTGGACGCGCGTTCACCAGGCTGTGCTGCCCCTGCGGGCTGAGGACCCAGGACTCCGAGGCCCTGAGGAGTTCAGTGCCTCAGTCCAGGGTGCGGGGGAGGCTTGGGGCCATGTCCTGCCCCATTCCAATCGAGGAGACGGGAGGAGGGCGGAGAGGGACGGAAATGGTTCTGATGTCCAGAAAAGGGATTTCCTAGTGGGGCAGGCGCAGCAGTGGCAGAGCTGGTCCAGCCTCCCTGGGGGCAGGCAGATCGCTCTCTGTTAGGAGGAGGGAGCTATGAACTTGGACTTGGACAGTCCCCAGACACCAGGCTGCCGCCGTTGGGAACCCACAGGGTGCCCTGAGTGGGCGTGGAGACAGGAGAGTGTGGGCCGTGCCTGCACCCAGGCTCATGGAAGGTGCGGGTTGGGGGGGGGCGGGAGATAGGGGGTGCACCTAGTGGTGCCTGGCTGCTGGAGGCCTCCCTGGCGGTGCCCAGGCTGAGCTGCCGGGTGGAGCCGGTGCACACGTGGTGGCCTCAGGGAACGGCACACTGGTTGGCAGATATGGGTTTGCACCCCACCGGGAGGGGAACCTGATCTCTAAGCATCCCCCCCGCACCTGCCGGGGCTCTGGCTGCCAGGCCACTGGCTCCTCCCTGAGGTCACTGTGAGGAGGTGGCTAAGCAGTACGGCAGCCCAGGGGCCCCAGCACCGCCCACTGTTCCCACTCACACGACCCAGGGAGAGGACTCAGCGTATTTAATCTGTGCTACTTGAACCGTGGGGGACGGGGACAACTGGGATCCACCCTGGGCGCCACTTGCCCTCCAGATCTCTTAGCATGCACTGCCCACAAGGAGCGGGAGCCTCGGCTGTGTCCCTGCAGGCCCCAGGCAGCTGGCGCGGGCTTGGTCCCCTGAGCCCCTCTCCCCAGCCTTGGCTCAGCTCCCCCCATGGTGGGGCCTGGTGCAGCTGCGCTGCCTCGCTTAGGATGTGGCGTCCTGCTCTGGGCCTCTGCCCAGGTGCTCTGAGGCTGGGCAGTGAGGACTCAGAGGACCCCCCCCTCCCACCTGGAGCAGCCCTGGGGGGACAGGGCGGGGTGGGTGGGGCCTTCTGTTTCTTAAGATACCTGGGAGGAGAAGAGGTGGATTCCAGCTCAGTTACAGGATGGGGCGGCCTGTTATCCAGTGCTAGGGGGGACGCAGAGGCACGCGCACCTGGTGAACCAGGAAACAGAGAGAGAGCACATAGGCTGAGCTTGAGCTCAAATGATTATCAGCTCTCCCACGAGAACCCCCTTTGAGGGTCCCCAGGGCCCCCAGGACCCCCAGGACCTCCCGACAACAGAGTTCCAACATCTGCACGCGGTTTGGGGCCAGCCGTGGCTGCGTAGCCCACTCAGGGCACAGCCTTAAGTCAGCACAGCTGCGGGGCGGGGGGGGGTGGGGTAGGGGTGTGGGGGGGTGGGGCGCGCTTCCCTGCCAGCCTCGCGTCCGAGCCTGGAGCGTGCCCTGGCTGCAGGCCCGCAGCAGCTGATTTGGGGAAAGGACGCGTAAGTCCAGGCGGAAGGCACAGGCTGGGGACCGAGGCAGAGGCGCTGTGGGCTCTGGGGAGATGGAGGGACCCTCCAGGAGTGGGTTTCTGTAATTAGCCCAGCTAATTACAGGCGTGTGGGAGTTCGCCACGTGCGTGGAGGGAACAGCAGGTGCAGTGGTACGGAGGGGTGGATGGCGAGATTAGGGTCTGGGGTGCAGACCCTGGTGGGTGGCTGGATCCTGGGGGACCCCAGGAGCTCTCAAAGTTGCCACCTCTCCCTGCAGCGGTAGTGGGCGCCTGACGTGTGTTCCAGGGAAGGTATTTGGAGGGGACCCTCTCCACTATGGTCCTCCCACCTGACGGTTCAGAGAGGCTAGAGGTGGGGATGATGGCGTCCAGCTGGGGTTAGTGAGGAGCTGGGTGCAGCCTGGGACCACAGCCCAGCCCACACAGGACCTCAGGTGCACGGGTAGACTCACTGTCACCCTCACTCCCTGCTGCCAGCGGTCCAGGCCTGGCCCTGTTTGCTTGTTGGAACCTCAGATGGATAAATACCAGGACATGGGCTCACCCCCAGCTCAAGGAACCTGCAACCCCGCCCTCTCCCCGTAAGTGACCTCTGGCCTGGATCTTAAGTTTATCTGTTCCTGGCTTTGGTTTTGTTTGCTGTAGTCCATGGTACGTGCAGAAGGGGTTTTTGGTTTGAGTATCAACGTACGATTTTCAAATTTTTAGAGTTTGTTTGTTTGATAGCTGGGGAGAGACAGAGAGAGTGCTCCCCTCCTCTGGTTCATTCCCCAAAGGCCCACAGTGGCTCTGGGCCTGCCCAGGGATGGAGCTAGGAGCCAGGTCCTCTGGGGTGGGTGGCAGGAGTCCTGTCCCTTGAGCCTTAGCTGCTGCCTCCCAGAGCCTGCACTGGCAAGAAGCTGGAGCCAGGACCTGGGTGCTGAACCCTGGCACGGGTACCTGGGGGTTCACTGACTCCATTCTTGTGAGCTTGTCCATCTTGGCCGCCGCGGTGGGCGTGTCCTAAGAGCTCTCCTGCGTTTCCTTTGCATCTTCCTAGGGCCTGAGAACGTGGCACGCTCGTCCCAGGCCTCTCAGCCTTGAGACGTCCGTGCAGGTGTTTGTGAGCTGCACCGGGCGAGTCCTTACTGGGGTGGGTGCGTGGTGAGGGTGCCCCCACCCTGCGGTCTGTTCCCCGTGCAGAGGGGTTTGGGGACAGAGTTCCTGGAACCTCAGTCCGCTGTCGTCTTTGGAGATGCGTGGTAACGACCTCCCTCGCCGGGTGTGTGATTGTCATTTGTCGCTTTGTTGTGGGCAGCAGCTCCCCAGCTGGCCTGATTCCCAGCTCTTCCTTCCTGGGGAGGGAGAAGGTGTGCAGGGAAGTGGGGTTTAGTCAAAGCAAAGGGCAAATGCAGGTTGGGGGAGAGGGAGAGAGAGCGAAAAACTGACACACACAAAAAGACTGCTCAACAAGGTTCAGGCTGCCTTTTATTTAAAGATTTATTTGTTGATTTGAAAAGCAGAATTACAGGGAGGGAGAAACAGAGAGAGAGAGAGAGAGAGAGAGAGAGGCAGAGTGGGGGGAGAGAGGCCTTCCATCTGCTGGTTCAATCATCAAATGACCGCAACAGCCAGGATTGAGCCAGGCTGAAGCCAAGAGCCAGAAGCTTCTTCCAGGTCTCTCATGCGGGTGCAGGGGCCCAAGGACTTGGGCCATCTCTACTGCTTTCCCAGGCCATAGCAGAGAGCTGGATCAGAAGTAGAGCAGCCGGGACTCGAACCAGCGTCCAAATGGGATGCTGGCAGTGCAGGTGGCGGCTTTACCCGCTCCACCACAGTGGGTGGGGCAGACTTCGGGGGCGGGGCTTGGTTACCACCTGTTTCTGTGTCCTTTTTTTGAAACCATCAGGAAGTGTCATGGTGCCAGGTGCATGATGGGAGTAGTAATTGGGTGATAATGACATTGTAATGGCCCGGGGGTCGTCGTGGGTCACATCCCGCAGCCACGCCGGGTCTTGCCAGCCAGAGCTGCATCTAAGCCTGCAGCGTTGTGGAATCTGTGGTTTCCACTACATGGGAGTTGGGGGGGGCATTTGGCAGTGCACAGGACGGGGGTTGGGGAGTGCAGGCCAGGCCGTGACCCGGGCTGGGCGGTCGTGAGGGGCCAGCATTGGCGGAGGGGCAGTGGGTGGCCAGAGCTGTGAAATCATGGGTGGCCGGCGGCTTCCTGCAGGCCGCAGCTCTTCCCGCCGGCCCTAACCCCATGTGCCCACACCAGTTTCTCCGGCTCTGAGGCTTCTCTGGACACCAGTTGCTGTTGTCTTCAAACCAGATTTGGAAGTATATCCCTGGCGAGATCTTGCGTCAGCTGGTTCATTCCCCATAGAGCTGTAGTGGCTGGAGCTGGGCTGATCCGAAGCTAAAAGCTAGAAGCTTCGTCTGGGTCTCCCTCGTGGGTGCAGTGGTCCAAGTGCTTGGGCTGCCTCCCCCTGCTTTCTCAGGCCGTTAACAGGGAGCTGACTGGAGGACAGGAGAAGAAGGGGGAGAGGCAATGGCAATGTCCTCACGTCCTGTGCATGCCGATGGGCAAGGTGCTTAGGACTGAGTGTGCTGAGCAGGTTCCCTTAAATCCAGTCTGGGGGAAATCTGGATGGCTTCCTGGAGGAGGTGACAGCTCAGCACAGTCCTGACGGGTAGAAAGGGATCAGCCAGGCAAAAGGGAAGCGAGGAGGAATGATCCCGGGCAGAAGGAATGAGAGTCGACCCTCAGTATCTGTGGGCGATTGGTTAACAAGGTCCATGGATGCCCGCATCCCTTCTTTACGGTGGCCCGGTATTTGCAAGAAGCTACCCGCAGTCTGCTGATGCTACCTCTAGATTATTCCTATTCAGTGTGAATACTGTGCAAGTAGTTGTTACTCTGCGTTGTTTAGGCGACAAGGAAAAGTGACACGGAAAGCAAAGTCTGTCTGTGTTCAGCACAGACACGTTTTGTCCCTGATGTTTCGATCCTTGGTTGCTTGGGTCTGTGGCTGCCAAACCCACACACACACGGAGGCCGACAGTGCCCAGGCAAGGGTCTGGGGAGCCCCCTCTGTCTCCGTGCCCGTCCTGTCCTCTGAGGGCAGCCCCAGGATGGCTCAGCGCATGGGTGGGAGCTGGACCGTGAGGTGGGAACTCGGGATACGCGGGAGTGTCCTGCCATGGTCTGTCGCGAGTTCCCCGAGCTCTGGGTCTGGGGAGAGCCTGGGCGCTAGCTCTGGACACGCAGCCTTGAATCTGTGCCTGGTCCCAGACGCCATGCAAAGCAGGTCACGTGCGCATCCGTCAGAGCAAGCGGAGCCTCTGCGTGGAACTCGCAAGCACAGGGCAGGAGATGTGCTGCGGAGATGTGACCCGGCCGAGGCTAAAACAGGCACGGGGGACGGCGGGGAGGGGGAGAGGCCCCCACGCCGAGTCCCGGTCACCCAGCCCCTGCTGCTCTGTGGGGCTGCGTCCTGAAATCTCTGCAGGCGAACTTTTTTTTTTTTTTTTAAAGCTAAGTGTTTATGGTGTTCCCAGTTTAGGTTTAAGCAGATGAAATTGCTATTTTTATACGTCAGAAATGGTTGCATCTGGGCAGTGTGAGCGAATATGGTTCAATTTCCAGGTTTTGTTTTTATAAAGATTTTATTTGAAAGACAGAGTTACAGAGAGAGGTAGAGACACACAGAGAGAGGTCTTCACCCGATGCCTCACTCCCCAGATGGCCGCAATGGCTGGAGCTGAGCTGACCCAAAGCCAGGAGCTGGGAGCTTCTTCCGTCTCCCATGTGGGTGCAGGGGCCCGTGCACTTGGGCCATCTTCTGCTTTCCCAGGCCACAGCAGAGAGCTGGATCAGAAGTGGAGCAGCTGGGACTTGAACTGGTGCCCATAGGGGATGCAGGCACTGTAGGTGAACCACAACGTGAACCCTGAAGACAGGTTTCCAAATTTTCTCCCTAGAAGTTTTTGTAAGATGATATTGGGGGGGAGGGGGACAAGGAAGGTGATAGAATTTCCTTATAAGTGTCTTGTGCTTAAAGCAGCTTAATAAGAGCTTCCAGTGGAGAGCTCAAACAGTCCAGGAGTTAAAAAAAAAATACTCGAGATGAAAAAGATTGAAGACCTAAGGGAAAAATTGAGGATCAAGGCAGGGTTATTAAGGAGCCAATAAATAACTAGAGACAGCGAGGAATAGGGTGTGGATAGGACTGCTGAAAGGAAGTGGGGAGCAGTTGACAAAATGCCTTAACCACATGGACGGCAGCTGCCGAGGGGGCGGGTACAGGAGTTGGAGGGAGACCCCCCCCCCCGCCACAGTGTGGAAGGGAGTGTGGCTGCAGCAGAGGCTGGCCACGGGGCAGGAGCTGTCTGCAGGGATACGACCCCAGAGGTGAGGCAGGACTGGGACCAGCAGATCGAGCAAGCTCGCTGCATCCTGGTAACCCTCGCGCCGAGGTTCTCAGTGTCAGGACAATTCCAAGTTCAGGGAGGGCAGGTGCAAGAGCAGCTGTGGTACATGCGCAGAGCCACAGGCTGCCCTCTCCCCTGGCTTCCCCTAGGCTCTGGGCTTGGCGGGGAGGGGAGCAGGTGTGTCCCCTGAGAACAGCTTCCGCAGCCCAGAGGTGGCACGTGCACAGATGAACTGCAGGTGCACGGCCCGTGTGCTCCCTCTGGAAAGGGCCGGCGAGGGTTTGCCGATGGATCAACGTGGAGCGTCGGGAGGGGAGGCGAGGCGAGGCGAGGTGCTGTGGCGCTGTGGCCCTGGGGCCCTGGGACATTTGCCTGGTCTGTGTGGGCAGGGGTGGGAGGCACATGGGCCGCAAACCCAGGGCATGGGAAGATGGTACTGGAGCTCACAGAAACCGGCAGGCAGAGGAGAGGCATGTGTGTGGGTGAGCCGATGGTTCCATCTTGGAGACGCAGTGTCAGCCCTGCTGGGGACACCCCACCAATCCCATCACCCATCACTCCTGACAGCTGGTCTGGGTGGTGACATGTCCATGAACCGGTCAGATCCACAGTTAGGCATTCCTATTCCTTATCAAGAAACAGAGAGAGTGCTACCATCTGCTGATTTTGCTCCCCAAATGCCTGCAATGGCCGAGGCTGGGCCAAGGCTAAAACCAGGATCCAGAAACTCAGTCCTGGTTGCCATGTGGGTGGTGGGAACCCTTCACTGCTACCCGCCAGGCTCTGTACAAGCAGGAAGCTGGAATTGGGAGCCAGAGCTGGTACTGGACCCAGGCACTCCGACAGGGGATGGTATGGGATGCGGGCGTCTTAACCGCTTGGGCCAGGGTCTGGATTCCCGTCTGTCTTATTTGCTGCTATCACCCCCACTCTGCCCTCACTTGCCTTAGAACAGTGGCCAGCACGTGGGAAGTCCCGAGGCACGGGGTGGGGGAAGGAGGCAGGAGTGGATGGATGGACAGATGGATAGAGGGGTGGGTGGGAGGTGGGAGGCCAGGACCTGCGGGCTTGCTGTCTGCTGTTGGACCTGTGGCACAGGCGATGTTGCTGATCCCGTCCACTGGTTTGGTGGGGGGCCTGGTGAGTGTCAGCCCGGCTGGAGGTGAACTTGTGGCTCAGAGTCTATTTCTCCCTGCCTTCTGTGCCCATGCACCCCTCCACCCACCTTGTGTTTTGGGTGAGGGGGTCTCACACCATGGCCTTGCAGCTCAGGATGGAGTGGGGACTGCGTGCAGGGTCCTGCTCACCGCTCCCAAAGCCCCCAGAGAGCCAGGCATCACTGTCCCCATTGTCAAGGCCAGGAAACTGAGGCTCCTTGGCTCTGGGCAGCCTGGAAGATGACCGAGCCCGCGTCCTCAGCCATCACCAAGGGGGAGCACGCTGCCTGCCTCGAGACTGCAGGAAATGGAAGCAAGGCCCCACGGCCTGGAGCCAGTGAGCCGCGCGTGGAGACGGTGGTGACTCAGTCGCCCTTCGGGCACAGCTGCTCATTTGAATCCCAGCTCCTGCGGGGCTCCCTGCGCCGCGGCCTCCCTGCGATGGCTGTGCCGCTGCCCGGGCTGCTGACTGCGGGGTTTCTTTGTGACAGTCGCTCGAGGAGGCGGCGGCGGCGGCGGCAGAAGCTGCTGGAGGCAGTGCCCACACCCTCAGCGCCACGTGAGCTGCTCCTGGGCCTGTCATGTTCCCTGGCTAGCGAGATGGTGGAAAATGCCTCCCTCTTCACTTTGCAGGCTGGACAGTGCCCACCCTGGACGGGACTGTTATAGATGGTCAGGGCTGGACGGATGCGAGGAGGGGAGCCTTCTGAGCCTGGGCTGGCCGGGGGGGACTCGGACAGGAAGTCCCGGTCCCCAGAGCCCCTTCTGCCTCTACCACACACCCACCTGCCCGAGGCCCTTCTGCCTTCTGGCACATTCCTGGCACCTGACGCCATGCCCAGTATGTAGTAGGTGCCTGGTAACTGAGCCGAGGGAGGGAGGGTGACTTCTTGGGCTTGGGACCATGAGGCCGATGTCAGTCTTCACCTGCTCCAGGGAGAGTCTGCCTTGGCCATTTCCCCAGAAGCCTTTGCAAGTGGCTCATCCCCAGCCAGCTAACAGGGCCCTCCCTTGAGCTTAGACTTGCTGGTCGTGTCTGCCCAGGTGGCACAGCCAGGCTGGTGAGTTGCTGCTACTGAGGTGAGCTTTGTTTGGTCCTGGACTGATACTCCATGTGTCACCTGCCTGCTTGCTGTGTCCTGGGCTCTCTACAATCATCCCATTCCCTAGTCAGACCTGGAGCAGAGGCATGGCCAAGATGGGGTCAGGAGTCCCTGGATCTGGGGGCACCTGCTGTGTGGAATTTGTCCCATCCAGGGAAACTGAGGCATGCTCAAAAGGACAGTTTACAGAGGTGTGCACCAGGTGCGAGGTCTTGCCTAAAGGAACAGCATGTGCATGTGTGCATGTGTGTGTGAGAACATATGTGTGCATGTGTGTGCACGGGTGTGTGTGCAGGTATATGTGCATGTGTGTGCATTTGTATATGAGCACTCAAGGGTGCATGTATATGTGCAATCTTGTGTGCATGTGTGCATATGCATGTGGGAACATGTGTGCTCATATGTGCATTTGTATGTATGAGCATATGTGTGCATGTGTACATTTATGTGAGCATGTGTGTATGCACATGTGTGCATTTGTGTCTTCAAGCATGTGTGTGCATGTATGTGTGTCCATGAGAGCATGTGTGTGCATTTGTGTGAACATGTGTGTATGCATATGTGCATGGCTTCACATATTTGTATGTGTGTGATTGTGCATGCATGTGAATTTGTATGTGTCTGAGCATGCATGTGTATGTATGTTTGCATGTGTGTGTGCTTATGTGCACTGTAGCTCCAAGGCAGGGCTCCCAAACAGGGATGGCACGCACAAGCAGAGGAGCATTCAACCCAGGCCCACAGGAAGGGGCAGCGTATTTGCAACCCCAGCCTACTGTGCTGTCCTTTGTGCCACCTGTTGGCTGGAGGTTTTCAGCCAAGGGTGCAGAGGAGCCTGGGTAATGTCCTCTGTCGAATCAGCCTCCCGGGACACAACTGGGCAGGGACAGCACCTTAGGGATACCTTGGGGAGTAAGCGAGGTGTTTCATGTAAGTGCTTGTGGTCATCCCAGGGGTCTCCGCCCACCGCGTGTGGGTGGTGCCCAGCTCAGACTTCTGCTTGTTGTGTTATGATACACAGAGCCTGCAGCTCGCCATCTCACTAATAGCAGGCGTGCAGTGCAGGGGCACTAAGCACATTCACATGGCTGTGCAGCCATCGCCCTCCAGCTGTGGAATGCTTGTGTCTTGCAGAACGAGACCCCGCCCCCAGTGAGCACTACCCCCCATTCTCCCCTCTCCCTGGCGCTGTCTCCCCTTCCCCCTCCCCCTGCTGTCTACATCTCTGATTCTTGTAGGGACCTTGCCTAAGTGGAGTCACGTGGAATTTGTCCTCCTGGGACCCGCTGTGTCCCTGAGCACCATATATTTGCGGTTCACGCCTGCTGTAGCCGGTGCCGGAGCGTGCTCTCTCTTAAGGCTGCCCCCAGTTCCACCGCATGTTGGGACCACGTTGCCTGTTTCTTCCTCTGCCGAGGGTCACTCAGGCTGCTTCCTCCTCCTGCTGTTGTAAATGGTGATGCCTGCAGGTGTGTGGGTGTGCAGATGCTCTTTGCTTTCAGCACTCTGGGGTCTACACCCGGAAGTGGGTTGCTGCATTGTATGCTGTCTCCACTGAAGCTGCTCTGTGTTCCATTCCCACTGTAAAGCTTCCAGTTGCTCCACATCCTTGCCAACTCTTATGATTATCTGTGTTTTAAAAAACTCAGTAGCCATCCTGAAGGGTGTGTGGCTCCAGCACAGATTCTGTACACAGCAGGGTGATGGCTGTGTTGTGAAGCAGCCTGTTGATTAAAGTACACCTCCTCCTGGCAGCCCCTCCGGTCCCTGGCACTGTCCCTGTGTGTTGAAAAATGCGTACCGTTTCATTGAAAATACCGTATAATCATTCTCTGGCATTCTCTCCCCGCTTTTCCTGACTTGCAGGATTTGGAAATCACAGGGCTGATGACTGTGAGCGTGCGCCATGTTGGCCGTGCTTTGTTGGGCTGTCACCCCTACCCCGTGCAAGTCCTGGAAGTGACAATGCCAGCTGCCTGATAGGCCCAGCTTTGACCTTAACCCATAGCCAAGAACACAGCGTGGGGCCGCTGTCCAGGGTACGGGGCCGCTGTCCAGGGTACGGGGCCGCTGTCCAGGGTACTGGCTGCTGTCCAGGGTACTGGCTGCTGTCCAGGGTACTGGCACGCAGTGGCCATGTCTGTGGCCACGTGGATCTGCCCTCAGCACATACGATCTGAGGTCTTTGTCGGGACAGCACACATGGGGGTGACCCCCCAGAGCTCAGGGGCAGGGCTGGGAGTCCCGGGAAGTTGAGGAGCTCCTCCCCTCCGAGCCGTGTGACCAGGGGCTGGCCCGTCCCCCTGCTGCAGAGTGGGAATGACAGGCTCACCCCGCGAGCACATGGTGCGTTCTCGGAGGCAGCGTGCAGGCGCCCCCGAAGACCAGGCGGTGAGGAACTCGGGAAGCCAGGGACGGGCTCCTGACTCATCCTCCTGTGTCACCGAGACGTTGGTGTCATCACTGCCAACTTGGAAATGAGGACACAGAGAGGTTGGATGCCTCACCAGAGCCGCTCAGCAAAGCAGTCACTGACCAGAGCAGATGGGGTGAGAGCGGAGCAGCGCACATGTGTCCGCGTCAGCCTCGGGCCGGCTCTCAAGTTGTCAGAGGAACCCTGCCCCACCGTGCCTGGGGCCGCGCACACTGCCATCTCCCTGTGGAGCGCTGCCCGGCGCTGGCGAGAGGGAGAGAGAAGTCAGGCCCCGGCCCAGGAGGCAGACATGCCTGGGCTCCAGGTCCTTCCCCGCCAGGAGTTAGCCCAGGACCTGCGACACCTTGGTCAGCGTCTAGTTGCTCAGCTGACAAAGGCTGCGGGCTTGAGTCCTTGTGGAAGTGCCCAGGTGACCACGTGTTGCCTCTGCTGGTGGAAGTCTGAGACAGCGCCAAGGTGGCGACCGGTGTCACAGGGCACCTGCGTGGGGCCTCCCGCACTGGAGCCCTGCAGAGTGTCCTTCAGTCTCCTCCATGTGCGTAGTTGGTGACCTGCTTATCAGTGACCAGGGGTGTGCATGTGTGTGTGGCATGTGTGCATGTGTAAGTGATGTGGGCTGTGTGTGCCTATGGTATGTTTGTGTGTGCATTGCATGTGTGTATATGTATGTGATGTGTGCTTGGCGTGTATATTGTATGTGTATATGTATATGGCTTGTGACAGGTGGGTGTATGATATGTTTGTGTGTGTATGTGATATTTGTCGTCTGTGTCTATAGTATGTGCATGGCATTTGTGTATATGTTTGTGCCTGGTACATATATGGTGTGTGTGATATGTATGTATATGCATGTGACGTGTGACTTGGTGTGTATGTGGTATGTGCATATATGTGTGTGATGTGTGCCACGTGTGTCTATGGTATGTGTGTATGTGCATGTGTGTAGCTTGCTGTGTGTGTTTCTCAAGAGTTCGGTAGGGTTTGCTTTTCTTCTCTTCCCCCGTCACTCACAGGGGTGGCACATCCCAGGGGCTTTTACTTGGTCGGCCACGCTGACTCAGTGCACATGTGACAGCCAGGTGGGGACGTCACTGTGGTTAAGCAGGTGCTCGGGGCCCCTGTAGGCTTTGTGCAGAGGCTGGGGCCGCTCACCCTCTTGTCCAGCGCTAGAGTGGAAGCTGCCGTGGAGGGGCGGGACTGGGGTGGCTGAGCGCAAGTAGGTACTGCCTGGGCTGGCGGTGATGGGTGGTGGGGGTCATGACCTCACCAGGGCATCGGGAGGAGGCAGGTGCTGTCGGTGCAGTCCAGAGCGAGGGGTGTCTGCAGTGAGAAGTCGGGTGCTTGTGCCCCAGGACAGAGGTTTCACTCCTGTCCGCTTGCTGAGCCCTGGCAGCCCCAGTCCCCAGCCCTCATGTCTTCCTCCAGCGTCTCATCAAGGACCGGGGCAGGGTCTTGCTACCCTCGAGAAGAGGGTCGGAGGTCACCTCCTCCGGGAAGCCCTCTCTCTGCCCTGTGGTCACTCTCCTGCTGGCCCTGCACCTTCCTGAGACACGGGATGGATCCCTTGTCACTGTTTTGTGTCCCTGCCTCACCTGCTGTCTGCACACAGCACAGGCGGCTGACTGCACGAATGATTGAATACACAATTTTTATGTAAATGTGCTTTTATCGTTGAAGCAAGACAAAACATCACAGCAAGTCTGGGATACCGAGCTGACAAATGACCCGCCAGCCTTCCCGGGGCCTGGCTGGCACCGCGTGGGCGTCATCGCTCTAGTGCAGCGAGCTCCCGTGCGTGCTGTTTCTCACGCAGGCGCAGGAAACAAGGGGCTCTGCCTTGGTGTAGCCGAATCCCAGGCATGGAGGTGCCAGGCCTGGGCTCGGGTGCACCTGGTGGCGTCATTCACTCTGGAGTGGAGTGGGAGCCCTGTGCCATGGCCGCACGTCACTGAAGGTGAGCCAGGCCTCAGGTCGCACAGTGACCAGGAGGACACAGCCAGCCGACATCGGGGCTGGATCTCAGGGCATGGCGCTGTGTCTGGCTGGCAGCCGCCATCACCAAGGCTGTTTCTCTGTGCTGCCTGCAGCTTCGTGTGTAGGACTCGCAGCGGCCACAGAATGTTCTAGCAGGTTGACGCTGTCGAGAGTGTGGGCCCTGTGAGGTTTACTGCTCACCGGGGATTGGGCGCGCTGAGTGCTCAGACTGGATCTCCCGGGAAGGACATGGCTCTCGGTGGCTCCCGCTCTGATGTCACGATTTTTGGCCTTCGTGACAATGGTATGAAACGGGACTCTTAGGCCCATCGTGTTGTTTACTTCCAGTGCAGTCTGCAGTGCAGGGTACGCGATACCCCACACAGGCTTTGAGTGAGGCAGGCTTGCCCGGCTGCAGGCCAGTGTGGATGTCCCAAGCACGGGTGAGGTGGGCTGGGCCAAGGCCGCCGGCCTCTGTGGCCCAGCAAAGTTGGTTTTCTAAAAACGTCACGTGTGCACGGAGCAGCCATGGACTCCCTGTCCCTCTGGACTTCCTCAGAGGACACTGGTCAAGATGTCCAGAGCCCTTCTTTTGTTCCTGCTGTCGTGGCCACCAGAGGCCCTGAGTGAGGTTGGCCTCGGGGCGGGGCCTGCCCGCAGTGCCCTCCCTCCTCCTGCACCTCTCTGCCTGGGAGGGCTGCTTCTGGGTCTGCACAGACTCCTGCTCCCTGACGTGGAAGCTGCTGCACTGCCTGGGACACAGCCGAGGGGTGCCCGGCCACCCCTGCCCAGCTCTCCCAGGCTGGAGCCCTCTCCCGCCCTGGCCCTGTGGCTGCTCTCTCTGGCTCCCTCCCAGGGTGGGTGGGACTGGGGACTGACCACAGTGCTGAGGCAGTGCGGGCAGGGGCCGTCCAGCCCAGGAGAGGCCCAGGAGAGGCCCAGGAGAGAGGCTCCCTTCTTCCCTTGAGGAGGGTGTTGGCCGGGCCATTCTCACGCATGCCCTTTCCATGGGGTGGGTGTTGGGGTGGGGCAGGAGGCAGCGGGCTTGCCAGGCTCTGCCCCTGGAGGTGGGCTGAGCGACAGCCATGGGTGGCAGGGTGAGCGCAGGTCGGAGCGGGGAAGCCGTCATCCCTGGGTGACTCAGTGGCTTCCAACAACAGTGCCTGGTGTGTGCTGTCAGGGGAAGCTGGTCTCTGCTCCACTCCGTCTGCACCTCCAGCTGCAAGGCCCCGAGGCTCTCAGTGACTCCACTGCGGGGCGGGGTCCCTCTGACAGCTTTGTCACTCATGGGTCTCCTTTTCATGCTGCCGTCATCCGGGCTCTGGCTGTCACTGTGACTGGAACTGCCCACGGGGCCTCTGCACGTGGCCACGTGGCCTCTGCACGTGGCCTGGGCTTCCTCACAGCTGGGTTCCCAAGCTAACTGTCCCAAGACACACACATGTCACAACACTCAGGCATCACAACACACACAACAGCAAACATGTCACAACACTCATGTCACGGTACACACATGCCACAGCACATGCATTTCATAGCATATCACAACACTCAAAACACACATGTGTCACATATGTCAAACACATTTCACAACATACATCAACACACAGGCACACACACAGGGAATGCATGTGTCAGATGGGAGCTGTGTTGTCTCTTAAAATAAACACAAACTCTTAATTTTTTAATGCTGCCCTTCTGTTTGGAGATGATTGTAGATGCACAGGCAGTTAGAAGAAATGACACAGAGAGGCCTTGTGCCTATGCCGCTGTCCCCTGTGGTGGCATCCTAAAAAACTGCGGTGCAGTATCGCAGCTCACACAGGCTCTCGGGGCAACGCATCCTCCTTATCCACATCTCTCCAGTTTGAAGCACTCATTGGTGCGTGCACTTAGTGTGATGTAATTTTATCCTCTCCACCCTGCAGGCAAGACTCGGAACAGAGCCAGCGCTGCGAGGATCCCTGGTGTCGCTGTCTGACAACCTCGCTCAGCCCTCCCGCCCGCAGCCCTCAGCCCCCAACCCCACGACTCTGTTCTCCGGTTCTAGAACTTTTGTTATTTCTAGGTTGTTACTTACATGGGATCCTGCAGTGTGTAAGGTTTTTGGATTGGTTTTCCTCCCTCTGAGGACATGCTGGGGTTCAGTGTGGTGGTCCCTCGGTGTCCACAGGGGGACCCCCCAAGGACACTGAGGTCCGTGGATGCTCAGAACCTGTGCACGTCCTCCTGCAGACTTTCTCTCGTCTCTCGGGTACTTTCAGCACCTGATACGGTGTCTGTGCTGTGCAAAGCTAGCTGTGCTGTGTTGCTTGGGGAACCCCGACAGAGGATGTCACCCATGTTCAGGGCAGATGTACTTGTTTTTTTCTGTTTTTGATCCATGGTTGGCTGTAGAACCTCTGTAATCCCTTCCTCTGCAGTGGGTGGTGCCATGGCTGTGCCACTGGCTGTTTAGCCATTGTGCCCTGAAGGGTGGCTGGCCTGTTTTCAGTTTGGTGCTGTCACTAACCAAGTCTCTGAGCATTGTGTGTGCAGGGCTGGGGAGCCTTGTTTTTTCCAAGGGCCACTTGGGAATTTATGTCATCTACGGGCTGCATAAAATGATCCACTTATACACAGACATGTTGAATTCTGAGTCCTGCCCGCAGTTGCCATGCCAGATCATTTTGCGGGCTGTATGTGGCCCATGGGCTGGGTGTCCCCCGCTCTGGTGTGGAGGGTTTTGGACGTAACTTTTTATTTCTCTGGGCTCAACACCAGAGTGCGGTCCCTGGATCTGCAGGTTACTTTGGGAAAAAGCTGCTCGACCACTTCCCAAGGGGCTGGACCACGTTGCAGTGCCCCAGCAATGTTGGGGGGGGGCAGCTTCCTGCATCCTCACCAGCCCTTGGTGTTGCCCCTGTGTTTTATCTGAGTCATGGTGGTGGAGATATAACATTGTGGTTTTTCTCGCATTTCTGAGGTGCTGATGCTGGGAATGCTTGCACATGCTCAGTGCTGACCACACGTCTTAGGAAGTGCCTGTTCATGGTTTTTGCCCATGTCCAACCCTGCAGGTTTTGTGTTACTGTGCTGTGAACAATGTTTCCTATTGCAGATGCTACTCCCTTTGTATATGTGTGGTTTGCATATGCCTCCCCCATTCAGTGGCTTGTCTTTTCACCCTCTTCATAGTATTTTCACACCAAAAAATTTTTTTTTAGTAAATTTTGCTGAGATCTAACTCAGCTGACTTTTTCTCTTATAGATTCTGCTCTTGGGGTCAAGTCTAAGAGCTCTTTGCCTGACTCTAGGTTGAGGTTTTTTTCTTTTTTTTTTTTTTTTAAGATTTATTTATTTATTTGAAAAGCAGAATGATTGCGGGATTTTCACACACACACACACACACACACACACACACACACACACAGAGAAATCTTCCATCCACTGGTTTTACTACAAAAATGGCCGCAACAGTCATGTCTGGGGCCAGGTCAAAGCTGGGAGCCAGGAACTCCATCCTGGTCTCTCACGTGGGTGGCAGGGGCCCAAACACCTGGGAAGTCTTCTGGTTTCCCAGGAACATTAGCAGGGACTTGGTTTATAAGTGGAGCAGGCAGGACTCAAGCCTGCACTTATATGAGATGCTAGCATTGTAAGTGGTGCCTTAGCCCACTGTGCCACAATGCTGGCCCCTAGGTTGAAGTTTTGTTCATTGATGTTTTTCTAAGAGCTTTGTACATATCTGTTTTTCATGTAAGTGTGTGATCCATTTTAGCTTGATTTTTGTCTGAGAGGAGATCCTGGTCAAGGTTTGCTTTTGTTGCCTGTGGATGTCTGACCTGGAGGTCACTCAGTGCCATAGTCCCTGCTGGTCATGGCGGTTATGGGGAGGTGGGCTAGAATGCAGGGAGGAGATGTGGATCCCCCCAATCTCTAGAGAGCACTGTTGGGTTTCTGGGAGGGGGCATCCCTGGGGAAACAGAGGTCTGGGGTCATTCCGGGGGGGTGGGGGTGATGTGATTCATGGGAAATGTTTCAAATCTCAGACGGCTGGGACACTGGAGGGCACTTTATAGCATCTCATGGGGCAGAGATCACAGGCCTGGGCAGCTCGGGGTTGGGGGAGCTGTCACCTGCTCCAGGTGGGGTGGGAGTGGAGGTGACCCCGGAGTCAGGGAGAGCTGAAGCCCTGGGTTATGGTGCCCAGAGCAGCAGGGCTGGGGGTCAGGGCACAGAGCCAACCTGGCACCCAGAAGGGAGTACCCTGACCTCCGGCCTGGGCCTCCCCTGGCTGCCCAGCTGTGTGACAGGCTGTGTTGTGTCCCTTCAAGTTGTGTGAAGCCCAGACACCCTTACCAGAGTGTGACCATATAGAAGCTGCTCACAGCCCCCAGACCCCATGGGCAGGTGAAGGTACTGGGAGGTGAAAAGTCTGTGCCCAGCTCACTCCTTAGAGTCCCGGCCAGCAGCACAGCTCACCGCACGGTGGCAGTGGCGGTCACCTGCGTGGCCATGGGGCCGCTGGGAGCCGCGTGGCTGCTGCTGTTCAGGTCACAGGTCCACGTGCAGCTTCTCCCAGCACACATTGCTGCCTTTGAACCATTCAAACCCGATCATGGTTCAGTCATGGCCCCAGTGCATTTGGAGGCGGGGCCTCTGCAGAGGTAATTAAGGGGGTGGCGCTGACTCTGTGTGATTGTGTCCTTCTAGGAGAGGAGGTGAGGATGCAGATGCACAGAGAAGGGAGACATGGTAGGTCACAGGGAGGCCAAGGGCAGAGGCCCCGGGAAAGAAAAGCCTGCAGCCCCTCCAGCTCAGCCTGGCAGCCTCTGGAACCAGGAGGCAGTGAGCGCTGTGGTCCCAGCTCCGTGCCAGATTCCAGCTTCCTGCTAATGCGCACCCCGGGAGGCATGGGGACCTGGGTCCCAGCCACACGGGAGACCTGGATTGAGCTCTAGACTCCTGGCTGCACTGTTGTCGGTATCTGGGGAGTGAACCAGTGGTTGGAAGACCCCTCCCTCTCTCTGTCTCTCTGCCTTTCAAATCTGAAAAAAAAAAATTATATATTCTTTTTTCTCTAAGAATAAAGAATCACAGCTGAAAAGCCTGCCTGGGGAGTGGATGCCAGGCCTAGTGGCTGGGACACAGGAGGCCCAGGGAGATGGGGGATGGGCTGAGGGGTGATGGCTGAATTGTTTCACACAGGACCGGATGCAAGGCCACCTTGGGTTGAAGCATGTGGCAGGTGCACCTGCAGCCAGCACAGCCTCTGAGATCTGGTTGCCTCATGGTGAAAGCACTACTCCTTCATGTGGCCTGGAGGAGCCCCCGGCCCGGCCCCCCCGCCCCTAGTGCCTGCTGTGTGCCTGCTCGCCATCCACGTGGCTCTGGGTCCCCCAGAGTGGTTCCTTCTGAACGCAGCTGCACGTGGGGAAGGCTCCTCTTTCCTGCAGTGCAGTGCTGCTCCTGCCTTTGCTCATTCTGGTCCGCCTTTCCGGAGAGTCCTGCCTGCTCCTGCTACCTGCCCATCACAGAGGCCCCCTCCTCCAGGCAGCCCTGTGTGTCCTCCCAGGCTGAGCGAGGTGTTACCTCTCCTGCCCCATCTCCAGCTCCATCGCAAGCATAAGACTTGTGGGTTCACTTGTCTCCCTCCGGAGTGAGCTGCTTCTGCCTGTAACGGCTTACCCTGGTTCCTTTCTGTCGGCAGGTTTGACTGATAGTGCAGAGTATTATTAAAGTGCAAGTTACTAATGGGATAAGGGCAGTGGAGTAATTACACTGTGAAGGTTTTGGGCTTTGAGGCCGCTGGGGTTTGTTTACAGGGCCTGAGTCTGCCTGCAGAGCCCCTGGTGTGCCCGTGGAAACGGATGGGTATCACAGATGGTGAGTCCGTGCATGGCCTGGCCTGACTCTGCTTCAGTCCTTAGTATGGGAGTACGGCGGGTCGTCCCCAGAGCGGCTTGTGCTGGGGCACATGGACCCGCGGGAGTACTGCTCTCCTTAGGGCCAGTGTGGTTCATAGCCGTGAGCGGTGTGTGGCTCTGGCTGCCTTTTGGCGAGAACAGATGTGTGCTTGCCATTATCACCTGCAGGCGGCCTGCAAGCCGGCAAGGAGGGGGCGGTCAGCTCTGATGCCTGCACCCCCCAGGCTCAGCGCTCAGGAACCTTGCAGCTGCCACTCCTTTAGGGAGGCCCTTGGGGACTGCGAGGTGGGTGCCTCTCCCTGGGCAGAGCTTGTCGCTGCCTCACCTGTACCTGCCAACAGGTAGAAGAGTGCGTGAGGGCACAGGGTGGGAGTCAGGTGAGGCAGAGTCTGTTCTGTGCTGCCCCCAGGCTGCTGGGGTCTCAGCCAGGCTGGCCTCTTGGGATGAACTGCCCCACTGGTAGACCCCGCAAGCTGCAACAGAAGCACACGTCCTGAGCAGCTTGGGGTTTTTATTTTCTGTAACTTCCCTGTTGATTTTGTGAAGTCTCTGAGTTGAGGATGTCCCGGGGCCGGCGCTGTGGTGCAGGAGGTAAAGCCGCTGCCTGCAGTGCCTGCATCCCATGTGAGCACCAGTTTGTGTCCCGGCTGCTCCACATCCAATGCAGCTCCTTGCTAATGCTCCTGGGAAAGAGCAGCAGACGATGGCCCGAGTGCTTGGGCCCCTGCGCCCATGTGGGGGGACTCCTGGTTCTTGGCTTAAGCCTCACCCAGCCCTAGCTGTTGCAGCCATCTGGGAAGTGAACCAGCAGAGAATCTGTCTTTGTCTGCCTCTGCCTCTCTCTCCGTGGCTCTTTCAAATAAATAAATAACTCTTTTTTTTTTTTTTTTTTTAAGAAAGACGGATGTTCCAATGCTCAGGGAGGATTGGACCAAATGACCTCAGCGGTCAGGAATTTCATAGAAAGTAGAAGAAATTTAACCAAGAGCTGGAGAGTGTGCAGTTGTCTTGCAGTGAGAGAGACAGGCTGGGCTCTCCCGGCCTTACCCGTGGGACTCAGCGGAAGGGTGCGGGGAGGGATGGCCCCAGGTCACCCACCTAGAGCCCTGCACGGCACGGCACCTGGTCCTACTTAGTGTTGGCCCCTAGAGAGGCCTTGCCTGGGGTGGGGTTGTTTATTTTTCTGCTCCCTCGGGCCCCACAGACACCGCCTCCTTTAGGGCGGTCCCCACCCCTGCTTCCACGCATTTGTCGCTCTCTGGACCTCCCTCATCTCCACCATCTCCGGGGCAGCGATGCTATGTTGCACCCCAGGCTGCCTTAGGGCAGGGACTCGGAGAGTGTGGGGCCTACGCAGCCCAGGGAGTGCATGTGGTGGGGCAGCGGCAGACTGCGCATGTCCATGCTTTCCTGGGCACAGACTGGTCACCAAGGGGCGTGGCTTTCTGTGCCTGGGGAGTCTTGGACAGAGGGGACTTGGGAAGCGGTGTCATGGGTGTGGCTCTGAAGGGGCTCAGACAGGAGTGAGGATCAGAACCCAGGGGCCAGGGCTGGCCTTTGGGCGTGGTGGTGGGCTCACAGCTGGAAGGGTCTAAGCCCCTCCTGACTGGGAGGTGCCAGGTTTGGGTTGCAGCCTTGAAGGCAGTGGTAGTAACTAAACTTCATCTCTGGGGAAACCAACCAAAAGGTCTGGGAGGCCCAATTAACTTCCAGTGAAGGAATTTGGAGCCCTGGAAAATGGCCAGTTGACAACCTGCAGGCATGGCTGGCTCCGGGGGCTGAAATGCCTCTTGTCGCATTCCCCAACCAGTGCCACTGGCCCCGTATCCGCTTCCTCCTTGCCTGGCAGCAGAAAGAGGTTGTCTGGCTCGGAAGACTGAGCCTGAGTCTAGGGCCTGATGCTCTTTGTTTTTTTAAACATTTATTTGAAAGTCAGAGTTACACAGAGAGGAGAGGCAGGGAGAGAGAGAGAGAGGTCTTCCATCCGCTGGTTCACTTCCCAATTGGCCACAACTGCCGGAGCTGCACCGATCTGAAGCCAGGAGCTTCTTCTGGGTCTACCACGTGGGTGCAGGGGCCCAAGGACTTGGGCCATCTTCTACTGCTTTCCCAGGCCACAGCAGACAGCTGGATCGGAAGTGGAGCAGCCGGGTCTCGAACCGGCGCCCATATGGGATGCTGGCACTTCAGGCTTCAGATTAACTGCTGCACCACAGCGCCAGCCCCAGGGACTTATGCTCTTTAGAGCCGGACTTTGCGGTGCAAGCGCAGCCTTGTCACTTAGGAACTGTGCAACTGTGGGCAGTCACTTAACATTCCTGGGCCCTGGTTTCCCTGTGGGTTCAGTGAGGGTAGTGGTAGGCATTTGCTACAGAAATGAGGCTGTCACTTAGGATGCCCACATCCCGTGTCAGCGCCTGTGTGTAAATCCCGGCTCTGCTTCCAGTCCCAGCTTCCTGCTAATGTGCACCTGGGAGGCAGCAGGGACAGCTCAAGTCCTTGGGTCCCTGCCGCCCACACTGGGGACTTAAAGGGCACATCGCACCTTTCCCCTCCTCCCCTCCTATCCCTCCCCTCACCCCCCAACCCCATTTCCTCCCTGGTGCCTAACCAAACCCTACCCAACTCCTTGCAATTCAAATGGCCAAGCAGAAAGGCTGCACAGGGCAGCTAAGAAACAGATAAGAGGAAAGTTCCCTGAGGCTTCAAAGAGCTCCCCACTGCTCCACCAGCCGCCTTATACCCTCCTCCCCCGACAGTTTCAGATTCCCTCCTTAACCGGATAAAAACCTGAGTTCTAAACGTGCCGGCAGCGCAGTCTCTTCCCAAGGACAGACTGTCACCAAGCTCTTTGCTTCCAGTGCAGCAGCCTGTCTCAGTTGAGGCCGCTCTCCGTCTCCTTTTTCCTTCTCTACTTTCTAGGGTGACGAAAGGGCAGAGCCTGAGCTATTCCACACCTAACAAGACTGGTTTGACTTCCAGGCTTCCTGGCTTTGGCTTGGCCCAGCCCCAGCTGTTGTGCGCATTTGGGGAGCGCAACAGTGGGTGGAAGATTCTCTTTCCATTTGTCTGTGCCTGTCTCTCTCTCAAGCTTCCGTGTCTCTCTGTGAATAAAATTTTTAAAAATGAGGGTAATAATCATGCATCTTGGTTACTTGGTTTTGTTGGTGCCAAGATGAAAAGCATTCATAAAGAGAATGTTCCTGAGACTGGGCCTGGAGCAGGAGCTGGGTGGGCACAGCCAGAGGAACCCACGACGCAGCACGGGAGGAGGGAGCAGCAGAGGCGAGTCCTGGCTCGGGCGGTCCAGAAGCTGGAAGGAGGAGGCGCAGGCCAAGAGCAAAGAGGGCGCTGCGGTGGCAGACACAGGCGGTCAGGCGCTCTCCTTAAACTCCCAAGTTGAAATCCGGACCCGCAAGGTCATGGCCTCAGGAGCTGCGACCTTGGAGAAGTCGGGGTGGAGCTGACACCTGTGGGATTAGTGCGAGGCCCTGCCCCTCCCTCAGTATCCACAGAATCTGACCCTGCACCTCCCACCTTCCAGAACTGTGAGAAGCAAGTTTTCTGTGATGGACAGGCCACCTGCCCAATGGGATGTTGTCGCAGCAGCAAGAATGGATATAGGCAGCCCAGAGTGGGAGACTGAGTGGGTAGCTGTCTACTGGGCTCCTGCCATGTGCCAGCCATCACTCCAGACCCAGTCGCTCTTTTGCAGAAGCCACGTTCAAGTGTCAGAGACGGGCAGTGAGCAAGTTCAGAAATAAGAATAATTCAGAGATTCCTGTCTGCCCTGTGCTTCATGTTAAAGTCATGCAGAAAGCACACTGAAAACAAGCAAAGCAAATCCATCCAAGCCGCCTTCACGGTCCCCCTGGTTCACCCTGGATCCGCCGTGCTGTCTGCATGTCTGAACCTGGCCGGAAGGCAGTCCACAAGTGGATGGGTAGATGGGTGGGCGGATGAATGCATGGGTGATGGGTGGATGAGTGAAGGGGTAGGTGGAGGCTGGGTCTGTGGGTGGTGGGTGAAGGGTGGCTGAGTGGGTGATGATGACAGGGCTGGAAGGTGGGTGAGTGGGTGAGTGGCTGGGGGATGGACAGATGAGTGAATGGGTGGATGGTTCATGAATGGATGAGTGGGCAAAGGAACTTGTTTGTGTATCCATTTGCCCACCAAACCCACCTGTGTGCTTAGACCTCCAGAGGAGCAAGTCCAAGCCCCTGAGACAGGAGACTTCCGCAGCATCTGAGTGTGCTGTCCCTGATCGGTGCCTGCTGGGAGTTTGGTTCTACTCCCTGGGCTGTTGGAGGCCTCCTTTGGAGTTCGGATTTCGTAGACTCCATTCCAGCCAAACCTCGCTCCCTGATGGAGCTCGTGTCCCCCCGAGAGTCCAGCCCCTCTGTGGGTGCCCTGCTCTCTAGGGTGGGGGTTGGGAAGCGCCATTCAGCCATGTCCAGGGTGGCCGGGCCAGCCCCCGGCTGCTGGGACGCTCCTCGGGCGCTCACCTGGGTCAGCCCTGCCCCGTCCTTGGGAGATAGATGTGCGCGTGGAAATGCTGGGCCAGCTCCGAGAGCCAGGAGCTGCCAGTTGCAGCCGGCGCTTTTTGTTTAAAAGTAACTGCGGAGTAGGCAAGTTGTTAAGATGCAAAAGAGCCCAAATTTCCAGCTTTTCCAAGCCCCAAATGACTTCTCTCCAGGTGCGGGGTATTTTAAGCAGACGTAAACACCATTTTAGTCAGACTTTTCGTCTCTGGTGATGATCGCATTTATATGGATCCTGTCACTGTTCTTCCTTGGTCACAATTCGTGGTCTATGAAAAGAGCTGTCTCACAAACAAGCTTCGGCATATTTATAGAACTCCCACCCAGAGGCAGGCACGGGGCTGGGCCCGGCTCTCTGAGCGCTGATGCTTTGGGGCGTGGCTGAAGACCTGCAAGGATGGGACCAGGGTGTCCCTTCAGGCAGTGGGAACGAGGTGTCGGGGGCAGATTCCTTGAGCGATGATGTCACATCAGATCTGGAGGGGCAACAGGGAGGGAGGTGGAAAACCACCATGGGAGCAGTGAGGGCAAAGGCCCTGAGGCGGGAATGTGGGAACACTGGGAGCCGTGTTGGAATAGGAAGGGCAAGCCCGAGAGGGGCGGGAAGTCAGAGGCTTCCGAGCACAGGGAACCTGCTGGACTGTGGGCTGTGCGTCTTCAGCTAGACTCCGAGTCCAGACAGGAAGTACACCCCAACCTCCACATGTCAGCCTGCAAGAACCCTGTTGCTGGGTTAAACAGGCTGAAGCAACAATGAGACAGAGGTGAGGAGGGTAGATTCATGTCCTTGTCCATGGAACTGAGAGTTCCTTTGCAAGATCTGGCTTCAGGCAAGGCTTAATCCAGGTCTGCAATGCAGCACACCTGCTATCTTGATGGGCCTGTGTCTTCCTGTGCTGTGGCTCACTCTGCCATGATGGGGACTTTTTGCTTCGAAGCACGGCTCTTGATAGGAGCACCTGCTATTTGCCAGATTTACATGATGTGCGGTTTGGGCCCGGCATTGAAGTTCTATGAAGCCCACCTTCCTCATGGCCCCCCTCCCCATCAGGGTCAGTGGCAAGCTTAGGCGAGAGCGCGTGTCTGAAAGTTCCTGGCCAGAGCTCAGGGCAGTGATTCCTCTGGGAGAGTTCTTTTCCTGCCTTCCAAGGAGGAAGGGAGGGACGCTGGAACTCTGGATGGTAAACGTTTAAAAGAAGTAGCCAGTTCTTGAAGTGCCACCAAAGGACAGAATTGAGAAAGCACAGGGACTCTCAAAACAAGCTCCAGTGACCTTCCAGAAAGAGCCCTGCTGGGACCTTGCTCTCCATACCTGCGGTGGTTGCCTGCTGCCTGGTTCATGCGGCTCAGAACCTTCCAGAGAAGCTGGGGTTACTCCCCAATGCCACGGGGGTGGAGAGAACAGAGCAGCACACTGCCTCTCCTCCCCCCATTAGTGCTAACAGCACTGCACTGCTGACCCCATGGTACGGGGGTTCCTAAGCCAGAAAGGAGTCATAGAGTCACCGGGGGACAGGTGCTGCCCAGGTGCAGTGCTTCTGTGGGAAGGGACTAATACAAACATCCCCCAGAAAGGTGGACCAGACAGGTGACATCCCATCGGAGTCCTGCCAATACCCGCTCCTCTGAGAAGGGGTCTCCTGCTGGGGCATAGGTGCTTAACAGCAATTGGGATAGAAATAGCATCTGGCTCTCCCATGCCCTCAGACAACCCCTTTTGTCCCCAAGCCTCACTTTCCCCATGTGAGAGTCCTGCTGGCCTTTATGTTTGCATTGTTCTACAATCCACAGGATGGGCTGTCTCCCTCAGGTAATGTGTTCCCTGTTTGTGGAAGTCATTAGGCTGTTGTTGTAGCCATTACCTTACGTGATGAGTGCTCTGTGCGCCAGGGGTGTTCAGCAAACAGGAACATCCAGACTCCAGTCCTCCTGCAGCCCCTGCTCTGCATAGATGCCATTCCATTGTCTTTTGGGTTGCATAGTTTTTTAGGGGAACTCTGCCGCAACTCCTATCTTTGTTTCTCTGCTTGCTGTGTCTTTTTACTCCGACTGCCTTTAAAACTTTATTCTTTTCTTTGTCTCCCAACAGTTTCCAGAGTTTTTGATGTTTTTGTTGTGTATTGAGCCTGCTTGGAATTTTCCAGCTTCTTGGGTTTGAAGTTTGGTGAATGTCAGCAATTGTGGGAAGTTTGAGCCACAGGTTTTTCAAGTATTTTTGGTCAGCCAACACTCACATCCTGTGTTGTCAGAATTGGGTTTCCCTGGTTGCTTGCCGCCAGTTCTCTGGGGAGTTGAAGAAAGGTTGTGAATTAGCTATCATCTGGGTGGGTGTTCTTTTCACAGTGCAGTATTTATCTTTCTACATCATAAGCAGAAGCTAAAAATCCCGTTTTTAAAATTATATGTTTTAAATGATATTTTACTGTCTCTTACCTCCTAGAACTTCCCTTATCCATTCAGCTGTCCTCATGGTGTTCCTATGGTTGACATGCCCATTCTGCTGCTGTGATTAATATATCCATTCTTCTGCTATGGTTAATGTATCCATCTCCTACTGAGATGGGTATGTCTGCTCTCCAGGGCCAGTGTGTTAGCCTAGCGGGTTAACTCACTGCCTACAACCCTGGCATCTCATTTGGGCACTTGTTCAAGTCCTAGCTGCTCCACTTCTGATCCAGTATCCTGCTAATACATCTGGGAAAGCAGGGGAAGATGGTCCAAGTATTCAGTCCCCTGCAGCCACAAGGGAGACTCAGATGAAGATCCTAGCTCCTGCCTTCAGCCTGGCCCATCCCTGACCATTGCAGCCATTTAGGGAGTGAACCAGCAGATGGAAGATCCCTCTCTATTTTTCTATCTCTCCTCTTTCTGTAACTCTGCTTTTCAAGTAAATGAACAAATAAATATTTATATGTATATTTTTTCCTGCTATGGCTACCGTGTCATTTCTGCTGCTATGATTAATGTATCTCTTCTCCTGCTGTGATTAAAATATCCATTCTTCTGATGTGGCAGAGTATTCATTTTCTTGCTATGGGTAATATATCCACTCCTGCTGTGGTTAACTTCTCCTGCTGTGGTTAATGGGTCCATAATCCAACTGCGGTTAGTGTGTCAGTTCTCTTGCTGTGGTTAAATTCTCTTGCTGTAGTTAATGTATTTATTCCTCTGATATGGCTAATGTGTCCATTCTCCTGCTCCACCTAATGTATCCATTCTCTTGCTGTGTATTGTAGCCATTCTCCTGTGGTTAATGCATCCATAGTCCATAATGTATCCATAATCCTGTGGTAAATGTATGACAGACATTGGGCTGTTTGTGTTTCAGACCCTTCCAAGCTGCCATGCGCATTCCAGTGCATACTTCCTGGTGCAGTTGAGCTTAAGTTTCCACTAAGTATGTTTCTAGGAGTGAGATTATTTTGTTAAAAGAGGGTTTTTTTTTTTCAACTGTTCAAGATTTTAGTTTTATCCCAGCCCTGTAAGCAATGAGTCCTTGCTTCTCCACGTCTTCGCCGACACTTACAATGATTCGACCTTTTGTTTTTGCCAGGCTAACAGATGCCAGAAAGTATGTCATTGTGTCTTGCACAGTGTTGCCCTTGCGGCTGGCGAGGTTGGCAGTCTGCTCTGGACCACAAAGCTCAGAAACTCTGTCCCCACACAGCGGCCTTTGTCACCTGCACTGGTTCTTCTGTAACTGTCTTGTTTCAAGGAGGGCTTGCTCTGCCCTTGGCCTGGGAGTGCCTCACCTGTCAGGGCTCAGCTCAGAACCTCAGGGAAGCCGAACGCTGGTGTCCCATGATATGAGACTGTTAAGAAAAGTGGCGTCAGGGGGGCTGTTAGGATTAGCTGAAGTTAGGGGAGATTTGTGCACGTGTGAAATCCCCAGGGGGCTTTCCCCTCTCTGCTCTGTATCATGTGAGCCTGCAGTGAGAGGCAGAGCAGGTGCCACTGGAGGGGGGGTCCTCATCAGGACCAGCCAGGCTGGTGCCCTGATTGGCGCTCGCAACCTCCAGAACCACAGGAAACACGTTTCTGTCACTTGTAAGCTGTCACGTCTGTGGTTCTGTGTTATGGCAGCTGAACACGTGGAGGCTCATCACCAGGAGCCCCCTCCTCTGTCTCTGGACCACACCTCCTGGCTTTGCTTCCTAGCGCTGCCCGGCATCTGCAGTTGCCTCTTTTTTTATTCACTCGGTGACTGGCTTTGACCACCAGGACAGCAGGAGCCTGTGTCTGGCCACCTGGCCACCAGTGAGCCCCCAGCACCTGCCAGCCCCTGACACCCACTGGTCTGTTCTCTGTCAGTATGGGGATCCTTGCTTGGGACCTTCTGCTGTCAGTGGAATCGTGCAGTAGGTGACCCTGTGTGTCTGGCTTTTGCTCGCAGCACAAGGTTTTGAAGCACCTGTCCGTTCCTTCTGGGGGGTGAGTGATACTCCATTGGAGGTTGTGCGTTTTTTATCCATTGTCAGTTGATTCGTTTCGGCCTCCGCTCTGCCCTGGCGTTTGTGGCGGCTCCGTGTCGTGCTGGAAGGTGGTCTTCCTCTCTAGTGCTTTGCTGCATGCTTTGCAGGTGCCGTGGATCTCCCAGCAGGTTTGTGCCAGTGCTTTGGTTTGGCATCATCTCCTCTTGTTTCCTAGTGCTTGGGGGTCTCACCGCAGCCCCACCAGGGTGGTGCCTTCTGGGGGGCTCCACTCCAGGCCCTGAAACTGCTCTTGAGCTTGCTTCAAGGGTGAGCATTGAAAATGTTTTCTCTGTTGCTGTGCATGTGGGTGAGAGAAGATGTGGTTTTCCAATTGATTGCACAAAATGGGCTGGACTAGAGGCTCCCAGGGGTCATGGAATGGTGGGGGTGGAGTCAAGGGAGGTGGCTCTCCCAGGGTCTGGAGCATCAGAGAGGAAGGGGCTGGAACCAAGGTGGTTCTGGCTGAGGGTCCTGCTGGAGGCTGCAGGGTGTTGGCTGGGGCTGCCTGACCCAGAGTCCTTTGGGCCGGGAAGGTGTGTCTGGCGCTCAGCGGGGCCTCCCTGTGTGGCACAGTTTGGTTCCTGCCTGCCTTTGCCCCTTCATGGGAAGCCCTGTGCCTGAATGCTGGTGCCCCTCCCCACCCAAAGTCATGTTGAAGCCTCACCCCCAAGGCTGTGATGGAGGAGGGGGCGGTCTCCTGAGGGCGGAGCCATCAAGGGTGAGATTAGCACCGTTGTATGAGAGACCCCGAGGAGCTCTGTGGTTGTACTTAGAATTAGAAGGCACTCACTGTCTGTGAATGGGAAAACGGCTCTCTGGATGTGGGCTCCTGACCTTGGACTTCCAGCCTCAAAACCGAGCAGTGCATTTCTGCTGTTCCCATGCCAGCCACTGGAGGGGGGTGGGTGAGGGTCGTGGGCTCAGCTGTGCCCCCGGGAGGGAGGCAGTGCCAGGACTAGGGGGCTGCCCTTCTCTCCCATGTGTGTAGCGTGGCACGGCACGTGGCACATTCCCCACCGTGGGGCTGGCCCTAGAGAGCGTGTGGTTTGGTTTCTAAGTGAGTGGTCCACAACGGAAATGGAAGGTGGAGCCTAAAGCCCTCCTGATTTTGTCCCAGATGAGTCCCCCACCTCTTCTTAGGGCAGACAAACCCAAGCAAAACCCCCAAACTCCAAATTCTGGACCCTCTGATTATAGCTGGCTTTGAGGTTGCCCTGCCCTGGGAGTGGTGAGGTGCCGGAGCCCCGCCGGGCAGGCTCTGCCTGCACAGCACACAGATGCCCTCGCACCGCGGGGCCCAGGGTGGGAGGAGAGCTGAGGCCCAGAGGTTGCGGGCCCTGTCTGGAGGCACACAACTGGGGAGAAGCACAGCACCCTGTGTTGGCACCGGCTGATGGCCTGGGTGTGGGCTTCCAGTGCCGCTGTGCACCAGCCCCTGACCCCGGGCAGGCCCCCTCCTCATCTGTGTACCAGGGCCCATTGGGCAGCCTCGCCACGTGAGGAGAGGGTGGTCCAGGCAAGGTGCTCGGGACACACCAGGCCCCTCCCATGCTCTCAGCAGGTGCTGTTCATGACCCCGTGTCTCATTCTTGCTCCCCTTCTGGAACACCGTTCTTCTCACCTCACTCCGCTCCTCTGCTCAAGATCCTGCCATGGCTCCCTATTGCCAGGCTGCCTTGAGACCCCTGCACATGATTTTTGCTGTTTCTCTTTCACTTTTCTGTGTTGCATTGTCCAGGAGAAGCAATAGAACTGGTTTCAGACCCGGAATTCACATCAGGCATTGCACTTGATTGCAAATGACAGAATCCACTCTAGGCAGTGTGAGCCAATGGGGATGTGTCCCTGAGTAACAGCACCCAGCCTCCAGGACCACAAGGGACCAAGCTGGGAGCTACCTAGAAACAACCCAGCCTGGACCAACTCTGAGCTGTTGCCACGGAAACCCCTCCTCCTCTGAGGCTCCAGCCTGGCCCTCAGGATGTGCCCCTGTGGGAGAAGTGACACCTTGTCCCCTGGCAGCCAGGGGCCCTCACTGTCTCATCCTTGCTGCCCACAACCTCCTCCTCCAAGGGGGCAGGCGTCTGTCCAGGGAGCTGAGGCCTCCAGCCAGACCCTTGCTACCAGGGACCCTGGGACATGGAGATTTCTGTTTCCCAGAAGCTCAAGTGCTGCCAGACAAAGATGGGTGGAGTCGGGCTGCGGGGTCCCCTGCAGAGTGGGAACACGAGCCAGCAGCACATTGGCTTCTGAAGGCCGCCTGGGGGAGGGCTCGGCTTCTCACTGGGCAGGAGCACCGGCGGGCCCAGCCCCTCGCCCCGTGTGCTGGCCTGATGCCCACCTGCCAGCATTCACCTCTCTGTGCCAAGCCACCATGAGACAGATGAAGTGAGGAGACTTACTCCCCCAGGAGCAGCCTTGGGCTAGCATCCGGCTCGACAGCCCTGGATGCGAGGGCTGGAGGGGGCGGCTCTGCCTGGGTTTCCTTGGTGGGCTGAGCTCCGTTTGCCTACAGTGGGGATTCACCACGGTGGTGGGTGGCTTGCCAGACCCATAATTAACCACCTTCTCTTCCTCCTCTCCTCTCCCAAGTCCCCTCCCTGCCCGCACCCCGCAGTTCCCATCTCCACATCTGCCCAAACACAGCCTGTGGGCCCGAGTGCGTGCGTTGCTCTACTCTTGGAAGGCACCTGCTAGGGACCCGCTTTGGTTTGAATGCGACATGGCCCCCAAAGGCTCGTGTGTTGAAGGCTTGGTCCCCAGGGTGGTGCCCATGAGAGATGGTGGACCCTGTACAGGTGGAGCCCGGGGGGAGGCAGTTCCTGCAGGGTCCGCCTGCGCTTCCTGGCTGGCCGTGGGGTCCTGGCTGCACACCTGCTCCACCACATGCCCCCAGCTTTCGCCAGAGCCTGCTTTCGCCTCTTGGGCTTTCAGCCTCCAAAGCTGTGAGCTTGGGGACCCTCTCTCTCCTTCACAAGCGGCTGGTCTCGGGGATTTCTTTGTAGTGACAAAAAAAAAAAAAAAAAAAAAAAAAAAAAAAAAAAGCTGACTCAGAGGGGATGCTCCTGCAGGTGGCGGGTTAACAGGTGCAGGCGCTGCTTCTGCGACCTTGCAGCTGTTCACACCAGTTTGGAAAACACCCCGGTCCTGGTTCTCACCTTCATCTGTGGGCACCGGACAGGATGCCGCTGCCCACCTCCTGCCTCTCCCTGTGCTCACTTGCCCGTGGCACACACAGGCACGCACGCTCACGCATGTGCACACACGCTCGTGCAGCCACATGCACTAGCACACACATGCAGAGGCGGCGTGTGCCCCCGGGTGACGCACAGCCCTTCTGCCTGCTCTCCACACACTGCTGCTCCTTGTGTCCTAGAACCAGACGTGATGTGCCATGGGGGTCAAGGACGTCCCCCGTCTGTGCCGTCCTTGGTGCACAGATGCTCTGCTGTGTGTGTCTGTCAGTGTGTGAGGTTCGAGCCAGCTTAGTCATGGCTTCCCATGACTTCCTGGAGCCTGCTCAGTGCCAGGCCTCCAGTTCAAGGGACTGCACCAGCTGCTATCGAGCGCCCCTTCCCTCTGCGTACCCGCGGCTCTGCCTCCAAGCAGCTGCCCAGCAGCCTGGTGACCAGGGCAGGATCCCATTCACCAATCCCACCTCCAGGCAGGTGGAAAGAGAGTGCTCTGTCCCAGGCACCTGCCTCGTTCCTCACCATGCTCCCCGGAGACTGATGGTCGCTGTCCCCTCGTTGCACTAATGAGAAAACATTGCTGCCCTGTCCTGTTGCACTTTCTGTGGCTTCATTTACCTGTGCTCACTGCAGGCCAAAAGAGTTACATGGAAAATTCTAGAAAAATAAAATGGTCCGTAAGGCTTAACTTGTGTATTCTTCTGAGTCACGTGATGGCATCTCAGGCCATCGGGCTGCGGGTCCTCCTTGGTCCAGCGTGTCCCGTGAGCCACTCGGCCACCGTCTTAGTTATCAGGTGGCCTGCTGGGGTGTCACGGTACTTGGGTCAAGGTAGCCCTCGCAGTACTCGCCAGGGCCCCAGCACGTAGGAGGAGCGATGCTGGCGATTGGAATGTGCCAAGGGGAAGCCACGAAGTGCTTCCTTTAAGTGATAAGGTCGAAGCTCTGGCTGGGTTAAGAGAGAAAGAAAACGCTGTCGCGGGGTCGCTGGGGTCTGCCGGAAGAGCCCATCTTGTATCCGTGACACTGTGAAGAGGCAAAAAGAAACTTGTGCTGCTGAGATGACGCCGCCGTGCACGGCCGGGCTCAGTGCGATGGGAAAGGCACTGGACTGTGGGGTTTGCGGTGCAGGCAGCTACTGGGGCTCCTGGAGTTTATCTGCCATGCACACAGGGGTGCTGTGCCTGCTTTCTGTCTCTGCAGCCTGGGTGAGGAGAGGGGCAGGCCAGGCAGGTTGGCTGAGGCTGAGGGGTGGGGGTAGTGGGGGACCACATGGTCCTTGCACGAGTCTCCTGGATCAAGGGTAATGGCATCTAAGCGTGTGTCTTTCTCGTTGCAGGTGCGAAGGAGAAGTCTCGCACAGCGTCAGGTACGTGCTTCCTCCCCTCTGTGTCTGTGTGTGCGTCCCCATGTCCGTGGCCTTAAGAAACCATGTGCTTTGGCTCCTCCCTGCGGGTCTCCCAGGCCACTGCCCTGGGCCATGGTCTGCTGCCCCACAGGCCTCAGTGGCCTTGAGCCACAACCAGGGTGCTGCTTTCCTGTGAGGGCTGTGCTAGGTGCAGAGAGCTCCAAGGGGTCTCCTTGGGGGTGCCTCCCAGAGCTGCTGGGCCCCCTGGGGGTCTGGGCTGTGTAATCTGCCTACAGCCAGAAGCCCCTGTGCTCCATCCTTCTAGGGCTGGGCTGGGAGGGGCAGGGATGTGTCTTTGAGATGTTAGCTGGAGGAATGGGCTCCTCCCAGCCTCTGGCTGGGCCTGGCATGGGGCAGAGGCTCCCGGACTAGAGCCCCAGCCTAGGACTCCCAGCCCACCAGCAGAGGAGGGGGTGGGTGTGGAGTGGGGCCTTCACAGATGGCATGGACGGGACTCACAGGAGGGGTAGGTTTCTCGATAAGGCGGTGTTCACCTTGCTCCCATGGGGGTGCTCCAGATTGTGGGGGGGGAGGGTGGCGACTTCCTGAGGGTGGTCCGCTTTCTCCTGGAAGCAGCTGGGTCCCGTGCACTTGTATGGACTGAATGAGCCACGTGTGGTGGCAAGCTGGCCAGTCCTGCAGTGCTGCAGGGGGGTGGTGGGGCAGTCTGTGTGTTTCTTGGAGCTGAGCGGGGAGAGGAGGAGAAAGACATACCAGTGCAGAGGGGCGGGGCGGGGGGCAGTGTTAATGGCCACATGTGAGCATGAGCCCTTAAGGCCTCCCAGCGTGGCCGGGCATGCCTGCCAACGACACCGTGTGTTCGCAGCTCAGAGCCACAGGACTCTGCGGGAGGCACAGACGGGAGGGATGGAGCAAGAAGAAAGCAGACGGGTGGAGGGTGCTTCAGGGCCGTCACCCTGGACAGAGAGTGCCCGGGCCAGGCCCCAGGGCCGTGAGCAGGAAGATGGTGACAGTGGCTGTCCCCTGCTTCTCCCGGGAGCCCTTCCTGCCACACTGCTGTGGAAGCGCTGGAGATGTCCCTGTGCCCTCCCCAACATGCTGCACGCCCCTGCCGCACAGTGCTGCTGCCCTCCCATGGGCAACTGGGGAGCCTGCCTCCCGGCTGGGGCCGCAACTCAGGAGGCTTCCCGCATCTGCGGCCGCGTCACCCTGTACCTGCAGATCCACGTCTTTTTTTTCAGTGCCTCTTTTTAAAGATTTATTGACTTATTTGAAAGGCAGAGAGAGGGAGAGAGGGAGAGGGAGAGAGAGAGAGAGAGAGTGAGTCTTCCATCCACTGGTTCACTCCCCAGATGAGTACAATGGCCAGAGCTGAGCTGATCCAAAGCCAGGAGCCAGGAGCTTCTTCTGGGTCTCCCATGTGGGTGCAGGGGCCCAAGGACTTGGGCTATCTTCTGCTGCCTTCCCAGGCCATAGCAGAGAACTGGATCAGAAGTGGAGCAGTCAGGACTTGAACCAGTGTCCATATGGGATGCCGGCACTGCAGGCAGTGTCTTTACACCTTATGCCACAGCGCTGGCCTCTCTCAGCACCTCTTCTGCAGCTGCCTCCCTGGAGCTTTGATGGGGGATGGGGCCCCCCCTGACTCCCCTTTGTCCTCAGTGGCTCTTTGTGCCTCGCTTCTGATATTCCAGTTTCTGCTTTGTGTCCCCGTAATGGGACCATTCGGTCTTCTCCTGGGCACAGCAAGGAACCCAGGACAGGGATGAGGCTCTCATGGGGTCCGGGGAGGGGACAGCACTGCAGGGGCATCTCTGCTGTGGCCGCTTCCTGGGGTTCCACAGGGAGCCTGAGGCAGGGTTCTTGCACCAGCCAGGTGCATGCTAACGTGTTTGATTGGATTCGGGAGTCATCGAGTATTTTTAGGCTGTGAACTGGAAGGGAAAAAACCAGACCCCCATCCTGAGTTCAGTGGAGACCCCCTCTCCCCACACTCATGATAGAGTAGGCAGAGGGCCGCGGTGGGCAAGTCTGGGTTTTCTTGGCCTAAGGAAGGGGCTGGTGCTCGTCCCCCCAGCCTGCTGCTGGATGTCCCCCGCCGGCCCTGGCCAGTGGGGGCATTTTTCCCGCGACGCGGGTGGAGTGAGCTCTCTGCATCTGGAGTAGCCGGGAGCTGCTTCTACCAGAAGCCTGCTTGCAGATTCAGGCAGGCTGCTTTTCCCCGCCGAGGCGAATCACCCTTGTGATCAGATGCGTTCATTTTCCACGATGAAGTGACTCATTTTGGGCCATTTTGCCAACGCAGGACTTTGCTTATTGTTCCCGGGGAAGCGGGAGCCCTCTTTGGACTCCATTCCCAGGGCAGCTCTGCAGGCCCCCAAATCCGAATCTTCTCATGATTGATGGGTGTGGCAGCCGTGGGACGAGAGGGGCGTGGTGGAGTCGAGTGGGAAGCGTGTGTAGCGTGTGCAGGGCTGGGGCTGGTGTAGGGGTGCTTGACTGTGTGAGGACTTGGTGCAGGTAAAGGCACTGGCTCCCCCTCCCCCAGCCCCCAGCAAACCCTTGAAGTCAACGCAGCTGAGTTCAGTATCAGGAATAAGCGCACTCACCTCCTATGCACAGCCAGCCCTGCCCTTTCTCCACTGGTATCATTGGCTCTGTTTTGTCAGCTCTGGGAAACTCAGGCTGAGAGGTGCTGAGCAGCCTGCCTCGGACCACGGGGCTTTCCAGTGCCCGGCGGAAGTGCCTGCGGTGCGTGTTAAATAATGCAGGTTCCTGGGCCCCACCCTCATCGTATCTGGCTCAGTGTGGCCTGGGAACCTGTATTTTTGCAAGTTTCCCCCTGGTTCTGTTGGGCAGAAGGCCTCTCCAGGAAAGCAGCTGCTGCAGGCAGCCCTGTGGCCAGGACCCAACCTGCCCACTCTCTAACTGTGAGCCGACTGCTGTGTGCAGTTTGTTTCTGATGCTTAGAAAAACATTGATTGAAGTGATTCTGTACAGCCTTCCTGTGCTGTCTGGGACTCTGCCTATCCCCCGCCATTTTCCAAAGCTACCACCAGGGGCAGCACAGAGCAGGGAGCCAGGAGGCTGCCTCTGGGAAAGGTGGACTTGGAACCGGCCGGGGCTGCCAGCAGAAGGCACCGGGCAAAGTGGATCCACTTTTCTGTGAGCATTTCCCCTCCATCTGCGTGGAGGTGGACGCAGCCTTTGAAGTGAATGAGGTCTCTTTTCCCAAAGCGACAGCATGGAATTTGCTTTGTACACAAAGAGGTTTGGAAAGTGCTGGGCGTGGCCGACAAAGCTGACAGTGGCCAGGTCAGTGGAGCTGGACTCCTCCAGGTACAGCCATGTCATGGAGCCACAGGCTGGGGCCTTCTCCTGTAGCCAGGTCTGGAGGTGCTGGTCACTGTGGGAGGTACCTGCATGCTGCGTGGCCACGTGAGCACAGGCTCTGGGGTTGGACAGTTCTGAGATCAGAGTCACTCCCTTCGTCTCAGCCTCTACGTCCTGGGGACCTGATGGTGAAACCGCTGAGCCTCAGCTCTCGCACACTCATCCTGCAGGGTTGATTGGCCCCTACTGTTTGTGCACCTTTGTGCTGAGCAGAAAGGGCATGGAGTCCAGTGTGGTCCAGGGGCTCTGTCCCAGGATGAATCAGGAGCTGATCTCCATCTCAGGGCCAGTGCATTCAGTGAGGCTGCAGACGGGGTGGGAAGAGACAGGTGGAGCCGCTCTGCTCTCACCTGTGTCCTCCTTTCCTGTCTCCTCCATCCACTGGGGACCCGGGAGGCTCAGCTCCTCGGGTGCTGAGGGAGGGTCTGAGCAGGCCTGGGTGTGCTTGCACAGGAAGTGCTGGCACCAGCTGGGAGGCTGTTCCATGTGGCTGTGTGGGTGCTGCGTTCTCTCCCCTGGGAGTCTGATGGAAGTCTCTTGGGCATTCTTGACTGTTGCAGCCTGTCTCTTACTATTTCCTCTCCTTGATCTGGAGTGATTTCCTCTAGGTGATCTTCCAGTTCACTGATGCTCTCTTCAGCTGTGTCCAGTCTTCTGTGATGACTTTATAATGAGCTAACGGTCACCCCAGGGCTGCTGCAAGCAGCCATGGTGGTTATTTGTGACCAGCAACAGTTCTAAGCCTAAAGTTCTAAATCATGGAGATAGATTTTCTGTTGCACGAGAAGGTGGAGGGGGTACAATCTGGGCAGTGCAGACAGGACTGCAAGGAGGGGCAGGTGAACCTCAGTTCCTCCTTGCTAGCTACCTTCTTACGTACGTCACTGTGATTTTCGGGGCCCTCCCTCACCTGTCCCCCTGCAGACCTTTTCAACCCCACCTGTCCTGCGTCCACATGCATTAAGCCATCTGCCTTGCCACAGACACAGTGTTGTTTCCTCTCTGCGAAGCTCACATGCCCAGCTTCGTGGGCTCCCTGAGATGGATCCCATGCAGATCTTGCCGTATTGATGTTGAGGTCCAGCTTGGAAGAGGAGACAGGGACTTCAGTGTCTGCAGACTGCTCCTGGGCACAAAGGAAGGCCAGTCCCAGCGGCGCCCGTGCCCCCTGCTGTGGGAGTTCTCCAGCAGCTTCTGAAGGAGGTGCCATCCCTGCAGGATGTAACTTCTGGATTCGGGGAGGAGGTCTCCAGGGCAGCCAGTGGTAGCCCAGAGGACAGAGGTTGGGAACCAGGGAACCAGTCCCCAGGTTTCCATGGAAACCCCTGCCCCCCTATGCCTTTGGCTCTGGGTCTCCAAACTGCCCAGTGTAGCTTGGATGACTGAAGCCCCTGCTAAGGAGACCGCACTCTGTGGGGAGCTGCCGGCCTTGGCCCATTGGCCCAGGGGCCGCCTTTTCCGCCGCTCACTCCAGTGCCTCGGGAAGGGCTTTGGGTTTGGTTCTGAAGACCTGTGGGTCCACCCAAAGTGTCCAGTGGTGAGGCACCTGATCATCTTCCACTGGTCAAGATGCCCTGGCTGTGGGTGCACAGCGGTTCTGGGCAGGACGTGGAAACTGGGGCCACCCCCAGGACGAGCACGAGGCTTAGTATAGACTGGACAGTGCAGAAGCCGGGGAAGGGTTGGGAAGCAGAAGGGCAAGGCCGGGAAGGGGTGGTGTCAGGGGAGGGAGAGATGGAGGGAGAAGGGGGAGGGGATAGAGAAGGCGGAGACAGAGAGGAGCAGGGAAGAGTCCCCCCTTCCTCCCCCCAGCATTCCTCTGAAGGGAGGCCCTGCAGAACTGCCAGAGGCACTGTTGCTTTTCAGAGGGGAGCAGGTGGGAAGATGGATGTGAGAGCGAAAGCTGGAACCCACTCTGTGACCCCACCCCCACTCCCCGTCAGCCGACCCCATCCTGTTCAGCCTTAGGTGTGGCCTCTGCCCACCGCTGTAGGTGGTCTCCTGGTGGCCCACGTGGGCAGTGGCGAGGGATGGGCCATCAGCTAAGTGATGCTCCTGGAAAATGATGTTGCGTGTCTGGTTTCCGCCCGGAAGGCGCCTTTGGCCCATGAGGCTCAGCTGGGCTCACACAGCAGCACGCGGGTGCGGCCTCCTGCTGGCAGCCCCTGGCATCGAATGCTTGTTGCTTAGAGCCCCCACCGCCTGGCTTGTAGCTGGACCGGGGGCCGCTGAGACTGTGAACTCTCCCACCTGCGTTGCAGCCAGAAGATGGCTGCGCCAAGCTCCTGCCCGAGGAAGGGAAGCCCAGTGCATCGTGCAACCTCTGGGGCTTCCTCTTGGGGTGAGGGGTTGGCTTCTTCTCTCTGCTGCTGTGTGGGTGAGCCTGAGACTGGGGTCCCATGCTGGCTGGCCGGGTGGGGACAGCTACCGTGGGCCGGCACAGCCAGGGGGCTGGGAGGCTTCCTGGAGCAGCCCCACCAGGTGGTCCCCGGGCTTGCTGTTGCTGCGACACAAGCTTCTCCCAGACACTGTCCCAGGGGGCTCTTTGTCCCTGCCAGCCCACAGTCTCTGAGGACGTTCCCTGGGGACAGCTCATCCCTCCCACATGCCTGTGCACCCCCACTCTCTCGGAGCCGGAGCTGCTCGCCGTGCCGACTGCGTCTGCTAATATCTCTAGGTTCTAATTCAATAACTGGGGAACCGGCCGTCTCACGCATGGTGTAACTTGGTTATTGCTGGAAAGCTGAGCTGGGAACTGATAAGATCCCTGCTAAGCTGCCACGGTGAAAGTTAATTAGCAGAGCCAAACACAGCCCCCTTCCCCGTGCAGGCGGAAGGCTGGGCTAGCGCTTGGCCGAGCTGCGGCCTCGCTCTCGGCTCAAGAGGCCCCTCGGGAGGACGACTCAGGATCCTGCATCTGTGTAGCTTCTTGCCTGCCTGGGCTTCCCTTTCTGGGAGCCGAGAGCCCCTGAGAACATTTTTGGGCCATCAGAGCAACCCTGGCGCTGTCCACTTTGGGTCCTCTGGCTCTCCCATCATGAACCCAAGATGCCTTTTTGGTTTCAGCAATTCTCAGTGGGTGCCTTCCTCTCTTCCTTCCATGAAAAGCGGTGTTTATTGGCCGGCGCTGCGGCTCAATAGGCTAATCCTCCGCCTGCGGCGCTGGCACACCGGGTTCTAGTCCCAGTCGGGGCGCCTGATTCTGTCCCGTTTGCCCCTCTTCCAGGCCAGCTCTCTGCTGTGGCCCGGGAGTGCAGTGGAGGATGGCCCAAGTACTTGGGCCCTGCACCTGCATGGGAGACCAGGAGGAAGCACCTGGCTCCTGGCTTCGGATCAGTGCGGTGTGCCGGCCGCAGCTCACCAGCCGTGGTGGCCATTGGAGGGTAAACCAATGGAAAAAGGAAGACCTTTCTCTCTGTCTCTCTCTCTCTCACTGTCTACGCTGCCTGTCAAAGAAAAAAAGAAAAGCGGTGTTTATAACATAGGAAACCCCCAAACAAACCAAGATGTGAGTAGCCAGACATCCCAGGGACTGAGGCGAGCCCTAGGTCTGCTCCAGGTCTGTTCTGCTGTCCTGGGGACTCCTGGGGCCACTTCTGTTTCCTGCCGCCCGTCGTCACGCCCTCCTGCCTTTAATGTCATTGGCTTTTTTCCGTGGCCACTGCTTGGCCCTGGAGTGTCCGCCTTTGTTTGCTGGGAAGTGGGAACGCCCTCTGTGTTTCCTCCCTGCGTCCTCTCGCCCACTTCACACCTGTGGCGAGTGCAGTGTGAGAGCTGGGCAGTGCGTTCAGTGGTTGTCCCACATGGCGTGGTGTGGAGCAGGGCCCGTGGCCACAGTCCCTGCCCCCCCTCCCCGGTGCTCACGGGCACAGCCAAGGGCTGGCTGCTGACAAGTGAGAGAGTTAGGGACACACATAGCAAAGGGCTGGAGTGCCGTCTCCCACGTCTGCTCCCTTCTGCTGTGACCAAGGCTGCAGTCCACACACGGGCTGCCGGGGCAGTGGGAGTCCAGGGCGCAGGTGCACGGTGCAGAGGCCTCATGGCACCTCAGGCCTTGCTCGTGGCCATGATGTGCTGGCCCACATTGTCCCCTGCTGCCCTGTGCTGCGGCTCAGTCCCTGCTGCTCACGCATGGGCTCCTGGTGCAGGCGCACAGGACTCAGGACACCCGGCCTGTGCAGCAGGTGCGCGGGTTCAGCGCATCAGGGAGCCAGCCAGCCGTGGCCTGAGAATGGCCGTTTTCGTATCGAGCCAGGCGGACTTCAGGGGCATCCGGACACTCACGGCGTTAGGAGGGGAGAAGCGGGTCCTCTTATGATTTAGGGGTGAGTGCGTTAGATGCTGTTGGGGTGTCGCCACGTAATCAGCCTGGAGCGGGAGTTGCTCAGACGAAAGCTCAGTTCCCCGTGAAGGGCAAAGCAGACCTGGTGCCTGGGGCCAGGTCCCCACAGAAGCCTTTGCTGCTTTTTCTGTGGCGAGGCAGGCAGTGTCCAGGAAGCTGGCGAGTTCTTAGACGCCACAGCACGCGCAGCCGGGTTTCTCATGGCTTACGCTGGCCGGCTGGCTGCTGGCGTGGGCCTGTGAGGGCGGGCCGGCTCGGAGGAGCGAGCCTGGACAGACCCTCCTCCCCTGCACCTGTGCCCTGCTCCTGCCTACGTCCGGGACCCTTGGTCACAGACTCAGGCAAACCCGCAAGTGGTACAGGGTGCCTAGAATGCACCAGGGAAGAATAGCAGTGGACAGAGATGCCATTATGTTGCGGGAGCCCCGTCCCTGTCTACTCAGGGAAGAGGGGCAGAGCTGGACTGGGGGGAGGAGGCTCGGGCAGCACCGTCAGCCACATTGGCCTGACCTGCACTCTTCCAGGCACCTGGAGCACGTGCCACTCCAGACCCACCTGTAGGGGGTGCCGTCTCTGTACATTTCAAAGGATTCGAGAGTCCTACAGCAGGGGTGCTGAGCAGTATGGAATTGAATGAAAAACAAAAATCGGAAATGTTTCCGGAAAAAAATTCTGCAACGAGTTGGGAAGTTAACGCTTTCTTAGATAACCGATGGATTGGAGAAGAAATCAATGAAGTCTTCAGGACTGATTGAGAAGAAAAAGGCGGCATATCCCGTGTCATAGGATGTGCTCGCACACTCCTTGGGAGCCACTTTACGGCGCTCAGACGTTTTGCTTAGAAGGGCGTGAGCCCTCAAATGAACAGGCTGAGCTTGTACCTTAAGAAATTATTTTAGCTTTAAAAAAGAAACAAATATACTGCAGTAAGTAGAAGCAAGAAAATGTGTATATCAGAGTGGAAATGAATGAACCAGAAAACAAAAAAATCAATACAGAAGATCAATAAAAACACACCAGGGTCTTTGATCAATAAAAGTAATATCCAGACTGAGGCAGAAAAACACTGAGAAATGGTACAAATTACCAGCACCGAGAACAGTAGCATTATTCTGATTCTGAGATGTTTAATATATAATGATGGAGCACTGTGAACAGCTTTATGCCAATAAAGATGGAAAGTTAGAGGAATTGTGCAAAGTTCACTCCGTAGAAAATCGAGAGCCCCGGCCGGCGCCACAGCTCACTAGGCTAATCCTCCGCCTTGCGGCGCTGGCACACCGGGTTCTAGTCCCGGTCGGGGCGCCGGATTCTGTCCCGGTTGCCCCTCTTCCAGGCCAGCTCTCTGCTGTGGCCCGGGTGTGCAGTGGAGGATGGCCCAGGTGCTTGGGCCCTGCACCCCATGGGAGACCAGGAAAAGCACCTGGCTCCTGGCTTCTGCCATCGGATCAGCGTGGTGCGCCAGCCGCGGCGACCATTGGAGGGTGAACCAATGGCAAAGGAAGACCTTTCTCTCTGTCTCTCTCTCTCACTGTCCACTCTGCCTGTCAAAAAAAAAAAAAAAAAAAAATCGAGAGCCCCAGCAGACAGATGTGTATGAAGGAAATTCAAATTCCAGGTAAAAATCTCAAGAAACTTCTCGGTCTAGAGATTTAGCTGGGGAATCTCACCAAACCCGTAAGGAAGAAGCCGTACCCGACTCTAGCCAGAAACTCGGGAGAAGGACTGTTTCCCAGCTTCCTCCACGCGACCTGCTCTATGCCAAAGCCAGAACTACGTGAGGACGTTACAAGGAGGGGAACCACATGGGCTGGGATTGGCGCGACCATGGATGCGGGCTTGCTGAGCAATCCCCGGCTCAGCCACGGGCGGTGAGCACTGTGCATCAAAACCAGGTGGACTCAGTGCGCATGCGCAAGACTGGTCCAGCGCTCCAAGTCAGGGAAAGCCGCATCCCGTGGGGCTAAAAGCCGGACCGTGGGACTGTGCCAGTGACACAGGGAGATGGGACGCCTGCCTCGGATGAAGACGCTTGGAAAAATGGGGGAAAAGGGAACATGCCCAGCTAGAGGCACATCATCCACGAAACACCCACGGCTGCCATCAGACCTAAAGGCTCCATCCTCACCACGGCCGGATTGGGCGACCAAAATAAACCACAGGCACCACTTCTGCTTCTATGAGATCCTGGTGCACGAACCGAATGAGACAAGTACAGGACTTTCAAGTGTCAGAATGCAGAGGCCGGAAAACCGGAAAGACCTTCTGCATGGAGAGGCAAATCCTGGTCCAGCTGCACACGGCGAAGAAGCCAGTTTTCCCCTCACTGCTGTGTAGGCTGCATGGCTTTCCTCGCAACACACAGGCACGGAGTTTTGTAGCCCCACTCACAGGCGGTTCTGGAAGATGCCCAGCAATCCCGGCAGACGGGGAACTGCCTGGGGGAGGTGGGAAGAGCAGGTGGCTTTGCTCAGGGGTCTGCTCTCACGGGGCTGGTGTAGGACTGGCAGAGTCAGCATGGGGCTGAAGGCTGCCCCTGGAAGAGGGGGACAGGAGAGAGCCAGGGTCCCCTGGGAGGTGCACCGACAGCTGCTGGGGACCGGGAGATTTTGTAGCTAACTTCAGCAGCCTTGGCGAGCTCACGAGGGGCCACTGTGAGCCCCAGGAGCCTGGGCCCCCAAGCATTTGCCACTGGGTGACCTGGTACTTGTCTGGGTGCTTGACGCCGTGCCTCTCCTGCACCCCTCTCCCCTTGGGCACTCACAGGCAGGGCCCTGCCCCCTGATGGGAGTCTCCTGGGAGAGCTGTGGTTGCAGGGCCAGGATGCTGGGTGCTCTGGTGGCGGCTGGGTCAGGTGGAATTGGCCACGTCTCTTGGGTCTGTTCTATCCAGTACAGAAGTGAGTGGGCATGGCTGTGTTCCCACGCGGTTGGATTGACAAAAGCAGGCTGGGGCCAGATTTGGCTCAAGAGCCATCCTGACTCCCAGTCCACATATAGCAGATCCCATGATGACTCAGACACTAGGCCAAGCTGGAGGCTGGGCGCCGGGCTGCGAGCAAGCACGGCTGGGTTGGAGTCCACGTCTACCCTCCCCCACCCAGTACGACCTGGAGCCAAGCATGTAACCCCTGAAGAGAAGGCTGGGATGGGGGGGGTGCAAAGTTGGGATCTGCAGGGGACACCAGGCCTCATGACGGAAGGGTGGGCCATGGGCGGGGCCTTTGGAGCATCTTACAGCTCAGTGGGTACGTCTTTGCTGGTGGCAGCGCTGGCCAGGGTTCCTGAGCTGTCACGCATCACAAGGCCACAGTTGGAGTTGGAGTTGGAGGCTGAGGGAGCCCTCCTAGTTGCGTGCTGGCCACGGGTTCCGGCCAGCCTCCCCTGTGCGGGCTGACGGTGGCCTCAGGAACTAGGGACATCTGCTTGCTGCAGCGCTGGCCCTGGGTGGTGCGGTTCAAGCCCTTTTATGAGAAGACGAGGCTCCCCACAGATGCCATTCACAGGCTGGAAACAGATTGCGTTGGGGCACGAAGGCTGGGAAAGAATTCTCTCCCCTGGACCGGACGCCGGCAGCCATCACTGCCTGGGTGCCGAGCCGAGCATCTCGCTTTCAGTCCTGGATCTTATCTTTGATGTGTAACTGTCTTCCTGGCACATGAACTTTTCAGGGCTTGGAAGAGTCTTTATTAAAACAGGGGCAGGCAGTGGCTGTGGGAGGCCGGCATCCCATCCTGGACCGCCCGAGTTTGAATTCCGGCTCCTGCTGGTCCCATGCCAGCTTTTTCTCCTGGGAGACAGGAGATGGTGGCTTAAGGGTTTGCGTCCCTGCCACCCGTGTGGAAGACCCAGACGGAGTTCCAGGCTCCTTGCTTCCTTGTGGCCCAGCCCTGGCTGTCGTGGCCATTTGGGGAGTGAACCAGCAGATAAAACGTCTCTGTCTTTGTCTTTCTTCCCTTCCAAAGAAAGGTGAAAAGTTTAAAAATTAAAATGTAATGCAAAACTTCAAATATCAGGGGCTGGTGTTGTAGCATAGCAGGTTAAGCCACTGCCTGCAGTGCTGGTTTCCCATATGGGTTCCGGTTCGAGCCCCAGCCGTTCCACTTCCGATCCAGCTCCCTGCTGATGCGCCTGGGAAAGCACTGGAAGATGGTCCAGGTGCTTGGACCCCTGTATCCATGTGGGAGACCCAGAAGAAGCTCCTGGTTCCTGGCTTCAGGCTGGGCCAGCCCCAGCCATTGCAGCCATCAGGGGAGTGAACCAGCAGATGGAGGATTCTCTCTCTCTTTGTCTCTGTAACTCTGACTTTTAAATAAATCAATCAGTCTTTAAAAAAAAGTCTTTAAATGGCAACACTAACATAAAACAGAGGAGTGAGCTCCAGGTTTGAGCCGGGGGCCAAGGGCATATAGCACCCTCTGGAGGGGCCCATGCAGACTTGCTGGTCCACTCCCCAAATAGCCTGAATGGCCAGGACTGGGCCAGGCTGAAGCCAGGAGCTCTATCCAGGTCCCCCACATGTGGCTGGGGCTAAGGACTGGGCCATCTTCTGCTGCTTTCTCAGATGTGTTAGCAGGGAGTGGGGTCAGAAGTGGAGCAGCCGGTACGTGCTGTGGGGTTGCGAGTTTCGGCTTAGCCCGCTGCAGCTCAGTGCCCATGCGCCAAACTTTTCCACCATAGCTGCCGCCAGCAGCATACAAGGGTTCCTGTGTCCCCACCTCCTCACCAGGGTCTTTGCCTGACCATGGCCTGTTGGGGTGTCTTGCTGCACTTCCGGTCGGTGTTCCCTGGGTCGTGATGATCCTGGACACACTTTCTGTCACTGCTGTATCTTCTTGGCATAGAGTAATGTCTCTTCAAGTGCCTTGCCTGCTAGCTTTTATTTTTAAAAGCTTTTCTTTCTTGAGCCGGCGCCGTGGCTCAATAGGCTAATCCTCCACCTTGCGGCGCCGGCACACCGGGTTCTAGTCCCGGTCGGGGCGCCGGATTCTGTCCCGGTTGCCCCTCTTCCAGGCCAGCTCTCTGCTATGGCCAGGGAGTGCAGTGGAGGATGGCCCAGGTGCTTGGGCCCTGCACCCCATGGGAGACCAGGAAAAGCACCTGGATCCTGGCTCCTGCCATCGGATCAGCGCGGTGCGCCGGCTGCAGCGGCGGCCATTGGAGGGTGAACCAACGGCAAAGGAAGACCTTTCTCTCTCTGTCTCTCTCTCTCACTGTCCACTCTGCCTGTCAAAAAAAAAAAAAAAAAAAAGCTTTTCTTTCTTTTCATTTTATTTTAAAGAGAGACGCACATACATAGATGGCAGAGAAAGGTCTTCCGTCCACTACCCTGGGGCCAGGCTTGAAGCCAGGAGTCTTAAACTCCATCCAGGCCTCCCATGTGGGTGCCAGGGACCCAAGCACTTGAGCCGTTGTCACCTGCGGCCTCCCAGGGTGCACAGCGGCAGGGAGCTGCACCGGAAGTGGAGGTGCTGAGACCCAGGCACTGGGATGAGGGACGTGGACGTCTCAGCGGCTGCTCCCCTTCGTCCCCTTACATCACGGAGTTGTTGGTCACCCTGCCGCCGAGTTGGGAGACTTCTTTGCGTGGTGTAGGCACCAAGCCCCTACCAGGTACATTTGCCAGGTGCTGTGTGCCTGACTGCAGCCACACCTGTTCATTTCTAGGGAAAGCTGGCACAGCCAGAGCAGCGGGCACTGTGGACGAACACCTGGCTCACAGCCCAGGGTGCTGCCTGGGCATCCTGGTGCTGTTCCCTCGGCAGGCCTGGCCCGCCTGCCAACCTCCTTGTAGCCAGCACTGAGCCCGGTGTGGCAGGTGCCTGGGGCTCGCTGTCTTCTGTGCAGCCGGGGTGGTGGTAGTGGTGATAGGGAGGTGGGGGTGGCATCGGAGACCTGGTTCACCCCCCAGGGACTGTGTGCTGTGGAGGAGGCTAAAGGCTCCTGCCCCCCATCCTGTTCCCTAACAGCCCCTCCTTCCCTGTGCATTTGGCTGGAGGGGAAACTGAGGCAGTGGCTCAGTGGCAGGGGCTCCTACGGGCTCCCTGATGCCACGAGGTGTCAACCTTTTAGTTGCTGAGTTTGGGCACAGTGGGGAGGGGAGCAGGTCCACAGGCTGGGAGGGGCAGTGGGACCACCGTGTCTTGCTCTCCACAGTGGATATGCCGGTCCTGTGATGGCACCAACTCACCGTGGTGTGGTCGGGGCGGGGGGGGTGTGGAGCTGGGGGGAGGGGATTGCTAACCCCAGCCAGGAATCTGTAGGAAGCAGCCACATGCTCTGGGCATTTCATTCCCACATGACCACGGCAGTCCTTGGCTCCTGATCCACCTGTGGCTCCCTGTGGGTGTGGGGCGTTCAAAGCCACGGGCTTCCTTGCAAAGCCTCGCTGTCTGCACCCTGCCTGCCCAGCACCCCCTTCCTGCATCCCTGCCTCCTTCCTGTGGGTCTCTGGGCCTCTCCTGTTCCTGGGGCCTTGGGGGAGGCCCTCATTGCCCCACTGGCTGCATTGCCACCTCCTCTGCATCTCCCCAGTGTGTGGCTACTCGGGGACACCCAGCGCCCACTGTCTCTTCCCCAGGGTCCCACGGACTTCAGTCTTTTAGTTTGCAAAGTGTGGAAGGTGAGGCAACATAACAAATGGGCCTGTGCACCTCGCTGTTGACAACTCTGGGCCGTCTTCTCCCTGGGGACCCGCCCCTGTGCCCACCTCTGCAGAGTCAGTGTCTCCCCTCCACCCGGGGTGGGGGGTAGAGCACACAGCTCTAGTACCGGCTCGCCGGAGTGGGGGGCTTCGGGGTAGGAATCTTGTCCGGCCGCAGAGGCTGCACCCCCGGCACTGAGGTAGCTCTCTGAGTCAGGGGCCCAGGGGCTCGCCAGCCTCATGGGAAAGTTGGGTACAAGCTCTGGGCAGGCCTCCGGCAAACACTTCCGGATGAGCCCAGCCCAGCCGGCTGCCCCTACTTCAGGAAGGTGGGCTTCGAGTTTCCGGAATTGCAAAGTATGTCCAAGCTATAGAAAATACGGGTGGAAGCCCATACTTCTGATGGCACCTACTGTGTGCCCAGAACCGTCCGGAGCATTTTAGGGACAAGTATTTATTTACTGTCCATAAAATGACCCCTGGAGCTGGCCGCTGCTGTTTCTCAAGTGAAGCACAGAGCAGTCACCTGTGAAGTAGCCAAGTCTGGATTTGAACTCTGGCCGTGGGGATGGAGCGTCCCGTGCATTCCTGTAGCCACCTCCCAGCCTAACTGGCGTTTTGTATTTCTTCATTTCCTTCCTCTGTCAGGGAGAGGGAGAGAGGGAGGAGGGGCAGGGCTTCTGAAGCTGCCCCTCCCCTCCCCAGGGTGGTCGGTCCCTCGCGCTGTACCTCTGTAGATACGCATGCGCACACAAGGCGTCCTGGGAGGAGTTCCCCGTGGTCCCGGCCCATGCTCTGGATGTGGGCAGCTGGAGGCCACGAGAGCCGCCCAGAGGCTGTTGTGAGCCCTGCACCGGCGGCCCCAGGAGGACGTGTTGCTGGCCTGACAGCTGGCCTAGGAGGAAGCCCGCTCTCCGCACCCACACTGTCCACCGTCCACCATGTTTGCCTTTGGCACATCTCCGGACTCAGCCCCGCCCTAGTCCCGCCCCGACCACACCCAGGTCCCACCCCAGTCCCCTGGCCACGCCCCAGCCACACACACACACACACACCCAGGCAGCTGCCTCACCTTGCCCTCTCTGACCCCGACATGTCTTCTTAGCCATGGCTGCCGACCTGCGTGGCAAAGCAGCACCTGCGGAGGTGTCTCGGCTGGGACTCCTCACTTGGAAGGCTGTTTGTCCACCCTGGGCCAGCGAGTGGGGGGTCAGGGGTGTGGGGGGCAGGGCTTTGACCGATGTGTCCGCCAGGCCTGCCTTGTGTGGGGGCAGGATTCCTGGCAGAGGGGCAGTTTTGCAAACGAGGGGGAGGGGTGCTGTGTGACTGAAAATTAGCAGGAACAGCACACAAGATGGCAGCCCAAGTCCAGGGCGCGTTTGCTTCCAGGGCCCAGGCGCTTTGACTCCCGATTCTCCTGCTTAGAGCACGCGGGGAGGGAATCCTCGTGGGTGAAATCGGGGAGACGCCTCCCCGCATCGCTGCAGGATGAAAAACGTTAGTGCAACGCTGGCATCCCCCGGAGGCACTGGGCATTGTAAATTAACATTACAACCACGGGCTTTTTTTTTTTTTCTTTAAAATATATATTTATTTATGGGAGAGAGAGAGCGAGAGAGACAGAGAGAGCTTCTGTCTGCTTGTTCATTTCCCAAATAGCTGCAGTAGCCAGGACTAGGCCAGGCCAAGGCCAGGAGCTTCATCTCCCACGTGGGTACAGGGCTCAAGCACTTGAGCCATCTTCTACTGCTTTCCCAGGCACGTTAGCAGGGAGCTGGGTCGTAAGTAGAGCAGCCGGGACTTGAACCGGCGTCCACACGGGATGCTAGCACTGCAGGCCGTGGAAGTGTCACAAGGACTCTGTAAGCGAGCGTGTGCCAGCCAGGGCTCCCCTGCAGCCTCAGACGTGGTGGCCCTGGGTTTGGGCAGGGGGAGGTGCTCGCTAGCAGACCCCAGGCCTGGGAAGATGTTACCCACCGGTAAGAGAGCAGAGAGCATGGTGACACCGGCAGGGGTTACACCATTGGCCGTATTTTGGCCCTGGACTTGGTACGAGAATGTGTGTGTTGAAAGCAGCCCAGGCCCACATCTTCTGTCTGCCACGTAGCAAATGTGTGGCCTCGGGGCAGCGACTTCGCCTCTCAGCCTCAGGTTCTTCATGTGTGCTGTTGGTTCCCGGGAAGGAGACACCCTCACAGAGCGTCTGCACCGTGCCCTGTCTATACAGGCCCTCGACCACGGCGGCAGCCACGGGCCGGTCACGTGGCCACGTCCGCTGCCTTGACTCAGCTCAGTGGTTTGTGGGGCCCTGGGTCTTGAGGTTTCTGGCAGGAAATGGCTTTGCTTTTCTCTGCTGCTGCGGCTGCCCTAAACATTGTGGCTGCATCTTTCTCCTGGTCTCGGGGTGACCTCCTGGGCAGACCCTTCGGTCTGTGGACACGGGCCGGGAGTGGCCGCGACCCCCAGGGCTGTGTCTCCAGCTGGGACCTGAGCCACTGTGTGCCTTCTCCATGGCCAGGGGCTCTGGCGAGACGCCGCAGGGGCGCAGGCCCTGGCGTGTCCCTGGTGTATTGGGATTTCTGGTTGGTGTTTCGTTAAACCACACCTCCCAGGTCACTTCCTGTTCTCATCATTCCTGCTGAAGCCACGTGGTCGGTTCATTTCAGTGGGCCACAGAGCTGGCATTTGGCCTCTCGGTCTTGAGATGTTATAATTTGGAAGGAAAAAAAAATGTATACTTAGGATTTGAAAGGTGTGGCCTCTGAAGGTACAAGGGTACTTAGAAAGTTCTGGGCAAGTAGAATCACAAGGTAAGTTTGGGGTGAGCACTGGGCTTAGCAGTTAAGACCCGCCCCTCGGAGAGACTGGGCTCCGGGCCGGCCCTGGCTCTCACTTCCGGCGAATGCAGACCCCGGGAGGCGGCGGTGACGGCTCAGGCAGCCGGGTGTCTGTCCCCTGTGAGCTCCTGGCCCAGCCCGACTGAGTCCTGGTCAGCGCATGCGTTTTGGGGAGTGGGCTGGCAGATGGGGTTTCTGTCTGCTGCTCAGAAAAAGTAAATAAAAGCTGAGCTGTTTTAGTCCAAAATATTTGAGAGCTATGCCTGGTTTTTTTTTTCATAATAGGCATTTTCTGTGAATTGTGGAAGATCCCTCACATTCTAACTTCCCAGCATGATATCTGTTTAGTTGGTCATTTAAAATAAATTTTACTTATTTGAAAGGTAGAAAGGGAGGAGGAGGGAGGGAGAGGAAGAGAGGTAGGAGAAGGAGAGAGAGAGAGAGAGAGAGAGAGAGAGAGAGAGAATGAATCTTGCATCAGCTGGTTTGTTGGGCATTGTCTAAAATCTCTATTACTATATGGCGCCTGGGGGATGTTGGATGTTCGAGGGGGCGTGTCTGCGGCTGCCGCGGTCAAGCTACGTAAGATCAGACCACCGGCAGGGATAGATCCGCTTTAGTTCCGACACATGGACAGTGCGTGATCCCTATACTTGGCTTAAGGTGCCCCTGTGCGTGGTCCACCCATGCCTGCGTGACCTCTTCTCTGATTGGCTCCCCTACTGCGCATGTCCTTCGTGAGCTTGATAAGCCTGTACGTTTCCTCGATAAAGCGGTTCCTGCTTCGACAGAACTCACGGGTGCTTGTGGGGAGTTCATCACCCGTCGACCTTACCCGTCCCGTTCGCCTTGTTGGAGAGTGCTTGCACTGCCCCTGCTGGTCAGGGGCCAGCATCAGGCTTGAGCCCCCGGCACTGGTTCACTCCCCACACGCCAGCAATAGCCAGGGCTGGACAAGGCCGACACCAGGCGTCCAGGGCTCAACCCTGGTCTCCCGTGGGGGTGACAGGAACCCAGGTGCTTGAGCCAGCGCCTGCTGCCTCCCAGGGTGTCCGTGAGCAGGAAGCTGCGATGAGGAGTGGAGCCAGGGCCAGGACGCAGGCAGGTGTCCAGGCCGTGTCTTAACTGCTGGGTCCCTCAGGCTGTCAACACGCTTTGAGCACCTACCTGAGCCTGGGCTAATGCGTGCAGTGCCCGTGTGTTTTCCATTTGTCCGTTCCACCCTTGTCCAGCAGCTCTGGCGTTGTAGCCCGTGTTCCAGTGAGAAGCCGGGCTGCCTGGTGGTTAAGGGCTCAGAGCGCTGACACCAGACAGGGTGAGTTTGAAGTCACTCTGGTTCCTGTCATTGCGTGACTTGGGTGTGTCACTTGACCTCAGTGTACTCATCCCTACAATGGGTCGGTTTGAGGATCCAAAGAGAAAAAGAGCTTAGAACTGGGCGTGGTGTTCCGAAGGCTGATTGCCTTGAGTCCAGTGCTGCGTTCTGGAATGAGAAGGGGCTTAGCAGTTTTCTGTCTCAAGGGGCTGCCCTAGGAGTGGGGTCCAGGGGAGGCAGAGTCATAACGGGTATGGGCTGTGGGAGTCCAGGAAGGGGGACTTCCTGGAGGAGGAGTCTGGTTGGATGGGGGGGGGGTGTTCCGAGGCAGAGCTTAGGGAAGGGCTCCAGGCAGTGGGCAAATGTTGATTCCTCTCTATGAAGGGTCCAGAGAAAGGCAGGGCCCTGGGCGAGCCAGGAGCTCTGCTCCCCAGGGTCCCTCAGGAACCCCGACTCCCTCCACCCTGCTCCTGATGGCGTGGGGACTCAGCAGGGGGTGGCTCTACTGGGGTGGACCCTGCATGCTGACTGCCCTGGAGGGCTGCAGGAGGATCCTGGGCCATGTGGTCCAGGCATGGAGTGGTGATGGGCTGGGGAGGAGAGAGGGGTGTCATTCAGGTTGTGCGTGGTCCTTCCTGAGTTTGGAAGGAGATCACAGCTGCTTCTTGGAGGCCGGGTAGGGGGATGGCCCCGGGGTCAAAGGGCAGAGAGAGGGCAGGTTTCCGCTGGGATGCTGGCATGGCAGTGGCCCCCTGCAAACACGAAACCTGAGGCTGGGGGTGGAGGTCTCCAGTGCCAGCCGGCCACAGCGGCGAGCTCTCCACCTTGCAGTGGCCAGTAGGAGGCTCCCCTCCCCCTCCCGTGGTCCCCAGCTCCAGGTTCGTCCCCGCAGGTGGCTCAGCCAGGCTGTGCTGGGGAGCAGGGTGTACAGAAGTCCCTCACTTGTTCACTCAGCAAACAGGTGTGTGTTGGGGGGGGGGTGGAGTCTAAAATCTTATGGGAGTTGGGATGAGAAGTCCCACTGATTTGGGAAAGTCAATATTTTGAAATGCACATAAAAGGTGCCTTCCAAATTTCCCCCCGAAATGTGTCATATGGAAAATTAGGCATGCATTTGTAGTGCTGTGGGAAATCCTCTTTTAATTCCGCTTTCCACGAACTCATTCAGGTCCTCCCATATGCAAAGCGGAAGCTGCAAGGGTCCCGGGACTCCCTGCCTGGCACAGCTGACAGGTGGGTGGGGGGCAGGCAGGGGGGCCTGCCTTCCAGTCTCAGCCCCACACGTTCCTAGCTGTGTGACCTTGGGCAAGTCACTTAGCCTCTCTGTGCCCCCGGTGTTCCTGTTTGTAAGCTGAAGATGTTAAGGGTTGCTGTGAAGTTTACATCAGACGTAGAAGAGCTCTGGGGATGGTGCCTGGCACAAGGCATTGTCTTAAGTGTGGAGATTATCGCCGTTCCCTTAGCAGTGGTTTCCTGAGCACCTACTTTGTGCCACACCCTGGGGACAGGGCAGTGATGCTGACACACACACACGCCCCTGTCCCCCTGGGAGTGGGGTGCTGTGGGAGATACCGAGAGTCCCCAGGTGTGGGAGGCACATGTTTCTGGGGTGCAGCCCCCACCCCCTTTCTGGGCTCTGAAGCCACAGCTGCAGGTCCCTCGTGGTCAGCCCCTACCAGCCAGACTCCCAGGTCCTGCAGTATTGGGGGCACTCTGCACACTGCCCACCCTCATGGCTCTCTAGGCCCTGGCTGTGGCTAGCAGGGGGGTCTAGGGCGCTGCTTACCCTCCCTGCTTCTCAGCTTTCTCTCCGCGAGGAGGACCCAGCCCCTCCTGGGGGGTTGTGGGGAGGAGGGCAGCGGGCACAGTGGCACCAGGTGGCAGGGACAGGGGTGGGGTGGGGGGAGCGATCTGCGGCTTTAAGCGCACCTGCTGCCTCCAGGAGGCTCTGGCGAGGGGGATCTGTTGGTGCCTCAGGTTTGTTGGAGGGGGGTTAATTAGAAAGGTGGCCAGGAGATGAATTTCTGGAAACACAAATTGGAAACCAGTGGCCGCCATTGACCTGCCTAATGGGGTGCTGATGGTATCTGAGGCAGCAGACAGTGCCGGCGGCGGGAGATCGATGTGGGCCTGGTGCGGAGCTACTCTGTGCTCGGCAGGCTCGGCCTGGGGCAGAGGGGCACACGGCTTCCACTGCCTCGGAGCTGCCGGGCCGAACAAGGTGACGGCTGGGCCTGGCCTGCTGGGGTGGGTGTCAGGTGGGCGTGGTGGTCAGCGCTGGGGACAGGGTAACAGACAAAGTGCCCCAGATTCCTGCCGATCTTGGTGGATGAGACAGGTGACAAGCAAGTGAGCTTTGATGTCAGCGGCGGCAGCCGTGCAGCGGAAGTGCGTGTACCACGGCCTGGGAGGGCGGGCCCTGGGGTGAACGAGATCTGCAGCCCCCTCCCCAGCCACGGCCTGGACAACCGCTGGCCTGTGTCTGCTCAAATCTGCTTCCAGAACCACCTGTGTCTGTCTCACGGATAGAGCAGAGCTCAGGAGGTGGAGCAGGGCTAGGCAGCCAGGCCTCCAACCCAGCCCTTCCCGCCGCCTCCCGGAGGGTGAGCGTGGCCGGGCTGCGTGCGTCTGTTCCAGTCTCAGGCTGTGCGGTTCCTGCGCGTGCCGGGGTGGGGCTGGAGGACTTTTCCCCGTTGTGGTCAGATCTTCCCAAGCACACCCTCCTCCCCGGTCCCCAGGCCAGAGGCGCTTGGAAATCACGGCCTCGTGAAATCTCCCGGGATCCAGACGGGGAGGAGGCTGGCGTTCGTCTCTGCTTATTGAATCCTGGACTTCATAAGGGTCCGTCTGTGAAGCTGTAAAGATGAGAGATGGCCCCTAATTCATATCTGTAGCCCGTTCCGCTTGCTGCTCCGTGGAAGCCCTAGGCCCCTGCATCGCGTGTCAGCCGCCACCTCCTCCCTACCTGGAGCCCCACAGGCACCCCCAGGCCCTGCTGCAGCCAGACTCTGCACCCTGCCCCCTCCCGCCCACCGTCCCTCCCCGCACCCCAACCTGACCGCCGCTCCCTGCCTGGCCACGCTGTCGCTCACCTCCCAGGGCCCTAGTGGGCGTTCTGCTTCCTTTCTGGCCTCAGAGGGAGTCATTAGACCCAGAAGTCACACTGTATCTGCCTGACCTAAAACCCTCCCCACTACACTGCTTTAGATCCAGACTCCCCCCTGCAGCCTCCCAGGCCCCCGGGCCCACCCAGCCTCCCTCCTCCACCTCTTCCTGCTCCGCCCGGTCCCCTCCAGCCACTCTGCTCTCCTAGCTGCTCTGGGAGCACTTGGGGCAGCCTCTGGCCTCAGGGCCTTTGCACCTGCCATTCCCCTTGTCTGGCCCACTCCTGCCCCGCTCTCTCGTGGCCGGTCTTGTTCAGGTCTGAAAGGCTGCCTCCCCCATCCCTGTCGCAGCTTCCTGGCACTGGCTGTCCTTTCAAAGTGCCTGTTGTGTGCACCGTTGTTGAGTTTACTCTCCCTGCCTCCACGGCAGCAGGAACTCTTTGCTCCTCACTGCTCAATCCCAGGGCCCAGCCCAGGGTTCAGTAAACATTGGTAGGTTGGATCCAGGAACAGAACATGAGACTGCGAGCAGCAGCCGGAGCCACCAGCTGCCTTGCCCTGCACTTCTGGACTTCGCTGAATGTCCCAGTGCTTGCCTCGCCCTTGGCCTCTGACCTAAGGATTGGTAACCCCAGGCCTCCTTAGCCCTGGCTCTGTCCCAGCCCCCATGCCCCGGGGCAGAGCCTGTGTCCCTGTCCCGGGAGCTGGGCTGTGCAGAAAGCAAGCCCACACCCTGGGGCGGGAGGAAGGAAGCCCTGTCCATGGTGCTGACCCCGGCGGAGGCAGGAACGCTCCCCTGCGAGGTCCTGTGGCCTTCAGGCTGCCTTCCGCTGCATGGATGCGAAGAGCGGGCAGAGTGCAACGGGCGGATGCAGGGGAGTTTGGTATAAGGAGAGGAGGGGAAGGCGCCAGCCCACGCCTCTTTTGGAGCAAGGCCCGGGCCTGTCATCGGCCTTACTTTGTCCCTGCCTCCTTCTGCCTGTGACTGGAGGTCCAGGCCAGGAAGGAATGTCCCCCACGCTGTGTCACACCTGCCTCCTCGCCAGTCCCCCGCTTCTGCCCTTGCACCCCATCGGCTGTGCACAGCACAGAGCCCCTCTTCTCATCTGCCGAGGACTTTCCCAAGGCCCCACTCCCAAGGAGAGTCAGCTCCTTGCAAGGCCCACACCGGCCCCCACGTCCCCTCCTCCACCCCTGTTCCTGACTCCCTCTGCCATGGCCACTCCAGTCTCCTCACTCTCCCCGGATCCTACCAGGTGCGCTGTGACCTCAGGGCCTTGCCACGTGCTGTCTGACCCTCTGCCAGAAGCGCTGGGATACAGCCACTGCCTCCCTCGACGGTTCTGCTTGTGGGAAGAGGAGCTGACCAGGCACGAACTGTGAATGCTTTGGGGCAGAGGGGGACATTGCTGGTGTCTGAGCGTTCGGGAAACGCTGACGTGTGTTCCCAGCACTCCGGGGCGCTGCCGGGGCTGGGCCTGTAGGCGGCCAGCCTGGTTCATCTCCGCGAGCGCCGGCCCGGGCTTCCGTGGCTGTGTGGCTCTGCCACAGATGTGCTGCGGGGGGGCTGCTGAGGGCCCCCAGTGCATGTGCAGCGCTGCGAGGCTCCGGGCAGGGTGCGCTGGTGACCCCGGAAGTAGTGTGAGCCCAGAGCTGTGCACATGGCCGGCTGTGAGATGACGCGACGCTTGGTGATGTTATGCAAACGCCAAGTTCTGGGCAGCACAGGCCTGTGCACCCGAGACTGCAGCTGTACCGCCCCACGGACTGCGTCCCGAGGTCTCATCCGGCCTCCACCCTCTGCCCCACTAGGGGCCGTGGCCTCCCACGATGCGTATGGCGGCGCCCCGGCCGGACCCGTGGCTCACTTGTCACCTTCCTGGGGGCCCACGTCCCGATGCCCTCCGCCCACCCTGTGGCCTTGCTTCCCACCTCACAGATGACAAAGTCATTGTGTCACAGCCTCACCCATCATCTCCGATTGTGCAGCCCACCGTGGGTGGGCCGGAAGGCAGCGGAGTGTACTTTGTTCACAGAGCGGGGCGCCCACCAGCAGTCAACTCCAGGGCATTTGCACTGTCCCAGAGAGAAGCCCCACCCCCGGACCCACAGCCCCTCCCCCACGCCCCTGCTCAGCACAGATCTTCCTTTCGCCGGGTCTCCTCCGACCCTCTGTGGGAGAGGACTGTGAGGGTGGTCCCCCTGACTGGCTTCCTCTGCGTTGTCTCTTTGGCACCCTCCCAAGGCCTTCCCTGGCCCCTGCTGAAGCAGCTAACCCTCACTCCTGATTCTCCTGGGTTTTCTTTCTGTGTAGACTGCTCCCGCCCTGCTGGTTGCTTTCTTTACTAGCCCCCTAACAAACTCCTATGCATCCTTCAAAACCCAGTTCACACGACACTTCCCCCATGGTTCCTTCCCAATGCTAAGTCAGCTGTGTGCTTTCTGTGCTCCAGGAATACTTGAGCCTTGCTCAGCTGCGAATTCGTGTGCTTCCTCCTGGACTCTGGTGCGTGTCGGCCTCACCCCAAAGATCAGGGTCCTGGTCTTGTTCTCTGCTATGCCCTCCACACCTAGCACATAGTAGTTGCTCAATAAGTGCTTTCTGAGCAGAGAAATGCTGGTGTCTTCTGGGGATGAGGCTCGGCCTGGGGCCATGTCAGGGTGGGGTGGACACTGGGATCCCAACATCCCTGGGGTGCTCAGGGTTGGCTCCCAGCAGCCTGGGAGCCTGAGGCCAGTGGGGCTGTCGGTGCCGGAGCCTTGCCCACGGCCACGGGAAGACCATGGACAACTCCCACAGCACCTTGGGGCGAGAACAGACGCGTGCTGCAGCCTTCCCCAGTGACAAACGGCTGGTAATTAATGTTGGGGCTGCACGATATTAATCAATTTAAAGTCGAACGTGCAGCCAGGAGCCATTCCAGGGGGAAAAAAAAAAAGCGTCAGCCCCGCATCCTCCGGCTCCCGCTCATCAATCAGCGCTTCTGCGCGCAGCCTCGCAACACGTGAGCGGAGCCTGGCCGGAGGAGGAAACCGGTCTTAAAGGGCCCGAGCCGGTGTATCCGCGTTGCCGCCGCCCAGCATGGCGTGTGGGGAGAGGGAAGCGGAGGCCGCCCGAGCTGAGGGCAGGGCCGGGGCCAGCGCAGCACAGCGATGTCACATCCAGGAAGGCGATGCCAGCCCAGGCGTGTGGCCGAGGGCTAGGGCTAGGGTGATGGGTGCCCACGCTGAGGACTGGGTGCCCTGAGCTGTATCCAGGGTGCAGACAGGGGCAAGAGCATAGTTTAGGGTGCAGGCAGAGGTGGGTGTGCATCCCAGCTCTTCTCCCGACCTACCATGGGGGCCGGGGGGGAGTGGTCACTCATCTTCTGTTCCCGTGCCTGGTTGGCTTCCCCTCTGGAGCGATCAGCCCCTCTGGAACGTTTGCGAAAGTGAAGGCAGGCCACCTCCAGAAAGGCCTAGAAGAGTCCCTGGGCATGCAGCAGGCGCCCAACAAATGCTTTTCGTCTGCCCGGTGGTCTGAAGGCTGCCTCCACGCCCCCTCAAGGCTGGAGGAGGGCGTCCAGGGTCCACAGCCAACGCCCTTTGCCAGGACTGCTACTGCATGGGAGGCCGCTGTTCCCACCCTGGCACTGTGCGTCCTGCTCGTGGCCCCTCCCAGCAAACTCTGCTACACCCGTCAAAACCCACCCCACACGGCACCTCCTCCCTGGTGTCTTCCCAGCGCAGCCGGCTTCTTGCCTGCTGTGCCCGGGGACTCTGTGATTCCTGCGGGACTTGAGTCCCTGGTGGGGAGGCCCCCGGGTCCTGCTTAGCCATGTTGTGGGAGGGAGGAGGGAGGAGGGAGGAGGGAGGAGGGAATGCACAGCACTCACCCTTGGCCTCAGGGCTCTGTGAGCCTCTCCCTCACCACCCCTACCTCCAAGACTGGGAGCTGCTCCAGAGGAGGAGCTGCCCTGAGACTTGGTCCCGTGTCTCCCCCTCCTGGGCACAGCCTGGGTGCTCAGTGATGTCTGATGGAGGAGGGAAAGAGGTACACATCTACCAGGAGCCAGGGAAGGCGCTGGGCGTCTCCACTCTTCGCTCCCGCCGATGGGGACCCTGAGGCTGGGGGACCCCCGTGTGCAGAGGAGCCAGGAGTGAACCCATGCCCGATGGAGATCTTTGCGTGGTCATCACGCATACCCAGGGAGTTAATGCTTGCAGGGTTTGAATGACTGGCGAGCTGTGGGTCCCCCTGGGAATCTTACAGCCCTGCCCTCTCTTTTCTGCCTCTCTCCTAAGCAGCTGGCTCAGCGCATTTATGGGGGGCCCTCCCCGGATTGGCCCGCAGGCCCCGCCCCTCCGGCCCCTCCTTTCCGCCTGCAGCTGCGGCCCCTCCCGCTCCCCTGCCAATCAGACCCCATTGTCCCGCGCATCTGGCGCGTTCTGAAGCCTCCGCAGGAGGACGTCCCCGCTGCTTTCTGCAGTGCCACTTCCGAAAGGGCTGGTGATTGCGTCCTCAGCGTCCCCCGCGGGCCTACCCGGAGCCCTGGAGTGGCGGAAAAAGCCCCAGATGGCTGGGGAAGGGGCGGGGGGAGTGGCAGCGATTACTGCGAGCAGGAAGCTGCTGGCCGAGGGGGTGCTGCCGAGGCATATTACGTGGGTGCGCTTCGTGAAGAGCCTCTGCCCCATCTGCCCGCCCCCAGGCCGCCATCGCCCGATGCCAGCCTCCCTCTCCCCCCCCCCACCCCACGGCTGGTTAGGACTTCGCTGGTGCCGCCCTGCCCCAGCGCTGCTCCAGGAAGTCCCAGTGGGCCTGAGAATTGCATTGCTCACCAGCTCCCTGGGGACTGGCCACGCCCCCATAGAACCACCCAGGGGGCTTCTGGAAGATCCGGGGTCACTCTGCGCTGGGCTCACAGGGAGGAAGCCAGAGAGCACTGGGGCCAGGGGCAGCCCGGGCCGGGAAGGCGGCGGCTCCTTGCATTCCTTCACTTGGAAAGTGTCTTTCTGAGCTCCATGGCCAAGCCACGGGAGGGAGGGTTCATCCGGCCTCTCCTGGATTAAGCTATGGAAAGCCTGCTTGCACCTCTGCCGTGCTGTTCAAGGCCTGGTGCATTCCTTGCCTCCACCGTGAAGCCTTCTTGGATCTCCCAGCCAACAGTGCCTTTTCCACCACAGGGCTCCCGCAGCCCCGGCGCCTCCGCCTCGTGGCTGTGGGTGTCACCTGCCATGGGTGTGTCAGGGAGAACCCTGGGTTCCTGTGATGGAAGACGAAGCCAGGGTGGGCATTTGGGGCAGCAGTGTAGATCTTGCCTGGGGTGCCGGCTTCAGGTCCTGGCTTTGCCTCTGGGCTCCCTGCCAGTGCATCTTAGGGGGCAGCAAGGAGATAACAGCCCAAGTCCTGGGGTCCCTGCCACCGTGTGACAGTCCTGAGTGCAGCTCCAGGCTCCTGACGCCGGCCCGGCCCAGTCCTGCTATGGGGGCATCTGGGCTGTGAACCAGTCGATGAGATCTCTCTCCCTCTCTCTGCCTCTCCAGCAAAGTGGAAATGATTAAATAAAAATTGTAAATTGCTTAAACCAGAAGGGGTTAAGTGCCCGTGAAGCCTGCATGCCTTGGGGTGCAGCTGGGTCCAGCTCTAAGCTGACGTCACAGTTCTCGCCGCCTCCAGGCCCCTCCCTTCTGTTGCCCTCTGTGTCCTTGTTCCCTGGCAGCCTTGCTCTTCTGGGGACAAAACAGGAGCTCCAGCCTCTCACACGGTTACTCTTCTTCAGGTCTTGTCTGGTAGATCCTGCGAAAGTCCCAGGGCTGACTCTCATTGGCCTGCTTCTGATCACATGTCCATCCTTGAGCCAATCACTGAAGACAAAGGGACTTGATGCTCTGATTGGCCAGGCTGGGTCACATGCCCATCCCTGGACCTGGAGAGCGCTGGGAAGCGGGAAGGGAGACACAGTGGAGCAGCAGGGCCCAAGAGTGGGGAGGGGGTTTGCAGCATAAGACAGTGGATCCGGCCATGACTGCCCCAGTAGTCAGCAGGCTTGGGGCTGAGTTTGCCCTCAGCTGTAGCCTTGTGTACCTCCCCGCAGCCCTTGTCCAGGGCTCGCCGATCACCCCCATGCTGGGTGGAGTCGCAGGACATGGTGGAGTAGCACTGCAGGACTTCTTCCCAGTGGTGTCCTCAGAGCCTTGAGGAAGCAGCCGGGCCCTCCCAGCAGCCACACCCCTGCCCTGAGCCACCGGGAGCCCTTGCTCTCTCAGCCAGGAGCCAGCTTCCAAAGGCTGCCTGGGGGAGGAGGGAGTGCCAACAGCGCCACCTGGAGGGGCTGCAGGGATGTGCGCCCCGCGGCAGGCAGGGGGCATCCAGGGCTGGGCGCCTGGGGTGAGGGCTGAGCGCCAGGGCTCCGGCCGCTGCTGTGTGTTCCCTCTCCCTGAGTTTGCTTGTGCTGCTCTGTGTCTCTCTTGCCTCCCCAGCTAGACTTACAGGGCTCAGGCAGTGCAGTGGGCTCCGGCAGGACCTGGGCGCCTCCGCTGAGAGGGATTTAGAACCTGAGCGGGGTACCATGATAGACTCAGTGCCCAGGTAGGGAGGCAGTGGGGGTGTGATTTGGTGTGAGCGTGGGGCCACCTTTACCTGAGACTGAAGTAATGCAGGCTTGGGGGGCTGGGGTGTGGGCATGGGCGTGTGCCTGGTGCTGGTGAGGGGGCTCTCCGAGCAGGTGCATCTAACTGCAGAACCCACTGATGGGCGGAGTCGGCCATGGGAAGGGGGAGGGTGCTCCCGGTGAGTGCATGGCCTGGGGCTTGAGTTCCAAGGTCTTCCTGATTTCCAGGCTGCCAGTGTGCCTGGGGCAGTGCAGGACAGGGCCAGCGCTGGGCAGAGAGTTCTGAGAGGTGGGCGGGGGGAGCGGCTGGTGTGCTGTGCACCAGGGGCCAGGGAAGGGGGTTCTTGTGGAATGTGAGGAGGCAGATAGAATTGAGGATGTTAGAGCCAGGGCAGGGCACGGTGGCCATGGCATGGAGGACATCATGGGCTTGCGGGCAGTCCCAGAAAGCAGGCAGGTCCATTGGCTCTCTTGGAGACCGGGGCCCAGGGCTCTGGGGTTGGCAGACAGCCCTTCCCAAGACATTGTAGCAGCTGAGTGCTGCCCTCTGCTGGAATCCCTGAGCATGACACCTGGTGAGGCTAGGCTGCTCCAAGAACTGCTTGGAGGGAGATTTGCGGTCCTTAGAGAGGCAGGGGTTCCCCGGGGTCTTCTCCTGCCCCCGCTAGACCCTTGCTTGCTGGATTAGTGTGAGGGATGGGGATCTGTCTATCTGCCTTTTAAGGTGGTCAGTCTGTACAGCACAGAGGACTCTTATCACAGCATGAGTCGCATGGGACTTGCTCCAGGTCTCAGCCCCCACTCTGTGCTGCAGGACTGCCCACTGGGCCTCCAGGCACTGACCAGCTCCCCGATGGCTTCTCAGCTCCCGTCCTGCCAGGTCGGGACCCACCCACGCTGTCCCAGGCCCGCCCAGCTCCCACGGGGTCTGGACAGTCTAGACCTCCAGGAACGTTCCTGCAGGCCCCTACAAAGCACCAGGCTTGGCGTGTGCACCCCTGCGACTTGTCTCTGGCAGAGCTGGCGATGGCCGGGCACAGGAATGGCCAGGGAGGGCAGAGGGACCAGTGGCCAAGCCAGAGCCCACCCAGCAGGCACCGGGGCTTCTCTGGGCATCGTGGGTCCCACTCTGGGCTTCCAGAACCTGCCACGCCTCTTCTGCAGTGAGGAGCACATTTTCAGGGAGGAAGGGAGAGGAGAGAGGGAGAAAGCCAGGCAGGCTCAGTGGAGGAGGCGGACCACGTACAGCTGTCCGTTGATTTCCAAGGAGATACAAAATCCTTGGATGCCTAGCGCTCTTAGGTTAAGTGACATAGTGTTTGTATACAATGTAGGTAGATCTGCCCTACACATACGGCATCAGTGCTACGTAAATAATCGTTATATTATGCTGTTTAAGGAATTACAGTGTGAGAGCAAGTCTGTGCACATCGGTCCAGGTACAATTTTTTGCTTGAGGGTCCCCAGCCAAGCGTCCGGAGGACTCCAGGGCATGGGGGTTCTGAGTCCGAGTTCTCGATCAAGGTCAGAGATCAGAGGGTGTGAGGTCACCTCTGTGTGCCCCACCCACTGCCCTGTGCCTGGAAAGTGCAGAAGCCGCCGGTTGTGCTGAGGGAGAAGGGGGCTTGGCAGAGGGGTGGGCCCAGCCCGAAGCCCTCCTGTGCCAAGACCCACTCCTGCTGAGCCTGCCTCCCTGCAGCATGAGGCTTCGTGGGCGTGTCCTGCCGAGGGCCTGCGGCCAGTGGAGAGGCCTGGGCTCGCTGCGGGGAACAAGTGATGGGGACAGTGCTCTCTGCTGGGACATCCTGAGTGGCAAGCAGAGAGGTGGGGCTGGAAACGGACCATGGGCCTGGGCTTGTGGAGGGCGCCCAGAGCCCCACAGAGGTCTGGCAGACCACCAGTGAGGGCAGAGGAGAGAAGGGGCACAGGGCAGAGATGGGGGGTGCGGTGCGCCAGGGATGGGGAGGAACCTGAGGGTGGTCTTGTTGCCTGCCGAATCCCAGCACCCAGTGGGTGCTCGTATCATAGGTGTCGGCCAGGTGCTCCGCGTCCTGCACGTCCCAGCTGTGGCCGCTGTTGTCATTGGCTCCTTGCTCACCACCCACTGGTCTGGGGGCTGCTGGGCAAAGCCCTGGGGGACACACAGGGAGCCTGGGGAGGGACAGACAGCAAGCTCATGCTGCCCCCAGTGTGGCCAGTAACACTGCAGACTGGGGCAGAACAGGAAGAGGGCGGGGACAAGCTGGCCATGTTGCGGGGAGGGACGTGGTCTCTCTCCGCCGCTTGAATAAAAATCTTTTTCAATGAGATATGTTTATAGCCAGTGATCCTGGTTCTCCATTTTGGATAGTGAAGGTTCCTCTTTAGAATGCATTTGGGTAGGAGCCGGAGCTGTGGCACAGCAGGTAACGCCATCACCTGCTGTGCCGCTGGTTCAAGTCCTGGCCGCTCCACTTCCAATCCAGCTCCCTGCTATCGGTCCTGGGAAAAGCAGCAAAAGATGGCCCAAGTGTTTGGGCCCCTGCACCCATGTGGGAGACCCAGTTGCAGCTTTGGGCTCCCAGCCTCAGCCTGGCCCAGCCCCAGCCATTGTGGCCGTTTTAGCAGTGAACCAGCGGATGGAACATCTGTCTCTCCTTCTCTCTTTGTAACTCTTTCAAATAAATGAAGACATACAACTTTATTAAAATGTAAACTGCATTTAAGTAAACAAACTATCAGTTAAAGAAAAACAGCTTGGGGGGTGGTGCAGCATCCAGGCACGTGGCAGTCATTGCGGCTTGGAGGTCTGGGGTTGGCGTGTGGTTGCAGGAGTCGTGGACCCATGTTGCAGATCGGGAGACTGAGGCCGAGGGAGGTGAGGGGCTTGCTTCCAGGCCGCCTGCCCGCCCCAGGGCTTTCCGCGCCATGCGCCCTTTTTTCTCCCGGGAGGCACCGGCGTGCTCTGCAAGCGATGCTCTTGCCGCTTGGGCTCCTCTTGGCCAGGAAACCTGGGTGCTCCGTGGAACATCCGGGGAACTCCCCAGATGCAGCTTTGCATCTGGTCCGTTAACCGTGGGGCGCTCACACACCTCTGCTCAGTGCTCTGCCGGCATAGTCAGCCATGCCGGTGAGACGCCGGGAAGAATGTTTGTCTCCAGTGCCATTTCCCCCAGCCCGCGCAGGGGGAGGCGTGTGAAAATCATTAGAAGTGGCAGAGTGGACCTGCGTTCCCATGGAACCAGCAGGGGGTATGTGGCTTGAGGTCATTCATTCATTCAGTTGGTAAACTTTTATTAGCACCTACTGTGTGCCCTGGGGGTTGCTGGGATGACCGGCACAGGACCAGACTTTGCCTTGAGATAGATGTTGCGAAGAGGACGAAGTAGGTTGTGACTTCAGATGCTCCAGGTGGAATAACGTGGTGGGGGCGGGCGGAGAGTAGCTGGGAGGCCGCGCCGGCGAGGTGTGCCACGCAGGGGACCTCGGAGTGGAGACCTGGAGCATGAGCCGTACAGAGTTCGGCTGTGGCTGGAACTGTGAGGAGGCGGGAGGAAGAGCAGGTCCAGGGAGGGTTGCAGCGTGTGCAAAGGCCCTGGGCCCGAAGGAGCTGGGGAGTGAGAGGCACTGAGTGGCACGAGCCTTGGGATGGGGGGGGCAGTTTAGGGGGGAGGAAGAGGGGGGGGAGGAGGCCTGTGGGGTGGCCAGGCCTTGTCATGGGGATGCTGAGAGCCCAGAGCTGCACAGAGGAGGGCCCCTGCCTCTTACCTCCAGGACTGGAGCCCCAGCCGGGCAGTGCTCAGCATGGGACCCTATAGGGAACCCCCCCACCCCAGGTGCCCGGCTGGGTGAGCGCTGAGCTCGACACACAGCCCTTGTCAGGGCCCTGGTCTCCACCTTCCTCCCCAGCACTGTACTGATGTGACCACAGAAGGCGGCTGTATGTCCACCAGGGGGAGGGGACAGAAGCAGAGCTGGGGTGACGCTGCTGCCTGTGCCCAGTGGTGCGCGGGGCTGGTGGTAGTCCTGGTGCTGCTGAGACCATCTGGCTGTCACAGCTTACCCACGAGAGCTTTTGGAGATTTGCGTAAGTTCACACGGTAGGAGGTGGCAGAGCTGGGGTCCCACACTCCAGAGACCACAGGCTAGACCAAGGCTAGAGCCCCCGTACAATGCTGAGGCCCTGTTTCCTTCAGAGTCAGAGCTGCACCATGGAGTTGTACAGTGCACAACCTGCCCCACCTACCCTGACCAGCAGCCCTGCTCTCGTCCACCTCACTGTACTGACCCCTGGGGATGTTGGTCATCTCTGTCAAGGACTTGGAGCCCTCAGTCTCCCTGGTGTGCTGTGGGCATTCATTCTCTACCCACAATACCTCTGGGAGGGGCAGGGATCAGAGTCGGAGCTCAGACAGGAAACCCAGGCTCAAGGGCAGCAAGCGGCTGCCTGCGATGGCTGAGCCAGGGCTGTGGGAGCAGAGGGGCCAGCTCACCCTGCACCCCATGCCATTGCCCTTACCTGAGGGTTCCTGCCGCAGACACAGTTACGTGGCCAACAGGAGCCCGAATGTGTTACATAGAAAATTCCAGAAACAAGTAATGCATAAGTTCTAAATTCCGCAGCGTGAGTAGTATGATGAAATCTTTTTTTCTGGATTTTAAAAAAATCTGCTTATTTAGTTGAAAGGCAGAGTGATGGGGAGAGACGTAGAGACAGAGAGACCTTCCGTCTGCTGCTTGACTCCTCAGATGGCCACAGTGGCTGGGGCTGGGGCTGGGCTGGGTTAGGTGGGAGCCAGGAGCCTGGAACTCCATCAGGTCTCCCCTGTGCATGGCAGGGGCCCAAGCACTTGGCCGTGATCTACTGCCTTCCCAGGTGTGTTCACAGGGAGCTGATTTGGAAGTGGAGCAGCCACAAGCCTTATTTCATTTATTTGAAAGGCAGAGTGACAGAATGGGAGATACACACAGAGAGAGAGAGAGAGAGAAACAGAGAGACAGAGAGACAGAGAGAATCTTCCATGTGCTGGTTCACTCCCCAAATGGCCACAAGCGCTGGGCTGGGCCATGCTGAAGCCAGGAGCCCGGGCCTGCCATTGGCACTCCCACGTGGGTGCAGGGGCCCAAGCAGTTGGGTCGTCTTCCGCTGCTCTTCTAGGCACATTAGCAGGGAGCTGGATCCAAAGCTGAGCAGCTGGGGCCCGAACCAGCACTCATGTGGGATGCTGGTGCTGCAGGCCGCAGCTTAACCCACTGCACTACAACGCTGGCCCCTGTTCTGTGTGTATCATTAGCTGTTGTTGTTAATCTCCTATTGTGTTAAGTTTTGTTGTAGGTTCCTCTCGAGAGGAAAAGCATGGTGTGTATAGGGTTTGGTCTATCCCTGGGTTGAGGTATGTGCTGGGGTGTTGGAGGTGTTCCCGTTGGATAAGGGAAGGACTGTGGAGTATTCCCTCAACCTTGTAAATATTAGTAGGCACCTGTATTAGACTTTTGGTTCCAAGTGGCAGAAAGTCCCTTTCGGCTGGCTTGAATGAAGTGGGGCCAGCAGTTGGCATAGCCTTCCGGCTACAGGTGTGGCTGGCTCCAGCCCCCCCCCCCCGCCCCGCCATGACACAGGAATCCATCTCTCTCTGGCTGTCGGCTTGGCTTCCCCCATGTGGGTTCCCTACCCGAGCAGCCTCTCTTCCTCTGTCCTCCATGGAAGGCACTGGCTTGTATCCCTCCCGTTGGAACTTAAGTTGGGAGATTCTCTCCCACTAACTCCAGCAAGTGTCTGGACCTGCCTGCCGTGTAGCCCCGTTGGAGTCCCGTGCCTGTTCCTGGCTGCATCTGAGCCCCAGGGACTGAGCCAGGAGGAGGTGGCAGCTGAATGGGGGGGGGGGTCCTCGCTGTGCACCTAGGGCTTGAGTCACACTTGCTCCTTCCTCCAGGCAGGTGGTGGGGCCTTTTCTCTCCTGCGTGCCCCAGCGAGCATTTGCTAGTGTTGTGTGGCTGAGGGAGTAGACGGAGGAGAATCAGGGCTGCTTGGTGAGGACCTGGGCATGGCCCCAGGGTCCAGAGACCAGGGTGGGGAGGGAGGGCACATGCCCCGGTCCCTCACCTCCACACAGCCCAGCACTGGGCCGTTGGGCTGCCGGGAAGTCGTTCAGAATGGGCCCCTGCTCTCACTTCAGCCTCCCAGCCGTGGGAGGGAGGCCACGGGCCCTGCCGTCCACTCCTGTTAACTTCCCAGGCTCACAGCCTGGCTCCAAGACGCTCAGAGAGGTGGGTGTTTGGTGCAGTGGTGGAGATGCCACTCGCGGTCCTCACAACACCTGTCGGTGCATGTCTGTGTTTGAGTCCTGATTCCAGCTTCCTACCAACGCACGCTTGGCCCAGCCCTGGCTGTTACAGGCGTTTGGGGAGTGAAGACTATGTCTCCACCTTCAAGTAAATAAATTAATGAAAAAAACCCCACTCACTAACAGCTACAGCATCGCCAGCCCTTCTGCAGCCCTTGACCATGCCAGGCCCTGATCTGTGTTGACCCATTCCGTCCCCACCTGGAGGCGCCCTACAGCCACGGTGACAGGTGACAGGTGACAGGGCTGAGCTCCTGGTGTTGACCAGCAGGTGCACCGCTGGCTGGGAGGCGCAGGGTTTAAGGGGAGGGGGATGTCTAGCACCTGTTGGCTGAGGGCAGGGAGACCCCGTCCTGGGACTCTGTCACTCTCCTGGGCCATCGGGTCTGGTTTCGTGTCTGTGGCTTCCGCATCCTCCCCTGGCGTGTGGGGCACCCATGGCCTCTAGACAGCCAGCACTGGTTCGTGTTCACACCCTGGTGTGTCTCACAGGGCCTCCTGCAGGAGCCTCGAAGGGCAGGGGCTGTTCTGTTCTCTCCCTCGGAGGAGGCAGCAGGTGGCCTCTGTCCTGCCCCCTCCTTCCTACCGGGGTGGCTAGTGCAGCCTGAGCTGCTGGAGGGGGCAGGGCCCCAGCAGCTCTGTGGACCAGGGCCGCCCTTGGCACACTCAGCAGCAAGCAGGGCCAGGTGCCAGCTCTGGTGGCTTGCAGATCCTGTGGGCGTGGCGGGGCAGCAGCCCTCCGGGGTCAGGGCCAAGTCAGCTGGACACAGCTGTGATGCTTGGTGTCACTGACAGAGGGGTGTACGCCAAGCTTCCAGAAGCCAGACGCATTTCCAAACATGATTGCCTGCCACCTGCAGGTGAGGTGGGGTTGGGCCAAGAGGCTGGGAGGGCTACACTAGGCCTTCCAGGGCCCTCCTGGTGCCTGGAGCCCAAGTCCATGCATGCGATTTGGAAACTCGGCGTGTTAGATCCTGTGGTGTGGAGGTGCCATGCTTCTTTCTTCTGAGTATGCTGTTGAGTGGGCAGTGTCGCTGTGAAATGACATGTGATGTGCTGTCACGTTTAAAAAGGTGCACATGGGCCCATGTGGTTTCTGGATCTCTCCCTCTCCCTCTCCCTCTCCCTCTCTGCCAGAGAGCAGCATAGGAAATGTTCCCTTGGGAGTGAATTCATGGTGGGGGGTGGTAGAGGAGATGGAAGCATGGGAGGAGTTGGGAGGGGTGGAGCCTAAGCAGTGGGGGGCGGGGCTTCCAGCCAGATCATCTGATTCTGGTTCTCCCAGTGGGTGGTGGGGCACCACCAGCGTGGATGATGTTCATCCGAATGCCTCTTGAGATATTTGAAAGCTGCTGCTGCTGCTGCTGCTTCTTTTTTTTTTTTTTTTTTTTTTTTTTTTTTTTTTTTGACAGGCAGAGTGGACAGTGAGAGGGAGAGACAGAGAGAAAGGTCTTCCTTTGCCGTTGGTTCACCCCTGTTTATAACATGATGCCATATTCCAGGGTCCCTGTGATACTCTATATATTCCATGGGCATCTTAGGGAGGGTCCTCAAGAAGTTCATGACGAATGCATGTGATGAAAACAGAGTGTGTGGATTTCTGCATTTAAATAGCAAGAGAAGCTTAACTTTTACTTCTCTCCCACAAATGTTATGAAGACCGCCTCCTCTATGCAGATAAATGCGCAGAGAAAGCGGAAGGATGTGCCCCAAACGCATGACGGCAGCTCCGCCTGCAGAAGTGGAGAGAGGGTAAGACCGAGGGGAGTGCTGACGAGCGCTGTGTTTAAGGACAGTAGGTGCTCATGTTATTGGTGCAGTTCACATTTTGTTTCTCTAAAATGGAAAGCTTCAGCCGAAGGAAAACCAAACGCACGGTTTGTGGGTCTGGGAGTTGAGGACTCGGAATGCTGATGGCTCTGAAGTTCCACAGTCGGAATTGCCCATGGACATGAATGGGGGTGGAGGAGGGGCGACCTCCCGTTCCCCATTCCCTGCCTCCATGAAGCTACTTAATCCTGGAGCTCCGAGACCACCTGGCCTGGAAGAGTCAGACCTTGCAGATCTGTTGACTGCGCGTTCCGAGCCTCACTGGCCTCCCTCCTCCCAGATGCTGTTCTGCTTCTCGCACTTGAGGGACAGATGGCCGCAGGTGGCAGGAGGGACGCTTGGCATGAATGCGCCTGTCATGGAATTTTCCGTGCCGGGGAGCAGTGTCCTGGATGGGAAGTGTCTCTGGACTGGTGCCTGGGGGGACGCCTTCTCCTCCCGATCCACAGCGATAAGGCAGGGCTCGGGTGAACTGGTGGGATTTCCTGAAGCCGGAGCGGCTGTCAGAATGCTGGGTTCCTGCTGTGCCCTGGGGCTGGCTGACTCCCCGCCTGCGCCTTGGGCATCTGGTTACAGCTGAAGTCAGGAGAGTTGAGGATTCTGTCCAAAGTCCAGCAACACCAGTTCCTGAATGTGTGACTTAGAGGAGTCTCAGGGCCTCAGGCTTCCTACCTGGAAAGTGGGACTGATGACTCCCACCCTCAGATGACAGCTCTGAGGCCTGGGGGTCATGCACCTGCAATGTGGGCGTGCCCCTGGGCGGGGCCTCTCTCTGACCTCTGCCACTTACCGGAGGGGTGAAGCTGTGGATTCTCAGCTCAGGGACAAGGTTAGAATCTCAGGTCCATGGTGTGTGGAGTGTCGCTGTGCCTGACCTGACCTAGTGCTGGTCGCTGAAGGTCAGAAATGACAACAGTCCAGGTATATTGGTGACCACTGCCCGAGTAGCAACGTGAGCAGCAGGGGATCCAAGCCTACAACCTTGACGTGCATGTCTGAGAACCAGGGTCTCTGCCATTTGCCCTGTTGGTTTTTTTTTTTTTTTAAGATTATTTGAAAGTCAGAGTTACAGAGGAGGAGCGAGAGACAGAGAGAGAGAGAGAGAGAGAGAGAGAGAGAGAGAGATCTTGACTGTTCATTCCGCAGATGACTGCAATGGTTAGGGCTGGGATGATCTGAAGCTAGGTGCCAGGAGCTTCTTCTGGGTCTCCCACATGGGTGGCAGGGGCCCAAGTACCTCGGCCATCCGCCACTGCTTTCCCAGGACATCAGCAGGGAGCTGGGTCAGAAGTGGAGCAGCTGGGACTCGAACCGGTGGCCATGTGGGATGCTGGCACTGCACCTGGTGGCTTTCCCTGCTATGCCACAGCGCTGGCCCTGTACTTGCCCCTTTTGATGAATGGTTTGTTATTTCCCACTTGGGGCATGTTAAGTTTCTGAGGAGGCAGTATCAAAAAAGGAGCCAACGTGCAGATGATGTCACGGGCCCCCGTGAAGGCGAGGAGTGGCCTCCGCCCTCGTTCCCTGCGGCGTGCTGTGGTTTCCCTCTCTCTGACGTGCAAGTGTCCAAAGTAAGGCTGCTTTGAGGCAGTGGAGGGGGCCTCGTGGGAACCCAGGCTTGGGGCCGCACGGTGTGGGCTGGAGGTGGCTCGGCAGTTGTGGGCGAGCGGGAGCGGCGGTGATTATACCTGCTCTGGGTGTTCAGCGACATCGTAAGGCAATCAGACCTGAAGCCGAGGGAGCCCTCCCGTGGCTGTGCCTGTGTTTTGATGTTGGTACTGAAGCCTGGTGGGACTTCACGAGGGGAGAGGCGGGGCCTACAGATGTGTGAGTGACTCACGCGACAGCGCTCTTTCCAGGGAGGGCCCATGCTGCAGGAAGATTGGTTTGGGAGGGTGAGTCAGGAGGCCCCGTGCTGTCACCTCTGACCCTGCCCTGTAGGGACTCCTCGTCCCTCCTCTGCCGCTTCTGCTGTGTGGCTTCCGGCAGGGGGCTCACCCTCTCTGAACTGCATGTCCTCTGCTGGAGGCAGCGTCATTCTCTCTCTAAACTCAGTGGGTCTGAGAGTGGGCGGGGACAGCAAGGAGGGGCCTGGCCCTGGGAACTGCCCAGCAGGGGGCCTCTTTTGCTCATTCACTCATTCTCTCTTGTTCCACCCCACAAGGCAGCTTTGCACGAAGGTCTGGAGCCAGAGTGGCTGTCGCATGTGCTGCTGTGCCACTTGGGAAACCTCCGACTCCACTTCCTTTCCCTCTCCGTAGAGCGGGGTGATCACATTGTGGGGCGACATCAAGATTCGAATGCGAGAGCCGAGATTTTGTGGGTATACGTGCACCTGTGGGATGGGTCTGGGCTTCCCGATTTAGAAGATGAAACACTGATCAGATGAGCATCCGGTAACAGGGGTGAGACCCCTGTGGGAGAGCGGTGACCTTGGGAGGAGAGGACAAGCAGGATTTTCTCACCTCTGCCTCTCCGTGGCTCACCCCCTGCCACCATGCTGGTGTGGAGTTCCTCAAGACCCCAGATTTATTTCTGCCCCAGGGCCTTGACACAAGCTTTCTGCCCCAAAAGCTCCTCCCCTCTGTCTTCCAGTATGCAGGCCTCCGCCCACCTGTGCTCTTTTGGAGGGGCTGTCCAGGCCTCACCCTGTAAGGTCGATGCATTCCCTGCCTCCTTTCCCTCCCTCCATTTTCCCTCCACTTCTATCTATTTATTTATTTATTTATTTCTACTGGGCCCTTATCCATGCAAAATCACACATTGGCTTGTGTGTTTATTTCCTGGCTCCCCCTTCAAAGGTAAACATGATGAAGGCAGAGACCTGGCCTGCCTTATTCATCGCTGGCTGTGTTTCCAGTCCCATAACAGCACCTGGTGCATGGGAGGGAGGCACGGAATCCTCAGCTCATCCGGGAATGCTCCCTGGCCCACTCCAATGCCTTTTGGGGCATGACTGACACAAGCCACAGCTGCCATAGCTCGGGCTGTGTGGCCGCCGTGAGTGGTTAACCCCTGGAGCCCGGTGCCATCGCTGTTGTGATCCCATTTTACAGTCGCCTCATCAAGACTCGCAGGAGAGAAGCGGCTTGCCAAGGGCTCAGGGCCCGCAGGTGACAGAGCCAGTCCTGGAATCCAGGAGGTGAGCCCGCCCTGGGCTCCCCGTTGCCAAGGGGCAGGGAAGTCACCCTGGAAAGCGCCAGCCGCACACGCATTTTAGCAACAGATTTCCAGGTTTCCAGCACCACCGGTGACTTTGCAGCAGCGGTGACGGTGCGTGCGGCCCCGGGTAGCCGCGCCTGATGCTGCGGTTGCCATGGCGACGAGCGCCTCGGCGATTGGTCCAGCGCGGCCGCACTACGTTGCTCCTCGGGCGTTGCGGGGTGGGGGAAGCTCCGGCGCGCCGCCCCTCCTCCGGATGCTGCAAAAGCGAGCCGGGAGCAGACTCCCCCAGCTGCCCCCCGCCCCCCGCCGCCGCACCCCCGCGCTCCGCCACCTGGCCTGTGCGGGAGGGAAGAATCCCGAGGGGCGCCCAGGTAGCAGCGAGGCAGACACCCCCGCGAAGCTTGGAGACCATGGTGACTCGCCTTCCTTGCACGCTCCAGGGCGCCCTGTGAGTCCTGCGTGCCCAGGGCCGCTTTGGAGTCTGCTGCTGCCACCCTCTTCCCGCTAGCACCCCCGGGAATGTGAGTCGCCCCTCGGCTGACTCCTACTCCCCTCCACTTCTCGCCTGAGCGCCCTACCGCTGCCTGCCTACCACTTCCCCGCCGCAGAGGGAGAGAGAAGGGACCCAGGATGGCTTGCCGAAGACGCTACTTGTGAGTAGGTGGCTGCTATATGCCTGGAGCGCCAGGCGACCAGGTGCACAGCAAAGCTTGGAGCTGGAGTGAGGGGCTCGCGGGGGGGAAGGGGCGAACGCTGTGCAGGTGCCTGCGTTGGAGCCGGCCCCTGGAGGGATGCCTGTTTGTCACCTGCAGCCGAGGTGTTGAGGTGTTGGTGTATGTCGGTGATGATGATGAGAAAAAAGGCTTTTAGCAGGTCGCGTGGGCTGTGAGGTTCCAGGACTCTGAGGGTGGCCCCCTCTGCCCTCCCCCTCCCCCTCCCCCCTTCCAGTTTGTAGATGGGCTCCAAGACCCACTGAGGCTGTACTGGCTTTTGGTAGGGGCGCAGCACGCCTGTGTGGGAAGACGCTGCCGTGGCCCGCACGTCCGTGGCTGCCGCTTCAGCCATGCCTGCTGAGAGGTCAGCGGGCAGGTGCAGGGGCAGCCCACCGCCTCCAGCAGGGGGGCCCAGGGGTTCTCTGGGCCGGCAGCAGGGGACCCGTCTGCTGGGCCTCACCAGCGCCAGCGGCAGAAGCTGTGAAGTCTGTGCGGGTGCTGACATCACGGGCTCGGGCGCTCATGGAGATGCTTGTTTGAGCCGGCCTTCCAGGGGCCAGTGGGATGCGAACGCCAGCTTCCCTCACGTCTCCCTGGGGCTCTGCACTGTGCTATTCTGGGGTGAGCAACTTCTGCCCTCCTCCTGGGGATGGGGGCGGGGAGAGCCCCAGCTTCCACCTCCCCCCTCCGAGTGCCAGGGCCTTCTGGGGCGAGCCAGTGCCCCGAGACCTTGAGAGGGTGGCGAGCAGGCCTGCATCTTCTCCGACTGTGCTCAGTCCCCAGGACCAGGAAAGGGAGGCCTGCAGCTTTGGTGGGGGCCCTCTGAGGGGGCACCCCGAGGCCTTGCAGCTCTCTTGAGCCCCCGTATGGCAGCCAGGACCTGTGGCGCCCCTGATGAAGCCGCAGCACCTCCTCCCCTCCCCTGAGGGCGGCCGTGTCGCTGATGCTCGGTGAGCGTGAAGGAAATAAACACGCCGAGCTGCTGCGTCAGCGCCGGAGCAGGAGCCCTCGGCGGCGGTGACAGCGGCCGTGTCTGCCGTCAGCCCCGAGCTCCGGCTCTCTGGATGGCAGGGCCCACAGCTTGGTTCGCCGTGGTGCACACCGGAGCTCTCACTCCCCGTGCCGAGGCCCTGGCTGTGTTTCTGGAAACAAATAGCCCTTTCCCGGCGTGGAGCTTCCACCGCGTCACCAGGAGCAGGTCCTCCTGAGGCCGCTGTCTTGTCCCTGCCACACCTTTGCTGGAGCCTGGGAGCCTGGTGCTGGGCAGTGTCTCAGCTTCCAGGGACTGGTAGACCTGGGGGAGCGGAGGTGTCATTGGGGTGCTGTGTGCCAGACGGTGTGAAGGGCACCCAGCCCAGGGCCTCGCTTCCATTGCCTGCTCATGTCAGCCTCACAACAGCTTTGCCTGGGTTGGCACTGAGCCTCCCATTTTACAGATGGAGAAACTGAGGCTTGGCAGCGTTCCCTGGAACCTTGGCATCCACTCGACAGGGGGTGAGGGGTCTGAGCCTGGACTCTACATTAGAATCACCTGGGCAGCATGGACAATGCACCTGTCCTGGAGTCCTGGCTCGTGGTCAGAGGGAGGCGGAGCCGCAGGTGCTTCTGACGTTGGGCTGTGGTCGCTGTTGTAGGAACACTGCTGTACGCAGAGGCAGCGCGGCCCGAGCCTCTGCCATGGTGATTTGGCCAGGGGCACCGCTGCTACACGGATTCCAGTACCCTTCCCCGAGAGCCTGACTCAGTCTGTTGGTGGGGACGGGGGTGGGGCGGCTGGAAACCTGCATCTGAGCGCGTGGCTCGTGGCAGGACTGCTGAGCCTGCTTGCCTGGGAGAAGGCTGGGCCTATGGGGGCTGTGCTCCCTGGTCCCTTCTCTGTGGGTCTTTCACCCTCTGTCATCTCTCGGGCGCCCCCAGTCCCGACGTCATGGCATCCGGGTCATTCTCCTCCCCCACGCTGCCACCAAGCCTGTTTGTTGGGCAGCTGGAGCAGGAGCCACGCTCATTTTTTTTTTTAAAGATTATTTATTTATTTAGAAATCTTTTACTTAATGAGTACAAATTTCCTAGGTACAACTTATAGGAATGCAGTGACTCTTCTCACCATACCTGCCCTCCTACCCCCACTCCCTCCCCACTTCCTGCTCCCTCTCCCATCCCCAGTCCCCTTCTCCGTTAAGATTCATTTTTATAGAAGAGTTTTGAGACCCTGGAGCAGGCCTTGGTGTGGCTGCCCAGCGGGTACTCGCCAAGCCTGTGTTTGTCACTTTATACCCCACCCCAAGGCCCAGGCCCAGGCCCAGGCGCTCCCTGCACCTGCTGCTCAGCCCTGCTGTTCCCAAGGCTTAACTTCCCCGGAACCTCAAGCACCACAGCATCTTGGCCCCCCAACGAGTGGCCTGACTCGGTTTCACCATTTTCTCATACCTGCTCGCCTTATTCTTTTTCCCTCCAAAGATTTATTTATTTATTGTTTACTAAAAAGGCAGGCATGACGGAGAGACAGGGAGAAACAGACACAGAGATCTTCCATCTGCTGGTTCCCTCCCCAAGTGCCTGCATTAGCAGGGGCTGGGCCAAGCCAAAGCCAGGAGGCAGGAACTCCACCTGGCTCTCCATGTGGGTGGCAGGGACCCAAGTACTTGGGCCCTGATGCGCTGCCTTCCAGGCCCGTTAGCACAAAGCTGGATGGGACATGGATGTGGGACTCGATCCCGGGCACCCCAGTGTGAGATGCAGGCGTCCCGAGCAGTGACTTAACCCCCTGTACCGTCATGCCTGCCCTGGCCTCATTGGTCCTTAACCAGCTGCTGCCAGCTGTGGTATTATCCATCCCATTATACAGAGGAGGAAACTGAGACCCGAGGGGGAGGGGCTCTTTCCTGCTGCTCGGCTGGCAGTGCAGGCCTCCCCACCCCACGTTGGTCCGGGCCAGGCGGCTCCGCCCACCCTGTGCATGGCAAGGCAGGGGTGCTCCTGAACCGAGCGAGAATCCTCCATCCAAAGAGAGAAGAGCATGGGGCCTCCAAGAGGCAGTTCCTTAATCAAACTTGCTAACAACCAAGGTCATTACTCTGCTGACAGCTTAATTAACGGTGTCTTAATGAAAGCCAGTCCCCTCGCCTCGCCCCATGGTCTCTGTCTCTGCCGCGTGTGGGGACGTGCGTAGTAAGCTCTGCCCTCGTGGGCACGCTGTCTCCTGGGCCCCAGTAGAGCCGAGCTGCTCAGTGGAGGCGATGAGCAAGCACTCCCCACCCTCCTATGCCTGCACATTCATTCATTCACTCACTGGCTCATTCATTCATTCACTGCCTGGCCCCCTCCTCTTCCCCCAAGGCTAGGCTCTGTCCACCGAGTCTAAAGCTGCCCATCCACCCTGCCTTTTGCCCGCCCAGCACACCCCGTCTGCACTGTGCTGTGCATCCTGCTTGCTTGTTGCTCAATCCGTCTTTGCCATCAGAATGTCACTGTGTCTGTGCGGGCGGTGGCGCTGGCTGTGTCAGAGCTTCCGCTGTCTCTAGGTGACACTTCCCTAGGGAAGTGCCAGCCTGCGGCACAAGGGCAGCTCCGGAAGTTCATGGAAATAGAGTGTAGGAGGGAAATTCATTTCAGTGTGAAAGAAATTAAGAGTAATTAATTCACCAAAAAGGCAGAGAGTGACAGAGAGAGAAGCCTCTTCTGTCTGCTGGTTCACTCCCCACATGGCTACAACAGCCAGGCCTGGGCCAGGCTGAGGCCAGGAGCCAGGAGCTCCATCCGGGGCTCCCACATGGGTGCCAGGAGCCCCAAGCACTTGGGCCGTCATCGCTGTCTTTCCAGGCGTATCAGCAGGGAGCTGGACCGGAAGCAGAGCAGCCGGGACTTGACCTGGCCCTCAGATGTGGGACGCCGGGGTCACAAGCTGTGGTTCGACCCGCTCTGCCACCATTCCAGCTCTGGTACAAAAGCTTTCTTTTCTTTTTTTAAAGAAAAAGATTTATTTTTTTATTTATTTGAGAGGTAGCGTCACAGAGAGGTAGAGGCAGAGAGGTCTTCCATCTGCTGGTTCACTCCTCAAGTGGCTGCAACAGCTGGAGCTGTGCCAGTCCAAAGCCAGGAGCCAGGAGCTTCTTCTGAGTCTCCGGGTCTCCCACGCAGGTGCAGGGGCCCAAGGCTTGGGCCATCTTTTACTGCTTTCCCAGGCCACAGCAGAGAGCTGCATCGAAGTGGGGCAGCCGGGACTTGAACCAGTGCCCATAGTGGCACTGCAGGCAGCAGCTGTACCTGCTACACCACAGCGCTGGCCCTGCAAAAGCTGTTTGACATCTGTGCAAGGAGGGGGTCCTCAAAAAGTTTATGGATTTCAAATTTTTTTTTGCACTGCAGTCAACTTGTTTAACTTTTTTTTTTTTTCCATTTGAGAGAGAGAGAGCACGTGTGAGCTTCTATCCGGTGGTTTACTTCCCAGATGCCTGCAGTGGCTGGGGTCCAGGCAGAAGGAGGGACCTGGAAACTCAATCCAAGTCTCCCATGTGGGTGGCAGGGATCCAACGACCTGAGCCATCCCTGCTGCCTCCCGGGGTTAACATTGGCAAGGAGCTGCAGCCAGGAGCCAGAGCCGGATACCAAACCAGGAGCTCCGATGTGAGACTCGGGCGTCTTAGTTCTCACCTTCAGTGCCAGGCTAAAGATCTGCCCAATAAACTTTTCTTTTAATTCCATTTTCCATGAACTTTTTGAGATAATCTCAGAAGTGCTCAGGAAATCTGTGTGGATCGTGTGCCCAGCACGCAGGAAGCCGGGTGTGGGGGTGGGGGAACAGAGCCAGGGAGCCATGGACGGGTTCTGAGCAGGGGTGGGGGCCGCAGTTCCATTGCTGGACTGCAGTCTGGGAGCCTGCAGGCCTCTGGGGAGAGAGCTGTGAGTAGTCCAGGTCAGGGCGAAGCACCAAGAAGATGATCCAGACAGGGTGTGCTCCCGGCGCCATCGGCAGACACGTGCAGCAACCGGGGCCTTGCCAGGGAGTCAGGAGGGGAGGGGCACTGGGGGTGTGGAGCTGTCAGGCTGTGTGCCAAGCGTGATGCAGGCATTAGCTCATTTGACCTTCCCACTGACCCTGAGGGGTGGGGCTCTTCTTATCCCGCTACCCAGACCATGCAGCTGAGACCCAGAATAATTTGCTCCAGGCAACACCTAATCGGGGCCCCAGCCAGGACTGGGAACCAGGCAATAGGTCCCAAAGCCCAGCTCTCCCAACTCCATTATACTCAAGGCTTCTGCTGAAAGCAGTCTTGTCTGGCTCAAGTCCAGAGAAGGAGGTCAGAGATGAGGCTGGGGCGTGGGCAGGGTCCAGGGTCTTGAGAGCCAGCAGGGGATTTCTGTGCAGGCGCTGGACCGTGGGGAGCCATGGAAGGGTTCTGAGCAGGGCTGGGGGCCACAGTTCTATTGCTGGACTGCAGAGGGAAGAGGCTGGCCAGGGAACCCTGGTGGAACCCTGGAGAACATAGCCTTTTCCCAAGACCTTGGCAGTGCACAGCATCCTGCAGAACACCGCCTCCCTCTGGGCAGCCGGGGAACTGCAGGCTGGAGGAGGGAGTTGCTGCAGGAGCCCAGGAGTCAGCCTCAGGCCTGCTGTTCACCAGCCCAGTCTGCCGGTCAGGGGCGGGGCCGGCTCTGCTTTCCCCCGTGTCTGGGGGCAGGTGCACAAAAGGTAAAGGAGGAAGGGGAGGTGGAGTGGACCACGTGGTGGGGACCCCACGCCGTCCCCTTGTGTTCTGAGCCGGCCTGTCTGCCGAAGCTCTCAGCCCATCCCCCCCCCAGGAGCTCGCCCCATGGCTTTGCCCTTGGCCTTCTCTGCTGTGGCCTGTTGAGCCTGTGGCTTAAGAGAGCACCATCCCAGAAGGCGGGCCTGAGAGGCGCCCGCTCCCACGAGGTGCAGGGTCCTTGCCCAGTGTCCTCCCTGGGGCGACCTGTGCAAGCTCCAGGGTGACAGAGGGGCACAGAGCCACAGACAAGGAGAGAACCCGAGGCCATCTTCACCCTCAAGCATGTGCAGCGGCCAGTAGCCCTTCCTGTGTGCGAACCCAGCAGTGCTACTGAAGAGGTCGCTGTGGGTGGTGCTCTTGGCCCTGGGCTGCGTAGGGAGCACGCTGCCACATCCATGTGACCTTTGAAGACCTGGGGGGAGGATTAATGGGGGTGGGCTCTTGTTGTCACTCCGAGAGGGTGAGACATGCCAGGACCAGGCCACTAGGTCTCTGCACTCAGCACGTGTTCACTGAGCACCTGCCCAGTGTTTACCTCCGGCCCAGTGCTGGGTGCTGGGAGCAGCAGCTGAGAGAGAGCTGCTTTCCTGGGACACTGCAGGGGAGGTGAAGAAAAGAAGAGGCACAGTGCCCCAAACCGGCAGGGACCAAGAGTTGACCTGGAGGGCCCCTTGCTTAGGAAGTAAGGAAGGCTTCTTGGAGGAGGTGGCCTCTGAGCTGAGATCTGGATGATCAGCAGAAACCAGCCTGGAGAAAGAAAGGGGCTCCGGGTGCCAGGAACAGGAAGTGCAAAGGCCCTGCTAG